>NW_022170403.1:13817103-13972049 GCF_008802855.1 Photinus pyralis | reverse complement strand
ATTAGATTTTCCTGCAGTTTTCTTAATTCGTAAGGTAAATACCGGAATAGTATAGAACAACTTAAGACCTTCTGCAGGGGCACCTCTAAAAAGCATTATGCGGGTCACTCTGTAATTGGGCGTAAGCCTGTTGAGGGCCTAGAACAAGAGGGACAATATATAAATAAATAATAATCGAATTAAATAGACCTAACCATAAACCACCTGACGGAAAAGTAAAATTGAATAAAATACAAAAACTTCAGTTTCTCAAATTGGAACTTTTAGGGCCACTTTGATTCACATTCTCGGTAGTTATTGAGTTATTGGCATTTTTTGAAAGAAATCGTTTTACTTGAAATGTCATTCGAATCAAATGTCAAACAGGATCCAAATTAATTCGTCGAATTTTCACTATGGATCATTCTCCACATTGTGTTGTTTTGATTTGTTTGTTATTTATGCCAATGACTCAAAAACTACCAGATATAGGCATGCATAATGTTAATAAAAGTAGCCCTAAAATCTACATCATTTGTGGGATCAAAAACAGTAGTTTCAATTTGAAAAACTGAAGTTTTTAAGATTTTTTTTATTGCTCCCACCACCCCTGGAAACTTATGTAAAAGTTATGCACGTTTTAGTTTCAAGAACAGGAACTACATCATCCCCCGCCCCTCGTAATACATCGAAATTTGTTGGCCGTCTGGCACACCTTTTAGGTATAGGCTACCTACACCAAACTATTCCAGGACTCTAGGACCATTCCCCTAGAAGTAGTTCAAAACGGCAGAAGTGGGCCCGGACGGACGAACAAAACGCATACAATAGCACATTTTTTTAAATTCTTAAAAAATGC
This sequence comes from Photinus pyralis, assembly GCF_008802855.1. Classification (NCBI taxonomy): domain Eukaryota; kingdom Metazoa; phylum Arthropoda; class Insecta; order Coleoptera; family Lampyridae; genus Photinus; species Photinus pyralis. The sequence continues at coordinate 13,971,211 of NW_022170403.1, read as the reverse complement.
TCTAAAAATGGTATGTTTCTATTTCAAAAAAACACCACCTCCAGTATTTACGAAAGCAGCGCCATCTTGAATTGATTTTAATTCAATTCGCAATGGTCCATTATGGTTGTAAAGCAAATTTCTCCTTGCATGTGAATTTAAACATCTGGAAATTATTTGCGTAGTATACCTATTTGTCAAAGTTTATCTCATGTTTTTCTCAAGTCATAGATAAGAAGTTTTATACCGCTGCAAAGTTAATAGTTTCAAGATAAGGACATGTTGTCACCGGTTGGAAAACGCAGATGCAGTTTGATTTTTCGGAGAGGGGCATTATTTTGGTAAGGTATGAGGAAAGGCAGTAAATGGAAAGGGAACATGTTTTCAATAAGCGAACCGGACGTTAATCGTGGCTCTTTTTGGTGGAAGACGTGAACGTATTTTGCAGAACATTGGAAAGCTAGTGATCGTTGAACAACTGAAAAAATATGCTTTTTATATGCCTTTTTGAAAACATTTTGAGTTACTTTTGGCCAAAATCAGGTGGTTAAACAATATTGCTCTCACTAATTGACATTTTGTTAAACCTAAAATGTAAGGCAGTATTGAAGCTAAGGTTTTCTAGCGCATTTGCTAGTGCTATTGTTTGCGTTTTGTCCGTCCGTCCGGTCCGGACCCGAGTATAGGAAACTTAATCACGCGGAACACATTCATGGGACAGTAAAACAGGTGCTATGTTACACATATGTTTGAGGTGAATCCTTTCTGAAAAAGTAATACCCTCTATGATCATTAACGTTAAGATACCCGACTTAATATTACTTTCCAAAGAGTAACCATTAGTGTACTAATCCCGCCCCCATTTAGTATTCTTTGGAAGGTATACAGGGTGATTCATGTAGCCCGTTTGTTAGTTGTTCCACTTGTAGTTGAAATAGAAACTTGAAACTTGGTTTACAGCCATAATCGACCATTGGGCATTGCGAAATAATTTCAAGATGGCGCCGCTTCCGTAAATACCGGAAGAGCTGGGGCATATTGGTTTTTTAAATAGAAACATACAATTTTCTATTTTTTTCTAAATGCGCTATTGTATTCGAAATTCAACACAATTAAGATTTAGGTCCCTATCTTTCATAGCTTTTAACATTTCAATTTCTGTAAAAAAATTTGAAGATTCAACAATTCATCTCTTGAACCGAGTGAGTGCTCTTTTTTTATAATCGAGTCCTTAAAATCTACAGAATTTTTTGAAAGAAATATTCTTATTTTTCATTAGGTGTCGTAGGTTTTGTGGTTTCAATTAATTCATCCAATTTTCATTATGGATCAATATCCACATTGTGTTGTTTTTTGATTTGTTTGTTTGCCAATGACTCAAAAACTACCGAATATAGGCATACAGAATGTTAATAAAAGTGGCCCTAAAATTGAAATCTACATTCTGGCATCAGAAACAGTAGTTTCAATTGGAAAACCGGAAGTTTTCGAGATTTTTTATTGCTCGCAGCAGCCCTGGAAACTTTTTCGGCGGCCATTCCTTAGACTATTATCCATAAGAAAGAGCTCGCACATTAGTTTGCCTCAAAACTCTATTGCAAATAATTTTAAAACTATTGTGGGATTCTCCAGAATGACTAGAACTCTAATCAGAACCCCGGTCCACTATTAGGCCAGTAAATGACCGTTTTGCCGTGTAATTTTTCGTATCTCCACCGAATCGCATGAAAATTTGGATTTATGTTCCTCTTACCCTCTACTTCAAAAGTGAACTTGAGCCCAGGGTTGCTTTTACTTGGGGGGTGAATGCCACCCCTTCTCGGGGGGGAAAAAAGATACGTTCAAAATAAGTCCGGAAATTGATAAATTGAGTAATTCTAAGCAACTTTTGTTCTATAGAGTTTTTTCACTAAGTCAATAGTATTCGAGTTAATTTGCGAGTGAAAATGTTCATTTTTCAACAAAAAAACTACGTTTTCAGACGGTTTTTCGCAAATAACTCTAAAAGTAAGTATTGTATCGAAAAAAGTATTCTTAGCAAGAATATAGCTTATAAACAGACAAACAAAATGGTCTATATATGAAGTCTGTAGACCCAGTAGAAGCAAAGTTGTAGCTCATGAAAAGTAGGTTCTCATTCGTCAAATTCCAAATCGAGTACTTCAACGTGAAATAACCAAAAAATGAAGCACTTTTCGGGGAAACGTTATGAATACTTTTTTAAAGTGTTTGAAAAACCTTTCTTTTTGTTTTTAAGAAAAGTTCCTAGCATCAAAACTAAGTGAGTTACGCTCAAAATAAAGTTGGTCCTTTTTTTTTTTGGTAAACATAATTGAGGAAATCACCCCATAATTAGCACCCCAATTGTAATTAAGCGTTACCGCTTTACAGTTTACTTTATTTATGTATTGTTTATATGATCTGTAAGTTTGACCGGTGCAAAGTGCTTATTTTTGAAAAAATGTAGTTTTGAAGTAAAAAAAAAATTTTGAAATTTTGAAAAGTCTTTTTTTTTCCAAATAACTATTAGTGTATTAGTTTAGTTTACTACAGTGGGCAATTGTTCACTAACTAAACTAATACACTAATAGTTATTTGGAAAAAGAATGACAATTTTTCAAAATTTCAAAATTTTTTTTTACTTCAAAACTACATTTTTTTCAAAAATAAGCACTTTGCACCGGTCAAACTTACAGATCATATAAACAATACATAAATAAAGTAAACTGTAAAGCGGTAACGCTTAATTACAATTGGGGTGCTAATTAGGAAGTGATTTCCTCAATTTTTTTTACCAAAAAAAAGGACCAACCTTATTTTGAGCATAACTCACTTAGTTTTGATGCTAAGAACTTTTCTTAAAAACAAAAAGAAAGGTTTTTTCAAACACTTTAAAAAAGTATTCATAACTTTTCCCCGAAAAGTGCTTCATTTTTTGGTTATTTCACGTTGAAGTACTCGATTTGGAATTTGACGAATGAGAACCTACATTTCATGAGCTACAACTTTGTTTCTACTGGGTCTACAGACCATTTTGTTTGTCTGTTTATAAGCTATGTTTTTACTAAGAATACTTTTTTCGGTACAATACTTACTTTTAGAGTTATTTGCGAAAAACCGTCTGAAAACGTAGTTTTTTTGTTGAAAAATGAACATTTTCACTCGCAATTAACTCGAATACTATTGACCTAGTGAAAAAACTCTATAGAACAAAGGTTGCTTAGAATTACTCAATTTATCAATTTCCGGATTTATTTTGAACGTATCTTTTTTCCCCCCCGAGAAGGGGTGGCATTCACCCCCCAAGTAAAAGCAACCCTGGCCTCAAGTTTACCTTTGAAGTAGAGGGTAAGAGGAACCTAAATCCAAATTTTCATGCGATTCGGTGGAGACGCGGAAAATTACACAGTATCGCCGTATTCCACGTTCATTTACTGGCCTATATACAGAGAAATCATTTATACATATAGTTTTATTCCTATTAGTATTGTATTTACCGTAAAGCATTCTGAAAAGTTCAGAACATTTTTCGTTCCGAGCAAATAAATAAATGGCACTTTGACGCTTAGAATAAGTATAATAGAATTTAATAATTCTTTTCGCAAATTTAGAAACAGAAACCTTTCATTGTATTCCCGGCGACCATCATAAAAGACTTATAGGAACCTGACTGTATATTTACCTAGAATAAAAGCTACACCGATTAGATAACGTAAATGGCTGGTCTGTCCAAAGCAGCCGCGCGTACAGATAAGAGTAGGTAAAAAGCAAACTTGATAACAAAGGGTCAACTTATATGAATAATACCCACATGCACTCTCTTTTGCAGTACTTTACGAAAATATTTTATCAGCACAAACAACAGTCGCCTCTCATTATACCATGTATTTTTTTTCCCTGACAATTTCCGTTAAAATTAACTGCGTTTGGTAATGGCGAGTAAAAAACGTCGTTTGAAAAATTGCCAATAATTTATTGCATACTTTTATTTATTTAAAACGTGATATTTGCATACTTCATTGTATGCGAGATTATAAATTACATTACTTAATCAGGGTCTCTAGGATGATGAATAAAAAAATTAGGGGGGTAGCTTTTTCCCACAAATATCCTTAGAGGCGGCGGTGAGGGTTAGGTTTTTTTCTTCTTTTTAATTCAAATTGGCATGTTAAAAAACGTCTTGCATATCATCGAAGCTTTGCTTTTTTATGTTTCTCACGGTCGCACACATGTTTGTACGTGCGAATGGGAGCTTTTTGTGATTTTTGCGTATTTTCGCGACTTTTGAAATTGTAGTCTGCACTCCCCGATTTGATTGGTAAACTTTCCAAAGTAAGAAGTAAGTGCAAGTTAATATTAACGGTAGTATTTACATAAGCAAAAAACTGTCACCCCAGCTTTTATAGTCTTCGTTTTCAAGTTTTTTTCAACCCTTTGTGCCCGCATGCTCATATTAATGAAGGGCGAGGATGGCCAGGTGTGTATAAAAAACCTTTTTTTTTAATGCGGGACATTTTAAATGATTTATTTTTTATGTCATCCCTTTTTGGCATGTGCTACGTTCTGGGACAATATTTGACCATCGTCGATATATTTTTAGATAATGCGCGATTCTACCTTAGAAAAAACCGTTAGATCGCATTTTAAAAAATCATTCCGAACATACTGTTAGCGTACCCATATTATTCGCTTACATAAAAAACGACCGGCCTCTTAAGAAAGTCTGATCTGAAAGGCTATTCATTCTTTGTATGTTTTAAGTGGCACGGGAAGCACTGGGATAGGTTAGGGTTACGAGACATAAACGTGTATAAGTACAAAATTTAATTAGAATTAGACTTCGCCGATTGGAAAAATTACATCAGCAAATCAATCAAACAAATTAGGACACTTGCTATGTAATATGATCAGATCATTTTAATACAATAATCATAGAAACTTCAATTTCATATTTTATTTTACACATCACCGGAAGCTTATTACGTTTGGAGGCTTCAGATCTCAGAACTGAGCCACGGAAGGCGTTTCCAAAAATTCTACTTTCCCTCTTTATACAAGTAAATGTTTTACAGAGTAGGCTTTCCCTTGCATTTTTTTCAAAGTGAAGCAACTGTTTGTGGTGACAAATCGGTAATCCTTCGAAGTAACTCATTGCGCGAATGAGTCGATCATTTTACTCAAAATACACGTGGTCACCAAAATGAAATTCACTTTCAAACTTGAGATTTGACGTTTGGTCGTTTTCTCTACGAGATTGATATATAAATAAAGATATTCACATTATTTTGTCGCAACCAAACGACAGACAACTAGTGATACTATCAGCTCTTTGCTAGCAACAATGAGCTTAAAACTTAGCAAATAATTGTGAAAAATATACCGGTTTTGAAAACAATGTCAGTTCGATCATAGAATTGGAAAGCAACCTAGAAGTCTCAATAGTTTGTGGCTGTTTATTTAGAAACATTTGCTGTTATTGCCACAGATACCATCCCCGCACATCGCGCATGCGTGTACTGCCCACAAGCTTTTCACTCCCTTCTTTTATGTCTAAGAGAATATGTGTACCCAATTTCTAATCGGTTCAGCCATTTCGCCGGAAATGAGAGCACAGACAGACAGACAGACATCATGGAGATATTATTTGATTCGGATTCCTTTGTTTAAAAAAATGCCCTTTATCTACACAAGAATGTTGCACTTATCTTTGATCCTAATTCAGTTCCTATTGTTACATTGTGATATTCGTACAGCCGTCCAAAGAAAGTGATATTCTATTTATTTGTTGTATTTGTAGCGCATTTTTGAAAAAACTACGCTATTATATTCGTTATGGCTGGCTGGTCGGCTGTCCGGGTGAGCTTTCAGCAACTACAATAGCTAGAGACTTCAAATTTACATTAAAAGCTTTCTCCTATAGCGTAGATGTGCAGGCTCTAGTCTATTTTGAGTTAGATTACTTGTGAGATCGACAATTTAAGAAAATAATTTCGATATGGTTTTCGGAGGTGCTAGAATTTTACCGTTAGATAGCGCCACCAGTATAAAAACTTAATTATTTGCTTTGTGATTTGTTTTACCAAATAAAGACGTACCCTCAATTGAAAATAAATAAAATTTTAATTTTATTATTTAACGCAGCCAAAATTACTCGTGAGATCGATAATTTTAAACTTCGCTAATAAAATACTGATCTGGTATTACAAAAAATGCGCTTTAATCATGCATATGCTGATTTACAACTTGTTTAGTTTCTTAGTACGTTTTCCTAGCTGATTATTAAGTGGCAGAGTAAATGGATGCAAGCTTTATAGGGGAGTCGATGGTGTCCATCTGTCCGTCCGTGAACACGATAACGTCGAACGCTTGGACCGATTCGGTTCAAACATTGCGCAGTTGACCTATAATATGCCACAAGTAATAAACCTATTGAAAATGGGTCAAATCCAATGACCCCGTAGGGTCACACCGAGGTGCTCTGCCGCTTTTTTAGATCCGCTTTAGGAGTTTATTTATTTACTTAATTCACTGTTCTCTATAGGTTCCCTTCTTAAACACCATTTTCTAGTTTAGTTTCTTTTGAGTTCCGTTTCAGTTGGATATTTTTTAGATATTGTTCCTTCGCTTTGACTCCCTTTCAAAACTTCGTTTTGATTTTTGTTTACTTTTTTTTCAAGTCCTAGAACTTTATTACCTTTTCTTGTCAGACGTTAGTGTCAGTTCGCCCCTTTAGAACTTACCGCTTACTATTAACAAAACCAATAGTAATAGCCATATTTCGTGGCGCAAAATAGAGCATAAATAATCCGCTATTTAGGAGTGTATTGTAAACGTATATTAAAAAATCTCACTTTCTTTTAATGGAACACCCTGTATATTTTTCTGTCATCTTTTAGCTCTTCCAAAAACCTTCAACTTTTGATAATAATGTCCTATACCTATCTCTGATATTTTTCAAAATATCTTGGTTTTCCTAGTTTTTATATTTTAATCTGAAATAAGTTATAATTTACTTTACATAATAACGAGGTGAATATGAAAAAAAATGAAACTAATATCACTGACTGGATGACATTAGGAGTTAAATTAAATTTGCTTTGTAGTCAAATGTTTTTACTTATTCTCCAGTTGTTGAACTTAAAATAAATTGTTTGAAAAATAAATTAATCGATATGATGTTCGTTTTGGACGATAAAAATTGCCTTTTTTGCATGGCCAGGAAAACTAAGATATTTTGAAAACTATCAGAGATAGGTATAGGACATTATTATCAAAAGTTGAAGGATTTTGGAGGAGGTAAAAGATGACAGAAAAATATACAGCGTGTTCCATTTAAAAAAAGTAGATTCTTTAATATGAAGTTTGGCAACTTTGGACCTACCAAAAACCAAAAAAACACCCTGTAATTTTTTAAATGTTTTTTCTTACAAATCGAATTATCTTTAAAACTACTAGTTTTTCGGATATTAAGCATATAATAAAAAAGACATACAATTACACGTAGAATTCAAAAATGCATTCAAATACAGGGGGTTAACCCTGTATAATTCTAAATATTTTTAAAATATGGAGAATATTCAACCATATCATAATACAAAAGCACTTCATTCAAAAATCTTATCTTCAAGGCATTGAGTTACTCCGCGCAATCGTTGACTCACCCTGTACAACCCGCAGAAGGTGAGCGCTTATATCCCCTTTGTTTTGGTCCGTCTATCTTTGCGAAATATAAGATAACATCTGCAGGTAAATTTTTGGTTTTTAAAAACTAATTTTCGAAATTGTTGTACCTTCCCACCAGGATGGTTTGCGCTTTGAGTCTTTTTTTCAAGAAATTTTTATCTTGTTTTATTCCAGCTGAGACCAAAACCGTGCGAGTTTTCGCATTTTAAAACTGAGAATTTTGACATGAATTACTGAGCACCATATGTACCAACATTATATGAGCAGTGGCTATACATATAAAATTCATTGGGCAGAATAAAAGTTTGGTTTCGTCGAAAAAATAAAAGCTTGTATATTCTTTATTTTTGAATACATTTTTGCTAATATTTTTGAAAGTGGCTTTTATTGTGTATTCAAAAATAAAACATATACAGTGTGTCCCAAATCGGGTGGGATTGCATGGGTAACTTTGTTATTATTAAAGATAGTGAATTGGTTAAATGGGCAATGTTTTGCAGTTTTGGATGCTTATTTAAAATTTCCTTATGGAAATTCAAAATGTCGCATAGGTTCGACGTAAATTCAAAAAAACTAAAATTGGTCATTTCCTTGAATGTCTTATATCATCGAAAGTATAAGAGATATAAAAAAAGTTTTATATAAAACTGACTGTCTTTGATACGGTTAATTTAGAATTGATGTCAAAAAAAATTCAAGATGGCCACTTTTGAGGAACATTTACCAACTTCCTAAAGTTAAATGGGCGCCATATTGGATTTTTAGATTACTCGATAGATTTTTAAATTCTCTTTTCAACGAGCTATTATACCATAAGATTGAAAATGAGATACCAGTTATATTAACGGTTTTTATATTTTAATCAAGTAGGCTGTGATGAATTAAAAAAAAACAAAACAAAATCCATTCGAGGCAACAAAACAATGAAAATAATTACACCAGATGTTTAAAATACTGGCCATTATTAGTGAAACACACTTCAAGACAGTTTAGTTTAGTCAACGTGTTGCCATTGATGATTATTATTATTATTGTAGTGGTAGCTACTTCCACTTTACTTTTATTTTTTAATTAAAGTAGGTACTTACTTTTATAATTTAATGTACTGTACATAATTCGTGAATTGTGGCCTGAGCAGCCAGTTTGTTGGTAAGTAGCATAAACTAACCCTTCCTTCGAAATATACGTTGTCGAGAAAAATCCTTTAAGGAAGTTTATTGGAGAATTTGTAAATAATGGTGAGCAGTTAAAGATCCATCTAAGATTACCGGTCCAATTACATGACTTCCCATTATGCCATAAAATACATTAATTAAAGAAAATATTACTTGATTTCGGCGTGAAACTACAACATGTAGGTTTTCCTGTGACGAGTAGTGTTCATAATGTCGATTTGAACACTTCGCAGTTAGAAAGATAAGATTTATCTGTCCATATACTCGGACTGGTAAAACTGTTAGTTTCGATATTCTTGCGGATAAACCACTTACAAAGTGTGAACTGGGACAATTCATCAATGGTAATACATTGTGTAAAATAAAGCGAAGTGTGTTGAAATGTCTTTAACTGGATAATGGCATGACTTTTTTCGAGGGGATAGTTTGTAGTTATACCACCATTTGTAGGTATGTAAGTATGGATAATAAGTCAATAAGTGATGTTATAAAATTTTTCTAGACCGCTTATATAAAATTTTGGAGGGAGTTGTAATGCCCAAACCCCCCCTCTCATTAGTGCGTCCCTGATTTTTTTAAACATTTGATGTAATTATTTTCATTGTTTTGTTGCCTCGAATAGATTTTGTTTTGTTTTTTTTAATTCATCACAGCCTACTTGATTAAAATATAAAAACCGTTGATATAACTGGTATCTTATTTTCAATCTTATGTTATGATGGCTCGTTGAATAGAGAATTAAAAAATATATCAAGTAATCTAAAAATCCCATATGGCGCCTATTTAACTTTAGGAAGTTGGTAAATGTTCCTCAAAAGTAGCCATCTTGAATTTTTTTTTACATTAATTCTAAATTAAACGTATCAAAGACAGTAACTTTTATATTAAACTTTTTTTTATATCTCTTATACTTTCGATGATATAAGACATTCAAGGAAATGACCAATTTTAGTTTTTTTGAATTTACGTCGAACCTATGCGGCATTTTGAATTTCCAAAAGGAAATTTTAAATAAGCATCTAAAACTGCAAAACATTGCCCATTTAACCAATTCTCTATCCTTAATAATAACAAAGTTACCCATGCAATCCCACCCGATCTGGGGCACACTGTATAAGGTGTTCTATTTTTTTTAATGTAGCTTATTTCCGGCTAAACTTGACGTGGGAAAAAATGGCCAATTGATCGTTTCGGCAAATAGTGTCTAGCTCAATTTTGGAAGAAACATGAGAGACGCAATCGCTAAAGCGTTTATATTACTTATTGCACCAATGATACTTTGTCGGTAAGTATCTTATTTAAATTTGTAAATTATTTTTAAAATTCTGCTAAACCCAAAAATGAGGTTCATAATAAGCCATCCCACTCTGACAGATCTGCAACGTCAACACAATTTAATGCGGTCGGGTACCTTTGGTTATTTCTTAAAATTTCTCTGATTATCCTTCCAACACCTTAGTAATTGGCTCAAACAATGAGCGACCCTTTATCTTTGGTGTGGAAACAATTCCAACTGACAACATAGAAAATCTTGTGGTGTTGGCAGCAGAAACGCGTAATTTGCCAAATTTTATTATTGTTTCTTGGTATTTTTGTTTCGGTTTCTGTTAATTAATTCCAAAAAATTACAGTTCGAAATTCACGGATTAAAGGATTTTTCAGCCCTTACAATTTAAATTTCAGTGGTTGAGCTTTTTCGAAAATTTGATTTTATCACCTGAACTCGTTTTTCATGTGCTAAACAAGACATGGTTAATCATTGACTACTCGGTTTGCTACTGAAGTTGATTAATAGCCGAATTTCTAAATGGCGTCCTTGCGAATAGGAACTGAAATGATGCCTCCGGGTGTTAATTGTAAGTACGGAGCGAAAGAATGGAAAACGTTTGCTTCAATGCGCGCGTAACTAATGATCGTATCCTGTGGACGGTGATGCGATCTCATCAGACCAGCGTCCACTATCTCGCCCAACATATTGCGTAGGGGTAGTCAAATATCAAAATAGAATAATAGAATGTCGATCAAACGAAAAGGTGACGCAAAATAATCGCGATAACCTCAAGAACGCAACTGACCGACTGGCGGTGCATATGACAATTGTATTTTTTCGATGTATGAATATATTGCGATCGGTTTATGCGAAGGGTGTCCAAAGTGCATTTCGTACTTCGCTAATCAAACACTTAATCTACGATCAACAAGCTTCAGGAATCATCCGGTATTTTTTGCACGCATTTACTCGATTCCTACCAAATTGCAACTTCGTTAATTGTTAGTTGCGACAGTAAAAAGCTACCAATATTATTATTACACCGGGACATGTTTGTACAACCTTTTATAAAACAGCCCACAGCTGTTGTTCAGATAGTGGACATTGCATTATGCAGAATTACATTAGGTCAATAGTCTCCCCCCAAAAAATAGGTCGCGTGTCCCCTTTTTGTCCGTTTTAATGCGACGTCCACCCCATATCCGCATTAGCCCCCAGCAGAGCAGCATTTTAGCTAAGTTTAACAAAAACTATTTTGCGATAATTACATTTAACAGTAAATTCCGGATAGGCAATTTCGAAGGAAGGCGACCAACAATTCATATATACGCACCTTTTCATACACTAAATTGCATTCACACATGGCTTGCAAAATGTGCTTCAATTATAATCGTAGGGTGAGAAAATCGTCCTCGATTGATAATTAATAACTTTGATAAAAATTCCTGTTAGTCTTCTATTTCATTTCAGTTAATCCCATGTCAATGACAGCTTTGAAAAGATGTACCTACGCCACCTAGTACACGACAATTCTGTCAACGAAGGAGTGTTAAGTGCATGGAGTGGAGGGGGAACAGATTTTTGACTTCAGAGATGGAATTGGGGTCGTCAGAAGATATGGACTACAGAAGTTACTATCCACTTCCGGTATTTCCGGAATTACGGCCATTTTGAAAATATTTTACATCGATTCGGCCTTCAGAGTAACTCTTCAGTACAAATTTTCAAAAACCTACCTATTTTACTTTCCCAGAACCGTTTAACTAAAGCTCCCAAAAAACACCCTGTATAGGGATACGCGTTTTTGAATAAGAAGCTGGCACCCTGCAAATTTAATTGTGGAAAACCCTCTCTCGCTGGCAGACCTTGGTCCGAAAGTTCCCTTCATCAGAAACTCGTCCTCAGGTAAATTTACACCCCGAAAGTTCTCCCATGAGCTCGTCAAAAAATTGAACTAAAGCTCGTTCGCCTTTGGAATAACAACCCTTGCTTGTCCTCGGAAGATTTGCCCGCGGAATGTTCGTTCACAAATGAACTTCGCCAGCACCGAATACTTGCTCACTTGCGAGCGACCTTTTAGACCATAAAAAATACGCAAACTAAAATTATGCGTGTTATCACACCAATGCATTGGAAAATTAATGTATTCATTTTTACTATACCGATTTACACTGTTATTTCGGGAATGAATGTATGCTTCGGAGGCGAATGTATCGGGAGCGAACCTTCGACAAGCAACTATTCCGGAGTAAAAGCTATTTCAGGTGTGAATTTTCGTGAACCGAATTTTCTAGGGCCGAATCTTGTGAGATCTGATGCTCAACGGCGAGGAGTCTGAAAAAGAAAAATCCGAGTATGAATTACCAGGAGGAGAGTCTACTAGAGCATTTCGTAAAAAAAAATAGAAGCAACCTGTATAGGAAAGAGTGCGTGGCAGTTCAAGAGCCCGTTTAAGGGCGGGGGCATATTTCCCTTTGAAGCTGGAGCCAAATCCTAGTAAATATGGCTTCTCCCGAGGTATATCTATCGAGGTCGAAGACTGCGGAGGTAATCCTTCCTGTGGTGAATCTTCCGGAGGCGATTATTTCGGGGGTGATTGAGGCGAGTTTCCGCACAAATCTATCGCACATAGTAGTGGAACGGTATGGCATGATCAAAATTTGTTGGAACCAGTGTATTTATCCTAAAATTTTAGCTCGGAGAAAGATGGTCAGTGTTTTTCTTTGACAAAACCATGAGCTTCCATAAGAAAGCTTCTTATAAATATTATGTAAATGTAACGCATCCACTGCTTCTACAAGAATAAATTGATTTTTGAAGAATGTCTCTTAGGTGGAAGTGACTTACATTTTACTCGTAGATAACGAGTAACGCGCGAAAGGAATACCAGCAGTAAATGTAAGTTCCACTTAAAGTAAACGAAGTGTGCAATTAGTGTTAATCTGTATAGATGTGAAACTTAATGTGATTAATTCGTAATTTGACTCTTGTAAGAATCTGGAATTAATCTAAATTTCTCTCAGGAGAGGGCGGCAGTTTCGGAGACATCATGTTTGTTGGCATTCCCACCAGTACAATTACCATCATCATTACATTCCCACTTTCTTACAAACACTATATAAACAGAAACCGAACCAGAAAGGGGGTCTTAGAGGAAGATTTTAGAGGGCCTGAGGTTACGAAGAGACTAAGGGTAGCCTGTAACCGCTAGGACCATTACAAGTCTAACTTAAATAATTTCTTTGAATTCCACCCTGAGATTGATTCTAATTGCAAAGTTACAAAATGCCTACAATTGCATGTTATACTTACCTGATGGAAAAACTATTTATATTACATATTAAAATTTAAAACTCAAATTACGGAAAATAGTTGTGTTAATTAATTTTATAATTTTACTAGTTTGATTTTTTTTTGTCATATTAAAAAAGGTTTATTCTTTAATAGTACCTCACGAAAAATGGTGTCTGGAAGGTTGTGGGAGGCACTAAGAGAGGAGTTTCCAAAATTTCTATGGGAACGAGAAAAAAGGGATTTCACCTTTTACAGTCGAAACTGCGGAGGATAGAGACTTGAAATTTAGAACATACGTCTCTTTGAAGGCGTTAAAGTGTGCTCCGAAAGCACTTTTGCATTTTTGAGAAAAAATTCAAAGGTCATTTTTCAAGGCACGGGACTTAGGGGTGACCTTAAAATTGCTGGAAATTTAAGGTTGATAAAAACCCAAAAATATTTTGGTAAATCTGCCTGTACAAATGATAAATTAAACATCTAAGCATATAAACGGAAAGGTCGGTTTAGCCCACTAAATCTATTTCTCCAAGACACAAGTTAGCATGAGGTTAAGAAAAATGATCGTAATTTACAAATTTGCACCCCTTTAACATTCCGGAAGTTCAGTTTGCAGTGTAGGTACAGTGAAAAAGTTGTGTGTGGCGGTATATTGTATAAGTTTCAAATTGTCCCCACTCATTCTTTAAAAAGGTAAAGAAATGTGGTATAAGTAATTATGGTATTATATGAAGGGTATGCTAAAAGATAAAAAGGAATACCTACTTAAACAAGTTAAAAAGTAATCGTAAACGATTTACATAAAGCGCATTTCCACTTGCATTCATTTCCCATTTGTAAGATGCAACTTCTGTTTTAATCGTAAAAATCCGGCCACAAATATGAAAGATAGCGTTGCACATGGGCAATCAATTTTTGACGTGCTACTTCAAGTTCAGTTTATGAGAAGAATTTCATTTCAATGCTTTTCTAAATAAGAAAGTTGGAACTGCGCATGCGCAAACCTAAATTTTGAAACTAATGTTAGATTTTCCTTTGTTCCAAGCGCCTAAGTATCAGATTTCACTTGAATGCTCCCATAGATAAAAAAGTTGGCACTGCGCATGCGCAAAATAAAATTTTGAGACTGGCGTTAGATTTTCCTTTATCCCAAGTGCCTATGTATCAAATTTCGTTTAAATTCTTCCATAAATAAAAAAGTTGGTACTGCGCATGCGCAAAACCAAATTTTGAAATTGTCGTTTGATTTTCCTTTATTCCAAGTGCCTATGTATCAAATTTCATTCATACACTTTTATAAGTAAAAAAGTTTGCAATTCGGTTTATAAATGGTCGAGATGCGAAACGGGCACTATGAATTTTGAATCGATTCGACTCAACTTTTGGCATTGCGTATTATATGGCTAAGGCTATGTCCATATTGAATTTCATGCAATTCAGTTCATAACTAACGGAGATGTAAAAGAGATCGAACATTTCTAAACAAAGTTATCGTTCACACGGACAGATAGATGGGCAGACAGACAAAGGAACAGACGGACAGACCAACAGGCAGACGACAGATAGCAATGCAAAATTATAAACGATCTCTAGGATCGTTAATAAACGGCAAAAGTGTAAAATTATCGAACATGTAAAAAACGGTTTTTTTGTTTTTTTTACAATTACTTTTTTTGTAAGCGGTACAGAAAAAATTCCTTCCTTGGTACAAGACTCGACACCATAACGAACCAAATAGCGAAAAAAGTAGAGCAATTGCTTTTAAGATAGAGAACTAGTAGCGTCACAAAACGAGCGGACAGACGGACGGACGGACGGACGGACGGACAAAGTGGCCACAATAGCGCATTTTTTTTTGTGGAAATGCGCTAATAAGAGCAATAAGCAACCGATAAAAAATTACCAATGAATTTGTTGCAATTAGGATACTTTATGCTCTAGGATAGTTATTAAAATAACTGGTACCAATAGTCAATTATTACACTAAATACGGACGTACAGCCCGTTGCTCTATCCATATCGTTCACTTATGAAATTTCTACAATTTATCTCTTCGGCATTAGATTTACGAGCAATAAACATAATTTTCTAAGGAACGTAAATATATTCAAGTGGGTTATTTGTATAAAAATACTAATTTATGCTTCATTTTCAAGGTAATAAACATGAATGTAATTAAAGTGTACCTCGCATGTACACCAATAGGATGTCCGGACCTGTTAGGGTCAGGTCAGTGGTCATTCCCGTGGATGAAATCGCGTGGGAGCAGTCGCACGGCTCCTATTGTTACTCAAAGTCCATTGTCAGGCGTCTTGTGAAATTACGGATGCTTATTATGATACATTCATAATTTCTTAAATCTAACGAGTTTAGATTTAGATCAGGAATAATGTCCGTCTTAAGGTCAGCGGGTAATTTGTGCCCCACGTACGCGTTAACTAAAACAAAATGTTGTCAATCAAATCAATTTCATCAGTTCTGCAATCGGTAACGGGAGACATTTCACGACACGGCAGCAGCTTCTGATGTTAATCTCTTAGGTTCAGTCGATTCACCTTTGTAACAAGCCCACCTGTAACACATAAACAAACCGAACAAGACTTTCTAACTGCCGTTCGCAAATAAATTTGAACTATCCAATTATATACCTTCTTTGTATAATTAAAAGTGCATCATTATTTACTGCGGTAAACGATGAGACCAAAACCGAATTTTGTCTAAAGTTTTGCAATTATTGCGATAATG
This sequence comes from Photinus pyralis, assembly GCF_008802855.1. Taxonomy (NCBI): domain Eukaryota; kingdom Metazoa; phylum Arthropoda; class Insecta; order Coleoptera; family Lampyridae; genus Photinus; species Photinus pyralis. The sequence goes on along the minus strand of NW_022170403.1, from coordinate 13,955,068 downwards.
GGTTTTATTATTACTTCAAGGAAGATATGTGTGTCCATTGTCACTTGCACGCTGAGAATCACGATGAACAGAATGCCACAATTTCCGGTAGTTAATTATGAGAGTGTTGATTGTTTTCCTCTTGTGCGGCTACTTTCGGACGTTTGTGAGAAATATCTGAACTTCTTCCTGCTGTTTTCAATAGACTACTTTTTACACACATACAAATAAGTAGGTACGGTAAGTATGACCATATCCACTATGTTGTAGTTGTAGGCGTACGATTGATGGAACTCCATTATTTCGGTGTCTTTACTCTTCAATATAGACGATATATTTTTTTTAGTTGCATAGTTAAGTCATCTAGGGACCTTCAAATTCATTGCAACTTCGGCAACCATTCATTCCGGCCACTACAAGTTCCCAGATATTTAATAAATTTGTATGCATGCAACGATTTTTTAAATCGAGGGAACCAGAACCGGATGCGGTCATAGAACTGCAACAAGAAGCGATACCGATTTTGATATTGTCCGACTATATTTCTATACAGGGTGTCACTTTCTAAAATTCCACTGGGCTGGGAGACATCTCAAAATGTCCAAAACCTTTTTGTAGGATCGAGGGTGATGGTCATATAGTAAGATACCATATTCATCTTCGTACCCCTCAGGCTCATGCCTTAAGTTTGAATTGTGACGTGAATATGTGTGATGAATTTTTTAGTAATTGAAGTAACAAAAATTTCTTAGATGTGATGATGCTTTGGAAAACAACGTCAACAGGTTAGCAATTAATAAGTTTTTCGTCATGAACAGTTTTCGACATCGTACTGTCCTGGAAAACTTTTAATTTTAATAAATTGCTTTTTATTATATCAAAGTGGGGCTTATTTCTTAAAATTACAAAAGCGGCGACCTTTTAACAGGACATCGCAACTTGTCCTGCTTAACTTCTTTTTCGCCGGCCATGGAAATGAGTATAATTGATTACTAGTAGATAATGCCAAAAACAGATTTTCGCCGCCATTTTATTAAACCGTCACTCGTGCCAATTGTAGACTGTTCCTCACACTCTCGTAAATTGAACAAAATGGCTTTCATTCAAAGACTGATTTAATTGCAATGATTACAAGTTTATATACAATTCTTACTATGACGTTATTGCGTCCTAGTTCCAATTACATTGTGTTTCAGCGGTTTCGCCGAATTTCACTTAATTTTTCGACCAACCCCGTATAATGTAACGGTTAGTTACATTTCAAGGGTTGAAGACGTTCGTACTAAATAAAACTGATCCTCTACTGGTAAAAATTTGGTGTCAGAATTAATTCTACCCACGGCTAGCTCTGTAATATCATTTAACACCTCTTACTTTGCGGAAGATTGGCCTTTTATCTCCTTTTTAGTTCAAAACTTGGCGCTTTAGTTTGATTGAAGACGACGAATTCCAAAATAATTAATAATTGAATACATTGAGAAACTAAAGTCGATCCAATTCCATTCTTCTTTACAATTTATCTGATTTAAAGTATTGATTTGTTCAGTAAATACAGCCCCCATCTCGTGGCCACGTATCCTATTCTATTTTTCGCTTATATCAATTGTTTATGCAAACAATACACCCCTGGCAATTTTTTACACAAAATATTTATACATGCACTTAAATGAAATATTAAAAAAAAATATATGGACCCACTTCTAATAAATCAAAGCAATATAAATCTGTTGTATGCGATGAACTCCACAGATCTTTCCTTTGAGGATATATGATTCGTAAAATAAGCATCCGCTGCAATACAATTAAAATAACTTAAAGTAACTTGCAGATATCGCTGGAATCGGTGTTTCTCTTAAGGTTACGGGAGGGCTCCCTCCAAGAAAAATTGAAACCTGGATCGCTTTTAGGGTGATATAGTATAACGATTTTGTGACTTGCTCTCATACCATTGTCTCTCGTTATATGGAAATTACCAGGAGAATGAAGCTTGTATTTACCTCGACCGCAATCAAACATTGCGTCAAATTCTAGAAGAAATAACTAGACTTAGGGATATTACTGTACAGAAACCATGGACACGCTCATTTTTTTGCATGTTATTTCAGTTTTTTGGTGATCAAAATGCCCGCCTTAAATTTCAACGAAGACCGTTTTACGACGGAGAGTTTGTTTATGCCACCATTTCTTAGCAATGAGGTCACTGAACGTCCGTTGACGCCTTTCTAGACTAACTTATATGTTCGCAATTTAAAATCAAGTTTCCCGTGTGGAAACTGAGTTAAAATGTAATGGTTGATCCATTTTCTTGTATTTGGGATGTAGTAAATAAAATAAGAGTTAATATCACTTGCGATGATGGCATTTGCATATGTTTACGCACTGCACTAATGCGAATGCGTTTTCTTGGAATTTTATTAACACGAGACCTGCATTACATATCTTACTTCCGACTATTCGCACAATTCCTGCAGATGCTTTATAATTGTTCCGCGATTCAAAAAATTGGCACGGCCAATTTTATTATTTGAAATACGTGTTGATTGTGGCGATCGTAGAAATTGAACGGAGAACTCGCACGCTATTACGATCGAAGGTAAGCTGGAACTCTCTCTTTTTGAAGCAGGCAAAACCTTTAACTGAGTAATTACAGTTTGATTGTATCGAAAACCAGTATGTAATCACAAGTTATATCAAGGAATCGTACGTCGCTTTTTCGAGCTCAAGAAGGGCGCTTTCTGCCAATCTGTTACAGATAACAAATCGATCTCGGCAAACTTAAAGAACTAATTGACAAAGCAACGGAAGCAGAAGCTAAATCGGTAAACAAATTAATATAAAGGATATGAAGCGTAGTTAAGTACAAATGAATGTTATGAGTAATAGCAGGTAATGGGTCCCAAAAGTAATATGCGTATCGAAGAGAAAGTAATTTCATAATTTGCAACCAACCAACACGAGGGCAGAATCTTCACTGAAAAGGATCGCGCACAACTTAAACACAAGACCGAATTGAAGAAGTGATATAGAATTAGAAGCACCACGAATGACCTCTAACGACGAAACAAAGGAAAAACGGAGCTAATTTACTACATGAATAACGTACATCTTTAAACCAGGGAAGATTCCTTTATTAGATCGTTACTAAAAACCAGTTCTCTTCTCTAGTTATAAAGATATGTGGAACGCCTTTGAGACGCAACTTCAAGTCATCAGAAAACTGGCGATTCCAAAAATCGGTTGTGGGTTGGACCGGTTCGATTGGCGTGTTGTACCTACATAATGTGCTGGAGATTATATTTGGCGACATCGATACGGAGATACTGGTTTGTAGTCTTGATATTAAAGACGTTATGGAGCCAACCTTCCAGACTTTTGACAGCTTCTTCTTTGGCAGGGTGAGATGCACCAAAGGCGATGAATGTCGATTCTACCATAGAAGAACAATAAAGGTAGATTCTCACTTGCACTGCCCTCAGCTCGGTGGCCTAATTTTTGGAAGTCTTTCTAGATTTTATAAGACCTCCGAGTAGAACTTTATGACGGTTCTCCAAAACTCTACTTACAATTTTATCACAGGCTTGATAGGATGATATTACTTATTTGGAAATCGAAAAATTAGACGAGTAGCGAGTAGTGATGTTTGCTTGAGAAAGAAGGTGCCATGGCAAAAAATATGATAAAAGAAAAACGCGACAAAGAGAATCTAGACGGAATTGTTATAATTTGAAGCGTAATACGCTACTATTAAAAGAATTACAAAAGGTAAATCTAGCTAATTCAACTTTGATTACTTGAATACTTGATATTAGCGTAACAAACAATAGCTGATATTATCCTACCACGCACTAAGTTAATTATGACTTGAAGAGGAATTACAGTTTCGATACCAGAAGCATTAGGTATTTCTTGGAGGTGTTATTATAATTAATTAATTAGCATTATAAAAACGTAAATGAAGCTATCAATCCATTCTTTAGCGCTAGAACCATTTTCGAACTGCCAATAATTGCGCCGTTTCTCCAATTTCTATTAATTGGCATATCACGATTATAGTATAAAAATATTTAACAGTTTTCTTAACTTCCTGACCTTCATCAACAAAGGCATTAATCTAAAGCTTCTCGCTGGCATCCCTTATCAAAGACGATAAGAGATACCTATTAACGGTCGTTTGTTAAGTGAAACAATGACCTCTATTGTGCGAACTTCTTTTCTATACCTATGCTGCCTTAGGTATGCGACATCAAAATGTATTTCAATCCAGAAAAATTGAATTGTCTTCATCGGTAGTAGAAAAACGTTGAAAGAAGATCGGTTGTTTTCAGAAGCTCGGCGATAGTTTATTTTACACGTGCTACTGACAAAAAACTCGCGCTCACGTAAAACCCGAAACCAGTTTCATAAAGATAATACGCATACGTTAATGGGTTAGTGTTTTTTTTAGGGATTTTCGGTTAAACGAGTACCGTTGAAACCCTATCGCGGTATATCTTGTGTAATTGCAAAAACGAGGCGAAAAGGGCTGACGCACAAACATTTTTTCCACGTTACTTCTCATTATGTGATCAGCTTTTTTATATTTACCCTTTTGTTACACATGGTTTGCATAAAATTTATATTACATTTTTTGTATCGGTTCATTTTTTTGGTAGCTTTACACCTGGGGTGAAACAACAGATTTTGTTTTTAAACTGTCATTTGCTTTTTGTGTAGGTTTTTTATGAAAGCATTGGGGTGTTTATACGTGTTTCTTTTATTAGGAGTGTCAGATGTATTAATTACGTTAACGATTTATTTCATTATACGCTAACGTATCCACCTAGAAGTTAAATGTTTGATTTCGATGGTCTAAAAGTGACCCCTATGCAAATAAACAGCTTTCAATGCGTAACAATAAAGGATGACATATGCAAAAACGAACTGATGGTCATTTTTGTATATTTTTGGCAAACTCGCAACTGTCCGGCAGGAAGGAAGTTAACCTCACGACCTAAGGGTCCCTCGTTTTATTATCCTAAACGAAAATTCTAGTCGTTCAATGCGGTAATCGAGCTTGTCTGACTGTTTGCCGATTGTGCTTTAGGCTGCGCGAACGTGGAACGTTTTGGGCGAGAAGCACCCCATTTTTTCACCACAATTGCGTGCATAAAGCTAAATGCACTTTTGTGATATTCGTATTTTGTAATTGTGGTGTTTGATTAGGGGGTGCTAAAGCAATATCGTTCAAGAGATTGTTAGTTGCTTTTTATTTTATATTCACTTACCACCTACATAATCTAAATTGGCTATCACCGTTGAGTGAATCCTATTTAATTACTTAATGCTATCACGTTGTGAGTCTGTGTATAAATAATTGAATAGGCACTTTATTGGTTTTATAAATTGTAAAATGTTAATTACGTAGATAGCTGCACCTTGATCTTAACACAAATTGCTTCAATCCATATATTATTTATGGCGTGTTATAGGTAAGGAAAGAGCATGAAAAAGTTGTGCAGTTGCTACTAATACATAGCAAATTATCAGCAATGAAAACAAATCCATTTTCAGTTTTTAACCATCGAGACCATAGGTATTACTTTTTGAGGTTTTCAGTGATATACCACTGTCCATAAATTTAGCAGGAAAAATATACTTTATGCTGCTACGTCCAAAAATGCACTTTTTAATCATATGTAATGAAAACAATTACTTGCCATTAAAAAACTACGCTCCCTTTATCATGCAGAAGTACACCACAAACTACAAATTTAAAGTACGTCGGTCGGTAGCCAACTTTTTAAATTTTGGATAACATAATAAATCTTCTTTAAAGAACGTTTTGTGTTCGAGACAAAATGTTCAACCTCTATCTTGATCCATATTTGCATATCGAAGATCCTAAATAGACTGTACTTTTGAAACAATTCTTAGATTGATTTGACGCAGGGGGGAGGGTCCTGTAAACTATGTTTCTTTTATGTACTGCACATTGCACTACAACATACATCTTTTGATTTCCACTGTGATATATTATGTATTGTAAAAGAAAATCAGTAACGCAGTCATTTTGTTTGGAACTCCTGTAATGAATGCTGTAAAATTCCTACGTTAGATGTCGCCTGCTGCCGTTTAGTATGAATGAACTTGAAATCCTTTCTTATATCCTCGCTTGTTTGAGCTCTTCCTAGTCCCCTGTAAATAAATAAATTAATATTTCACCGTAGCTCATTTTACGAGATTACTCCCGACCAGAACCTTTATCCTGTAGGTATTCCAGATCATACAATTATTTCCATAGGTTTTACCAGATTATTATTTCCGTATCTGTGTTCGCGAGTTTACTCGTGACCATAGTCTGTATTGCTTTACCTTCTGTTTTCATTTACCAGTTAGCTTTTTGTTTATTCATTTGTGCTTCTCACCAGATTTGTGAATTTTATTATTATTTATTTCTTTAGTTTGATTTTATTTCCCATCATACTTGCCTGTGCTCTCCATAACGTCAATGGTAGGTTAAATAAAACCTAAAAAAACGTTAAAAAGTGCTACATTGAACTCTTGGGTTTGTGCTTAGGTCGCAAACACAATTGTGATCCTCTTCCGTGGCGTGGCGACTGAGAGATTCAACTGGCTCCCTCAAACGGGGTTGTCTATGTCTATGGTTGCCTACATTCTATTATAATATTATTCTACAGAGTGAAAATTTAAATATTTCAAACCATTGCATCTTTTGGTCTGTACTCAGCCGGTTTGAGAATTCCGAAATCAATACCGCAAACACAACCTTATAATGAATAAGTATTTGAAAAAAAATAAGACGGGTTAAAGGGGGCAGCATTTTTCTAAGTAAAACGAGTATCCCAAATATACCTAAACTCAATCCTTTTTTTCTTTGTGTAATATATCGATTTGCTATGTCAATACTTGAATTTAAATTAATGTTTAATAGAAGAGGATCAATACGTAGTTGGGGAAAATATTAGGTAATATCAAAACAGGTCTCCGCGGAAACAACGGAGCTATAATCCCTAATATAAGTGAATCTCAAACAAATGTAATAATTACGACCAATATGTAATCAAACGTTAAATCAGGGAATCGCCAAAAGAAGCAAAATTTACCTTTGAACTTCGGGTCGCAACCTTGTAAGCTCAGAAGGGCGCGTGCTGCAAATATGTAACAGATAAAACACAACAACAAATAAAAGGGTTAGTGTTAATTAATTAATGTTAATGAATGGACCCACGCTATTTATCCAAAAATATCTGTATAAGTACGTGCACTCTTTATATCATTATATCAAACGTAAGTACCTTAATGGTGGTAATAGTTTTATTTACATACCTAAAATACATACAGAATTTCGCAATAACAACAAATGAAATATCGTTTTATTAGTATTTTGAAAAAATTAAACCACTTTTCCCGTATTTTCTCTCCTTTTGGGCACGCTAATTATGAATACTTTATTTGGTGCAGTTATTGCCGTATTTGCACATTTTGGCACAATACAATATTTATACCAGACATTTTGAGTACTTATACATTTCGAACAGACCAACAACAGTGAATGTGTAATAACATTAACCAAGTGTGTAAATAATATGTAGTAGCGCGGGGCGGTATACCGAGTGATCGAAAAGTAGTGCGGACAGTTTGAAAGAGGGGCGTTGCCTATTTATTGGAACTTTGAAAATTAATTGTGAAGTACTTAACTATAAATGCTATTGCTACATTTATGTTAGAGTCTATCCCATTTTATAAAGAAAGAATCCAAATGGCGTTTCCAAGCCAAGGCGGCTATTCTTGACTTCATAGGAATAGAATTAGTGCAAGAAAGGGGGCGCAATTCGCTCGCAAAACATAATAACCTATCCTTGAAACTGTAGGAAATTTCCCCGCCTTTCCCGTCCTTCATCTAAACCTAATAAAAAAACGGCGATCCTTGCGAAAACGTAGTTCTATAACAAAATACTGATTCGCTGACATTATTTTCGGCCCGATATACTTGTTCGATATAATTGAAAAAAATCTTGAAATATATTTACTATTTCATCAAGAGGGGACAGGACCAGTTTAACATTGTCGCCGCGCATTTACCCCTGCCAATATTTCTGCACCACTTATTATAAAGCCGAATCACATCAGTAACATTAGGGACTAACCTCAGATCCTTCCCCTCCAGAGAATACCGGATCCTCTTGAAGAGAAGAAAATCTAGTAAGAATTTGAATCCATCTCGAGCCATAACAGCTGGGATTATGGCGCGACTATATGCAGGGCCTCCAACCCACAACATTTCAATAGGCTCGCCGCTGTTTTTCAAAACACCAATTGTAATGAGAAGGCCAATGAAACGTGTCATTTCAATCTTGTTGGTGGGAATGAGCTTCTCTTTATTACTTGGATGATCACAGTTCCATTTTGGAAAATGTCTCGGCTTTACGATTTATTTCTTCTACTTAGTATATCCAATATATTAATTAACATAATATTGCAAAATAGCTATGCTAACGTCTGACACGGACGATAATCGTATACTAAAACTGTAATTAATACTCAAACAGAATAAATAATTCGAATGACTCTAGTCACTACAGTAGCAACAGCAACAATGATTCGGTCAAAAACAAGGAAGGAAGAATACAATGCAATCAAGCTAACAGAAAAGAATGATCGGAGAAATCATAAAGTCGTTAGAATTTCACACGTCGGTAATGTAGAAACATCCACGCTTCGTTCGTCACTCTTGCTAAAATGGTGGGTCCAAATAAAAATGCTAAATCATCCACATACTGCGTGGGTAATACGTAATATCCAAGTAGGTCAACGTAAAAGGTAATCTCAAGGAAATAAAAATTTAAAATAAAACTGAAAAACTTTTAGTGAAGATTAACTTGAACGAAGGCAAAACCCTAAAAATACGTCTTAGGGAAAATACTGCGCACTAACGTGCCATACCTCGAATTGTTCAAATGCAAAACACTAAGCCGTAAAACGTTTCAATGGAGCCACCAAGACATCAAAGAGAAAGAAAGACACCACTTCAAAGAAAAATGTGATAAAGCCAAAAGTCACTAGATATAGAAAGTACCGCCATTATCCGCCATTTTTGGGCAAATTTGCTGCCAACTTAAAAAAATTGACAAATAAAATCTGAATCTGTAATTTTTTATAACCTAAACTTCATAGTACTGTCATGTTTTATAAAAATATATACAGATATCTCCAAACAGGTAGAACAATCCCTAACATTAAAGTGACTAGATTCTAGTAACTTCCGCCATTTTTGGGCAAAAATCATGCGTTCTCTCTCTAACACACGAACCCAATGGATTGCGGTACTTTCTATATTTAGTGACTTTAACCATGGAAGACCGTGCGTGACCTCTGTCGGTGACACTATGACTATAGCAATAAAAAAATTATAAAAACAAAAGGAAATGAAAAATCTACTACAGAAATATTTTACATCTATACACTATTGGATTACAAAGAAGATACCTAAATGGCATGAGAATATTAAACAAAACGTCGAATTTAAATAAGAGCACGGGTTGCTTAAGCAGAATCGAAATCTGTAATATCGAACGGCGTGAAAATAACATTACACCTTTTCACTCATAATCCTTTCGTAATTTATCCTATTTATTTATTTATTTATTATCCCTCTCTTGTTCTGGGCCCTCAACAGGCTTGCCCAATCACAGAGTGACCCGCATAATGCTTTTTAGAGGTGCCTCTGCAGAAGGTCTTAAGTTGTTCTATACTACCCCGGTATTTACCTTACGAATCAGGAAAACTGCAGGAAAACCCAATTCGGAGTAGCGTTCTTTATTTTTATTTATCTTTATCCAGACCAAACAAGGATAAGAATCAATTTACGATATTCTTTTAACATCCCTATAATACAAAAGCATACCAAGCAATTACATTCATACAGTCCACAAAATATCCCAGTTTCGCTCTCTCGAGATCGGCATTTTCTTATAAAGAAAATTATATACGCTTGGAGAAGTTATGGAATTTCATGCGATGTTTTGTGAATTACCGACGGATTGTGCGTAGGTATCTCTAAGTTACGGAGAACGGTTGTAAAGTGCACGGTGAAACGGTTTGCGCTACAATATTAACCACTTTTATTTCTATTTTTCGGTTGCACGGATACGAACCTATTTACTTGATCCTTAGTGTCTGCGCCTCTTATGATCCCATTCCAATATTACGTTATTTCCTCTTAGAATTTTCCCTTGGGTTTTAACCCTTTTTCCGATTCGCTAACATTTTTAAAATTCAAATCGTGAATTAAATTAACGCCGAAGGCGCACTTAATGAGCCATATTAACACTGATGTGATATAGTTATATAGTACAATTCTATTCTTTTTTTTTAAATCCAAACACGTGTTGTTTTCACGTTTTTTACATGAAATCGGTGCTTAAATAACGATTGTACCACATAGTCATTGAAATAGACGGGCAGACAGACAAACCAATTTGTTTGAAATGCGGTAAAAAGAAAAACTGCACTTCTGACTTTGGAAATGTTCAGTATATTTTCAAGTAATGCTTGCTGTGTGTTATTTTAATTGAGTATAGAGAGGTTGTAGTTGTGGAAAGAATAAACTCATCTTCTCTCCTATTCTAAGTATTTAAAATAAATGCAAAAAATTGTACAAATTGCCTGCAGGGTCCTTACTTCAATCCCATGGTTACAATAAGCCATTAGAAATGTATTAGCCAACGCAACGTAATTCTCGGCCCTTGAAACTTCTACCTTTGTATTGAAATGAGCACTAATTGGAGTGCAAAGAAAAGTAAAGCGTAACACTTATAAATTAGTCTGATTGCCGGCAATCCTTGAATTTATAAATGATGCAGGAACTATTACTCACCACAATGCCGTCTTTTTGGTTTAATTAATATTCCAGAAAGGAGAAAAATTGCACTGCAATTGCCGCAATTTGCATCCACTCTCTCACGATCTGCTTTTGCTGACTTGTTGATGTCTATTTCAAAACAATATAATTATGTATGCCGTGATATTGATAGGTGGACGTAGAGCAACTGCTTTCTATACAAGTAGGATGCGCGAATGTTAACGCTAGTCGTAATCATCCTTCTATTCTTACTCAAGTTTTATGCCGCTTTAAATACTTGTCATGTATGTATATGGTCGCATAATGGCCCATATAAAAGGTAAAGTACGAGTTTTCCTCGTTAGATTACACGATTGATTGACATAATTATTTATTCAATGCACAATTTAAAGGTGAATTGATTAGATTTACGAGCCCTTTGATACATGCCTGTGTAAAGTGCTTTTCATAATTCAATTTTGTAAACGATCTTATTTTAAAATTGGATTATCGCCGATTATTTACCAAGCGCTACATAGAGGTAAGTTAATTAGTACTTAAATACCAAGGATTTGTTCCATTGCGAGTTTAGAAACACTCCATGTACCTAGGCACTGTAATTACACAATTTAAACAAAAACCAACAGCGACTTCTAATCGCCCTATAAACTTTGGGAGGGATTAAACTCGAAATATAGCATGTAAACGAAACGGAATTGTAAGCGTAAGTCGCAAGGATGCGCAATTGCATAAAATCAATGGAGGTGCATCGAATATTCATGGAGGCTCGAGTGTAAGTTTCTGGCTGAAACGAAAGTTTGGAAATTAAGACATCCTTTCCGGCTAATGGTGGGTCTCAGGTTCTAAAACAGCCTTTAATTCGTGTTTGATCAACAGTCAATCTTAAATTTCGTAGGATAATAATTTGCTTTCAGTTTCTAATTGTGAAAAGATTTTTAAAGGTACAATTTACAAGTAGAAGTGTTATTAGTATTTAGTGCGGTTGTTTAGAATCAGCAGGCTTTATCATGGTGATGTCTACGTGAAGATTTTGGCGTACGGTTATCTGCCGTTGAACAGCACCAAGCAGAGCTGGTACATGCAATGTCGTGCAGTCACCACACCCAAAACACCTGGCCAGTTAGAGCAAATAAATCAAAAATTGAAATATATAATTTGTATGATCTCTCATCGTACATCTTTGCCATTTGCTACAAAAGAAAGTCAAAATAATTGCTCGAAATTAATAATTTAGGAGAATTAGTAGCCTCGGGCTCGGTCAACTTCCGAAAATCAACACTGCACTTGGGATAAATCTTACGCCAAAGTAGAAGAAAATCTGAACGCGAGACTGTATCTGGATCGTAAATTGGATTCAAATAAACACACAATTAATTGATTGACAAAGACAAAAGAACTTATTTCGGAACTCATACGTAAAACATAATCAAGAAACACCTGAAATAAAGAGGTGCGCAAGCCCGTTACATTTAGCCCCCAGTCGACACAAATTTAATTAAACGTCCGATAACATTTCTTATCGCAAACGACCAGAGAGCACTTCTCCCAGGATTCGTTTTTAAGTCAGGGATGGCGGTCTTGGCCTCCTCCTGAAAATTCATTTAGAACTCATCTCGATCTGACAACCCACAAACGCTGGAAGCGCGATCTGGATCGGTTCTTCCCCGAGCTCTTCGACTATCGGTGGATCGTCCGTCATTGTACCTGACTCGGAAGGCAGACGAAGACCAACGCCGCATCCCGACCTCGTCTACTGCGGTCTGTCCGATAACTCCCAGTTACAGGAAAACGGATTATGGTCCGAGTCGAGCTCTAGCCTAGAACGGTGCCCGTTCCTTTTGAACTGTAATGGATGTATAGTCTTATTACTACAATCGGGTGATCATTTGTGTAGTTTCTGAAGACCAGGCGGCGCTTCGAATCTCCGCGATTTCACGAGGGATCATTCCAGTTGTGAGTGTAGTTGGTAGATGTGTTACGGCACCTGCAACTCTTCACAGGGTCGAGTGATTCCCCCATGGTCAGATGGAGTAACGAGCTGGACACTGATACGATTCAAGAGGTTTTTGGCCTTAGGAAAGGTCAGCTTTGTCCCATTGACTATTATAAAAGTTTGCACAGTTCCACAAGTACCGAGTTTGAACATGGGTATGTTTAAGATAATGCACATAATACGAGATATGATAACGGAATTCAAGGAAGAAACTGTCCCTATGGAAAACAAAAGAGTTGTTGTGTCAACTACTGTAATCATCGCAATTATAGAATTATTATGCTAAATAACGCTGTGTGCAATTTGGAGGAACGGCTGGTAATCCTACATCAGCAAAATGGACGACATATCGAACATTTTGGACATAAGAATTCCCATTATTGGGCGTTGGATTACATAGCCGGGAGGTTGGATGTTTGAACCTGAGCTGAGGTAAGAATTTTTCATCTGTGGCAGAGATGGGACCTTTCTTAGATCAGTTTCGACCATTCTTTCGACCTTCTGCAGGGGCACGTCTCAGCATTATGAGGGTCGTTCTGTAATTTGGCGAAAGCCTGTTGCGACCCCAGAACAAAAGAGGGACAATACAAGAATAAATAAATAAATAAATAAATAAATAAATAAATAAATAAATAAATAAATAAATAAATAAATAAATAAATAAATAAATAAATAAATAAATAAATAATCTTGTTATCAAAAGAGTACATCTCATGTACATTTGATAACCGCGTGTGTTTATTGTTCCTTGTTCTGAGGCCACATCTATTTTGATCAAAGCCAGAGCCGTCCTTAGGGTGAAGTGAGTGGAGCGAAAATGCAAAAATAAATAAATATCGAAATTTGACGAACTCATACCTTTTCTTCCCAGTGACTGTAGAAACTTTAGGTGTATTTGGTCAACAAGCTTATAAATTAATTAATGAAATTGGAGAAAGAATTTCTGATTCTTCAAACGATTAGTATTGCCATCCAAAGCTGCTTCAATATTTGGCACCTTACCAACATATAAACATTTCAACGAAATCTTTAATTGCCGAATTCCAATCAATTCAAAAATTGATTTGAAGTACACTTCTTTAAAAATAATAAAATTTATTTTTATAAAATGTAAATTTATTACTCGGTAAAACTATTCTACTTTAATAAATTGAACATTTAATTATTTAAAATAAATTAAAAAAACCTACGAACGAGATTTTTATTCGTACAAGTCGCGAACAAAAGAATGCAAATGCAAAACATCGTTTAATAGAGGTGGCGGAGTTACGGAGCCCGAGCCTCGCTCTCGCCGGTGAGTGAGTTATTCTCGCATAATATCCTCCCCTCCATTTCGCCACGTGACAGTCATTCAAGATTCAAAGTGCTTAAAATGACAACTTTGCAAGTATAATTTTGCAAACATTTCCGGACTCCCCTCTCCCGAGGGTATTCCATACCTCCCGCCAATCATTGTTCAAAAAGGCCCCGCAAAAATGTTTCGCTCCAGGCCTCGCATTTGCTAAGGACGGCTCTGATCAAAGCATGCCAAAATCGTTATACTTGGCCCGAGATCGTTGGGAAAAAAACAGGAACTAATCGAGCGTCCATAATAAAGCATACAACTGGTCCAGTGAAATTGTTCTGAGCGCATGTCTTTCACCTGCAAATTGTTTTGGATGGATATGAATGAGCGTGAATGAATGTGGACTCATAATTAAAATCGATTTACCCATGCGAAGCAAAATTCAATATAAAGTTTTGGGCACAAGAAACAGCGGCGATCAAAGGACCTGCAGTGCACCAAAGACGAATAGACACTAGGACAGACACCTAATGCATGCGCATGCGCACAATTAATCAATTAAATTTTTCTTCGTTGAAGTGCCAGATCTATAAGCTACGGAATGCAAAAAGAACGAACTAAATATGTTGAACACTGTAGGAGTAGTTAATGCCCCGGACGAACGGACGGACGGAGGAAGAGGTCAAAATAGAGCATTCGCTATAAAAAGGAATGTTCACAGACACAAGAGAGAGCTGGGGGCATGTTTTCTTTTGTTTTGCTCAGAGGTCCGTCTCTGTGGGTCTATCAAAATAAGTGCAGTGTTCTATACAATAAGGTACCCATTGGTATAATACACCCAACATCGACGTTTTGTCTACTTTGTATCACATTAAAACGTCTTTGAACTGTTTCACGGGAAGAATTTCTTAATAGGCATTTATACATAATTTATTACCCAATAATATTTACAAGCAAGAAATATGTATTTACAACTGACCGAAATTACGTTCACGTTTCAACGGGGCATAGGTTTTATTTTCTAATAAATTTTATTTTGTATATTGCAGTAATTAAAACAGATAGAATTAACAACGAACGATACGGTCGTATATTAATTAGACGTTCTGTAATTCGACAAGTACGGCCTCGATTCCATGAATGGAATGGAATGACCAGCCTATGCTGGCTTTGCGATGTACTGGTACTGGTAACCGTAATGTGGCGTGAATGGTACTGAATTTAAAACTAAAAATTAAGAATCTGGTCGCTTGTCAATATATTTCAATAGATCTAATCTAGTCTTAAATTTATATTTATATCAGAGATGCTGCAGAGGAGAGATTTGAATTTCGGTAAGCAAACAGAAATCTATTCATCAATGTATTGAATGTCATCCTTTTATTGCAGTGATTCCTTACACATTTTGACAATGTAGATATTATTTTAAAAGTCTTTAACTCATCCATTGCTGGCCAAATGAAAAACCGGGGAAATCATTTATTTTACACAATTTGCTGATAAAAATGTGGATATTCATTAGAATTAATTGCTTGAAAATTGAAATCATATGTACTACACTTAGTCTGGTAACCCTAACCCCAAGTCGTACAAAACTCTCTAAACTACCCATTTATTTCGTCTGCTATAATTTTATTTACTATAGGTATTTGCTTCCGGTCAATTTCAATCCGAATCTAATGATTACTAAAACAATTTTTTCTATTTCGGTGTCACAATGATGATTTTGTACAATTGTTTTCGGCCGAAAACAGTTGTACAAAGACAGTGATTATAGTCGTTTTTTTTTTTTGGTAACTCATCTCTTAAGTTGGCAGTTACTAGTTAGTACAAGCACAGCCGTCTATAATTACAAGCCATGCTGAGAAGTTTGGCAACATTGTTCGAAAGTCAATCGGTGGGCCGATTCAAGTTTTAATGGCGTCTTGTTTCTCTTGAAAAATGGAATTTTTCCTCTCTCCTGTGTTTCGCCTTGGTGGTTTTAATACAGAAGAAAGATACTTAGGCAGCTTACAATTGTACATATATTTTATTTATTTACAAAAATGGGTAATAACATTTTTATTTGACTTTAAAATTCGGAACGCTGTAAATTGGTAACTGCATCATAATGTTCTTCCATCGAGATCTACGAAATTGGTGAACTTCTGTCGAAAGAGGTCGAGGTAAAGCACACGCTTGAGCACTTAATTTCGGGAAAAGGACAGTAAATCGCTCTGCATCAGCGAGGTTTTATCAACGACCAGGTGTGATTCGGAATGGCAGACTTTAAGCCAGTTGCTACTCCAGTGGGTCTAGGTACGAAGCTTTTAAAGAGGAGAGCACCGTAGACTTCAAATTCCCGTACCGTGAACTCCTGGGACGGTTCCTTCAGAAAATCGACTTGACATGTCCGTGCTAGAATACCTGAAATACAAACTAATTGTGTTTTTTCACGATAAACACTTATCGTACTTACGCACCACGTAGTGTGTAGGTCATATTTGAGCTTGTACAGGTACTTTGAACAAATACAAGTGCTTGTAAAGGGTCCAGTAAGGAGTAGTCTGCTTTAGAGGTTATGACAACAAATCGATTTATTTCGTTTAGCAACTTACCTGAATAATAATTTCTGTTGATTCCATACGGAGTAACACAAATTTACGCAATCTTGCTCTGATAAAACAAGTAAATAGGAATATTACACCCAAAACACATATAAAATACACCTGAAATCTGTCAAGTTGAATTAGGAAATCGGCCTACCATGCAGTGTTGCCATAATTCTCAGCACGGCTTGTAATTATAGACGGTTGTGGTACAAGTAGGTACTTCGTTGGGTACTTCATTGTTTGAACTTCAAAATGTCAGTCTTACTACGCTGCCAACCTAAAACTTAACGGCATAAAAAGTGTTCCCAACATAAAACATGTTAGTTCTAATGTTCCCTATAGTTTCTGATAATGATTTTCTTAATTAAATTAAAGCACCGAAATAGGAAAAATAGTATGAAAAACGCGTGTTACAATGCTTTATTGTAATACTCCTATCTTGCGGACACTCGTGGCTACGCTTCGCGTCGCCACTCGTGCCACAAGATAGTCGTATTACAATAGGTCGCATTGTAACACTTGTCTTTCAATATACTATTATCTAGAAATGGTCCCGGAATCACAATGTGTATCTTGTTGCTTCTTACCTGTAAATAGTCCTGGTCTCCTTTTTATACAGATTTTACAGATGTTTACGAACTTTCCTATATCATATCTCTATCTAAAAAATATGACCCAGAGATCACGAATCTTTTTCATTTTAGCAATAACTCAACTATTCGAATGTCACTATTTAACAATATCAGTTTAACCGGAATGGCCACCCTACATTCCCACAAGATGAATATATCTTCAAAACACCGTTTTTTTTAAAGAAGCTTTTTATGGTATCCAAAATTATAAAAACTACCAATCAACGTACTTAAATTTGTGGTCAGTAACGTACCTTTGGTCATGTAGGAGTAGCTACTTCTAGTCTATACCTTGAAGGTATGCCAGACGGCCATCACAGTTCACAGTTGGTTATCTTCGGGGACCCCCCCCCCCAATGAATTATTAATTATTAATAGAGGAGGGGGGAGCACACGTTATACTCTTCATGGTATTCTAATGAAAGGTCTCATCGAAACGACTCCTTTTCGAGATTAGTGAGTAACGGGTGGAGAGGCGGGGGGGAGAGAAATTGATTTTATCTTTCATGGTAGTCTATTGAAAGGTATTGTAACAAAGCACCCGTTTTCCGCCCCGAAGTTCATTCCCGAAGTTGTGATCGCGCCGTAGATTTGTAAAGTCGACCATCTTTGCTGAGCACCCGGTATCGCCCGTTACGAGGAAGTCCTTGGATTTAATTATTTGCTCGAGGAGTGAGTTTTCTGTGTTTACATTTTGTATAATTGGGGTATAAATCCGGAGGTCGGGTGTTCGAACCTGGTTTGAGGTGAATTTTTCATCCTTGGCAGAGATGGGATTTTCCTTAGATCAGTTTCGAGTATTCTGCCGGCTACTCCGAATTAGGTTTTCCTGCAGTTTTCCTAATTCGTAAGGTAAATACCGGAGTAGTATAGAAAACCTTAAGACCTTCTGCAGGGGCACCTCTAAAAAGCATTATGCGGGTCACTCTGTAATTGGGCGTAAGCCTGTTGAGGGCCTAGAACAAGAGGGACAATAAATAAATAAATAATTGTTTATTTTACCGCCGCTAACGGACGTATGTTTTAATGAACGTATCAGTTTTTCCGACCGTTCCGGTAGGTTAAATTGTTCTTACAACCGCCAAACGCTCTCTTGCCAGGGAAGAAGGGAGTCAATTAGTATTTTGATATAGCAGCGCCGTTAATTAATTATTAAGCATTTTAGATTCTTATAATAAGCGAAAACCAGGATAGAAACGAGTCCCAAATCGAGTTGTTTACATTTTATCAATCTTGCAGACATGGTGTAGATAACGACAACAGTTGTGGCGCCGGAAAATTCCAATTAGACTAGGTGTTGATTGGATTAATGGACATTTGAATGCGCTTAATTGGGTAAGCATTGTTAATGAATGACATTTTAATGAGTTGTAGACGGCGCCGGCGTCCAGAGTTATATCAAAAGGAGCCCGCTTAAAAAACTGGAAGTTCGATGCTCACCTTTCCATTTTTCCGATAACTGCAGGCCGAGTAATTAATTAAAAACCGAATTAATTTGCAGCGCTTGAGCACTGAATACAGCGAGGAGCTGGAAACTCCGTATTCCACTGCACCAAAATTCGGATTTCTTTATAAACGCTTGATTTTTTTGGGTATCTTTCGCCATTTTTGATTCTTGCTGTAAGTAACTTAATTTATAGAGAAAATTTTTGCGAAACCGTACCGTAGTTTGATCTTTTACAGTTTGCAATTGCCGTAAGTTAGCTCTTTTCTTCTTCTGCAGTTGTCACCGTCAAGTTTTGTAAGTACCGAAATTTTGAATTTGCTTTTTCACCGCATCCACCGATTTGTGCTTTATTGCTTTCGTTTCCGATAGGGAGTCTGTCGCAATTTTGTTTTAGTTTTGCGGAAGTGGCCGCCGCCACCTGCTGGACCCACAAAATTCCTGGAGTTACCGTTTCTCCGATTGAATTTACTCCAGAGGCTACCGAGACCGACCTACACGTCTACCGCCGACCTCGACCAGGCGCGAGATTTTCGCTTGGTGGCACTCGAGACCGTCCGTTCTTGCCCTGTCGAGCCGCCTTTGGAAGTTCAAGTTAAATACGATTTCCCTTGTAAACAAAAGTTCCAAAGGGGACTCGACAGCAACTCATTTTTGATCGCACAGTACCATAAAATGTACCGTCACAATTTCATTCCAACGGTGGTAGAAACAAGGCGCTACCCCCCACTGCTTTGACTCCAGATCGCTCTCTTGAGATTTCCCCCACGAAAAAGTCATAGGCTTTGTAAAAGGCATTTCCCGGATGCTTAACTAAGGAGTGCCCTTGTTGATGGACCAAGGTCGTGGTCTTGGTGCCGTAACTAAGGAGCGACCTTGTTTTTATGCTGCATTATTATCGCAATCTATGAGATGAGTGCGAACAAAGCAAAAGCAAAGCATAAATAAATGAGAGAAAGGTGCTGTATTGCAAAACCGAACTACTCTTAAAAAATGACAAATTATGCATACCAAATTTGTCATATCTCGAAGTTCAAAAACGGATAAACCTTTAGGAGATAGCAGTAGGATGCCAAAAGGGTTTTGTGCATTTGAAATCTTATTTTCTTTAATGTCAGTTAACAAATTCGATCAAAATCGGATGAATCAATTAATTAAATCTGTTGTGATTTAAAGGGAGCGATGAGAGAGAGAGAGAGGGGGGGGGGGGAGAAAACGTAGAGAGCTACAGAGCGAAAGAAAGAGGAGAGAGAGGGAGGGGAAAGAGAGAGAGGGAGGTGAAAGAGAGTGAGAGAGAGAGTTGCTATATTGCAGAACCTAAGCCATTCTTCAAAAATAGAAACTATGCATTTCTTATTTTACAAAGAGGAAAAGCAAAGCGTTCACACAAAACGATTAACGTTTCTGTACTTGTGTAACTGTACTGTACTGTACTGTATAACGTTTTTCTAGTTTTTGTTTGAAAATCCAAATTTCCAAATTTACACACATTATGAACACGCGTAAGATATGTATAGTTAGTAAATATAATATAATTACGTAAACTTTATGATATCATAAACTCATAAAATTTTTAATAATACGTTTTAAGTAGATCAAAATAAGCTTACCAGTGAATTTAAGAAATTAAAAATGGATTTTACGTACTTTAAAAGCTTTCATCGTGGTTTACTCAATTGCTCAAATTGGCGGTTCCTTTTAGATAAGCGCTATCCAACAAAACCTAAAATAATGGTAACACAGCTAACGTGTCTGATGCTACGCCACTGAAAGGGGATATGTTGGTCACTCAAAACCATCATTAACCACGACCTTGGTACATAAACAAGGGAAATTGGATCAAGTATTTTAATGAATCTTTTTTTTATTTTATTGGAACTTGAAATTTGCAAAAACTTCTCTGAACTGATTCAAGAATCGCGTTTATATATTGTGTTCCATATTACCACTCCTTAACTGCGCAGCCGGGAAATTCTCTTTACCAATGCCACGACTTTTTCGTCGGGGAAATCTCCAAGATACGACCTTGTGACGTAACCAAGAAATTTCCAAAATGTCACGACATTGGATTAAAGTTCAAGACCACGACCTTAGACCAAAATTCAAGGCCATACCATTTGCTCAAAATTCAAGGCCACGACCTTGTGACATCACAAAAAGTGAGTGGGATTGTGTCTTGGTTCTACGAATGGTTTATCAGGATCATAATGCGTTAAAACACTTTGAGACAGTTATGCCCAGTTTCACAAACGATGATTGAGATCAATCTTTGATAAAAATATTAGAATGTTCGCCTCCTTTGATTATCGCTCAGAGTCCTTTTCTAAACCCATTCAAAGGACTCACATTTCTCGTTATTACCCCACCAAAAACTTCCCGCAAATTTTGAAGATGCTCCTCCTCGTCTTTACCTACGACAATGATGTATCTAATATTTCTTCAAGAAGGAACTGAAAAATTGGGTAGGCGGGTTTGATTCAGAATAGCAACCTATTTACCTACAACACGAGAATTGAGTAATTTTTTACCAAATGTTTTGGTCACTCTTCCGTGTTTTGTTCTGAGATCAATACATAGATCAACATCTTCTAAAATTCAGGAAGTTAAAAATTATTTATAACAAGTTTGTGAAATAATGTGCACAATTAACACAATGAACAATGGGATTATAATATTATTGTTCGTGATAAATTTCTAATTGCCACCTCCATCGTTGGTAGCTTTCAAAAATGTCCACAGTCAAGATGATCTCACTAGGTGCGGTAGGATCTGTTGAGTTCACGATGACCTACGCTATATTTCATACAAACGCATCTAATATGATCTCACGTTTCGCAATAAAGAAAACATGAGAGTAGCAACCTAAATTCCAAAAAGGATTTAGCAAATAACTACCACCCTCGTATGATTTCCGTTAAAAATGCATGTAATTGCATTCCTTAATCATTTTAAAGGATCGGTTCTGTTCATTAACGAAATAATTGAGACTTACGTGCAAATGTATCGTAAGATTAACGACAAACAATTTATAAAGAATTAATTGCGTGGATATTAAGAAACCTACTCTCGACTTGATTTATAATCCGAATATGTGCTTTATCAACCTAAAAACATCGCTTATGCAGGAAAATTATCTATAATCGATATTTTTCTTGGGTCGATTAATTCCCGCAAGATGGTCAGTTGATTACCATGCGATGATCGTGTTCCTCGAGGTGAGTGTAATTTTAAAATCTCTCAGGAAGTTATTACGAAATAAAAAAATTAATTAGTACTTAGACTAAGTGCACTAATAGAATTACAAACTAAATCATTTTCCGTACGTTTAAAGCGGAAAGCTATTAAGCCACGTGAATATCACGATACATTAATCAATCTTTTTCTTTGGAGGTAAAGAGGCAATTTCCATTGTTTGATTACGTACCGTAGTGTAATCAAATCTGTTCTCGATTTTTGCACTCTGTTATAATAGACGCGAGATTTAACAATGGCAGTTTTCCTAACACTTAACAGAGTGCGGTACCGTTAAAACGACTTTAAGACTCGCCTCGCAACCTACATCTTTAACTTTTCATTATCATTATGTCCATACGTGACAATTGTTTGTAATATGCACAAAAGATACAAGTGGCTTGCAAAAGGCTTGGCGAGAGCTCACACCTTTGTATTATATAAAATACTTTGTTGATGCGAACTGTAGGCGATACAATGGTCAGTTTGTTTGCGGGGCGAAAGCATCGAGGAGGTACACGTAAATACAATAATTTAGGTATATACTTTCATTGTTGAAGAAGTGTTATTTAAATCTTTTGTGTTTGTATACTTAGTTGCTTGTACGAGATTTAATTCAAACATGTTTCCTTAACCATTTTTATGCAGCCACAACCCCTCAGGCTTTAAATTTTCAATCAAATTTTAAGGGTCAAGCGTAATGGTGAAATTAAAAAAAAGTATCATTATCATTATCTCGTATTAATCACTGATAAGGACCTCTTTCATACTATGGTTGGTCAAAGTAGACCCAACCTTTGGAGAATTATCTTTGGATACCCAAACATTAACAACTTGGCGACAGTGCAGGTACAAAGCCTGAGTAGTTTTTGGTGCCTATTGATCTTGAAACCCCAAGCCTAGAATCTTAGAATGGTTATTACTCAACTTGCAGCCGCTTGCACCAGCTGATCTTAGCTTCAGCGTAACATAAAATCCATGGCAACAGTTGCCATTTGAAGCTGCACCGAAACCTTAAAAACCGTTGCCCTTTAATGACTGGACTATTAACTATAGCTTATCGCTGCTAAGATAATTTTACAATAAATCAGTGTCTACGTCATCGCCAAATCTTAAAAAAACCTGTACCTGGGTCTCACTTTCGATTCGAATAAACACACAATTAATTGATGACAATGACAAAAATTTATTCCGAAACACAGGAAAGAATTAAAACAAAATCCCTGAAAGAAAAGCCTATTGGGCCATATTACCCCGCACGCAAACGGTTGACAATGAAAATAAGTCTGAAAATTACAGTTTTCAATTTTCATTTTTGATAAACCAATTAATTTGGTCGTAAAAGGTTTGCGATAGTAACCGCACTTAACTCACATACAGACAGCTTCTGAACTTCACTTTATTTTATAACACAGAATTAGATGACAAATTTTCGGTGGCTGTTCGCACGGTAGAAAATTTTAACTTTTAATAAGAAGAGAAGTTTTTTTTCTGTAATCAGACAACACACGTTAAATTCCTAATACACCTTTAGTTAACTTGAACCTGCACACATTTGTTATAAACACGAACAGCGTCTCAACCGAGGTCTCAATAAAACCAATACGTTTGGCCCCTAGAGAATTTGGCGTAAAAATGTATACGCGCTCTTCAACCGTCGTGAAGCCATCAGCCTCGTTTTTCGTGAATTCTAGTATTTAATGAAATACCACTACCACATAAAAGAAATTCCTTCCGCATGAATTTTCAAATCAATCGACAGTCACGCTAGCTTTTGTAATGCCAGCTTCGAAGGAACGCGTCAAACGTCATCACTTCTAAATAAAAGATACGCAATTGTTCTTGCATCTTCGTTATCATCCTTAAATTTGTTTGTTATTTGCTTGCTTCACTTTAAATGTTATTATTATTTTGATTTGTCTGTTTCGCCCGTGCAGAGGTAAATGCCGAATTATAAAATTACTTAGCGGCATTCATCTCGAAATAAACTTTAGTCTAAGAGTAAGCGTATCGAGGACCTTAGATATATTCTGGATTGAAGGAGGTCAGGATAACACTAACCATGTATTTCATGTAAATACTTTATGTAAGAGACTTCATTTTCACAATTGGGAAAGGAGTGGAGTTACTTTTAAATGTATTTGAGCTGGCTGAAGCATATCAAATGTTGTCTTAGATTAACGTCAGATTTAAACTATTTAAGTTCAAGAGTTACTTCCGCGGATTAATAATTTTTAGCATTTTTTAAGAATTAAAAAAATTGTGTCATTGTTTGCGTTTTGTCTGTCCGTCCGGACCCACTTTTGCAATTATTTCCTGAGATGTTTTTTTAAAGTAAAACGTGCATAACTTTTACATACGACAACCAACTGATCTCAGTTATACTTTAGAAAATTGGGAGGGGGGGGGCACATGTTCTACCCTTCATGGTTTTAAAATGAAAGGTCTCATCTAAATAAATTGCTTTGTACAAACTATAACATTCCCGTGTGACTCTTTTTCGAGATCAGTGAGCGACGGGGCCTAAGGGGGGGGGGGGAGATTAAAAACTAATTTTATCTTTCGTTGTATTCTAATTAAAGGTCTCAACGAAAAGGAACCGTTTTCTTCCAACTACTGCCCCTTCTTTCTGTCCTCTTATCAAGGGGGGGGGGGGGGGGGAGTGCAAAAAATATATCCAGTGGTGATGTCAAAACAGCCAGTTTAGCTAGGAAACCTTTTTAGAACCACTGGAATAATCTGTTTAATTTCATTTGTCTAGCTATAATAAATGTATTCAGTTTGAGATATAATCTCTTGTAATTTTCATGAAGTTTATAACTCTTACAAAAGTATAAAGGCTAAATAAGTAAAAAGGTACGTTTCAAAAAACATGCCAATATTGAAGTTGAGTAGTCTCTCCAAACTTACCCTAGTTCTGAATACTGAATGTGGTTATGAATTTTTAATAATTAATGAAATTATCAGTGAAGGAAAAACCAAGCTCCTCCTTCCTAGCCTGAATCTGAATTACCTGGTTTCTTAAAAAACGCCACAGCTATGTATGTTCTGCTAGGTCTTTAAATTGTGTCCCCGATCTCAAAGCACTGTTTTCCACACTTCAATGCGACCAAAAACCTATCGCCCTCTGTCCTCATCCGGCCAAAATATTATATGGTTGATAGAACTGATTTGTTGACAATGATTTTAACAGTTCTACATTACAAGTAAATTGTTTCAATACACACTTAATAAGTCACCTTCAAAATATTTCTTGTGTAAATTCAATTTTAAGCACATTACAATTTATGAATATAGTAACCATACCTATCAATGCCGTAATAGTACGACAAATCGGGTTTGTGGGTTAGGAAGGTAAAAAACCCTGAAAAAAATTAATATGATTTGCTATTGATAGTTATCCTATTTCCGTTGTAAAATTATTGATTAGAATATTTGTTCTATATTGTAATAAAATTTTAACTCGTACTCTTGTGGTGTTTGTTTTGGTCGGAAGATACCGTTTCTTAAGGCTGATCTTACAGTCGGACGAAGTTTCTCAGGGGCATGAGGAGTGCATAATATGGTTTATATGTGGGCTGTCCTTATGCACTCGTAAGCAACACGACAAGCCGCGGTTCTGATCGATCATGCATCTTGAGTTTAAATTTTCATGAGCAGAGACGGCTTCAGGACACTTATAAAGCGCACAATCCAATTCAACAAAATCCAGTATGTTTAACTGTAGATGAGTGGAACGTTGTGGGTTTGTTTATTAACGCACATATTTAAAATTCATTATCGGGGCATGTTGATAACCTAACAATATTTTCACCGAATTTCCAATTGTTATACAGTTTGATTTATATCAAAAGTTGCACTTTTTAAATTGCATTCGCTGTTAATACATATATCAATTCCTTGGTCAATTTTAATATTATACATGATATCTAAAATTAGTCGTTTACCCGCAATTCGTCATTTTTTTAAAAGTAGATGTCCAGTAAAAATTGAATAGTTATCACAATTATCATAAAACTCTTAAGTCCGTGACTTTGCAGTGTTAGTAATCATGAAATGTACTAATGCTCAAAGTTACACTTTTTTGTGTTAAAAATCACTTTTCCAAATCTGAATCACAAGCTAACTTGATTTTGTTAAATAGAACTACCAAGTTTTTTTTCATTGCATCAAATGTAGGATTTGATTTGTCAATTTGGTTCATTAGCATTGTTGATTAGTTAAGTTTATTAGAAAAATGGAATTTGAAAAAAGTGATTTAAACGGTGCTTTTTACTTGTTTACTATAAATATTTAAGTATTTTTTGATGGTCTTCAAAATGTTTCGGTGCACATAATAAAAGAAATGTGGTTTCACCACGATGGTGATTCAACTCATTTTCCCTCAACGTTAAAGAATGACTAAATCAATAATATTCTGCTAGGTGGATACTTCGAGGGAGTTGAAGTGGTTTCTGAGTCTCTTTTGTTTTATTTTGTTTGCAGGGAAATGTTTTATAATTTGAATTGGTGGTTACTGTTCATAATTTTTAACGGCCTACTAATTACTGAGAGCTTTTGAAAATCGAAAAACACAGGGAAAAACACTATGAATTATACCTATAGAAATTGTTGAATTACAAAAAAATATGTAAAAGGTAGGTAAATACCGACATGCTTATATCGTTGGAAAGGTAATCAAATCCTACAATTGATGCAATAAAAAAAATAGTAGTTCTATTAATAAAAATCAAGTTAACTGTGATTGAAATTTTGAACATTGACGCAGTGGTTTTATTTAACACAAAAAAATTTAACATTGACCGTATTCGGCGAATGGTAGTACATTTCATGCAGTCCCGGCCTTTTAATCGCATTGTTACTTCACATGTACTTTTTAAAAAAATCACCATTGCGGCTAAACGATGGATTTTAGATGTCATGCATAATACATACAAATTGACCAAGGAATCAAAATCTGCAATAACTATTTAAAAAAAATGCAACTTTGATATAAATCAAAGTGTATAACAACAGCAAATTCGGCGAGCATATTTTTAGGTTGTAGCCGCGTTGATAAACCCACAATCTTCCACCTACGCACTAATAGCCCACCCTGCATGCAAATTTCAAGCAACTTTTGTTTAAAATATGTAAAACACACGAGTTCCCAATAACCATTTATTGTTCACAATAATTAATACCTACGTATAATACTCTGAAAGTAATAATTAACACAACAGAGATGCGAGGGGTGCCACCGCAAGTCGGATATTGCCGATCACCGCGCCGTTAGAGGGCCCGTCGAGATTCCCCCGCTCTCCTTAAATCGCGCAGCGCTTACAACTAATATACAAGATCGTTGATATGTTTAAACGTCTTTGGATATTACCGAGGATATTACCTTGCAAACCTTTTCTCATGTTATCTTTCCGATTAAATTGACGAACATGTCTATTTCATCTCAAAATATTATACTGAAATTAATGCGCACCAACACCAATAACTTGACTTTTCGGAATAACTGATACAAGAATTTACGCGTTCTTCTACAGTAAGTGAAGGTTACAATATAAATGTGCCCCCCCCCCTTAGTTTTTGTGTCTACTGTGGTCCAATTGTGCTCTATTGGGTATTTATGTCGCCTTTTTTGGGTTTAGAAATAATTCGAAAATTAATGGGGGCGAGGTGAACGTCCCCAAAAATATACTAAACTTTATTATACTCAAAACTCGTTCGAGTCCCTTTCATAAACCTACCGATATCTACATGAAGCGAGATTAGATAAGACTAGATAAAGAGCCTTCGGGAGTACTGCATTAGCTTCGTACTATCGAGTTATTCCTGCATGGCTTAGTTTGAAAACTAAAGGTCATGCCGAAGTTGATAATTCATCAATTTTATTTAAACGCCGGCTTTTATATATCTATCAAAAGTACCTATTTGAATACTTTAAAAAGTGTTTCATTACTTTGACAAGTGCTCAAATATAGTCAAAAGTATTCAAATACTTCACTCAAATAATTCAAAAATTAAAAAGATTATCCATCATCATCCTGATCACTTGATGTTATTTTGGGTGATTACATTTAGTAGCCTATTAGGTGTTTAAACAGTATGTATGCATCTATAAAAATACTAGTTTTATCATATCGTGGTGCAGTGGCTTGAAACAATATCGTTATCATCACATCTCGAAATTCGATACAGTCGAATACCGAATGATCCTCGAGATGTTCACGCATCCATTATTTTTAGAACTTCGTAACTGAAACAATAGCGACCTTTCTTATACCCTTAAGAACATGAGTACCAATTTTTAAATCGATCTGACGTTTCTAAACAAAGTTATTATGCACACGGACAGATAGACACAGTAATACGAAATTATAAACTCGTGGCGATCGTTAAACAACATATGAAGTATCGCGTACGATTCTTAGTAGGGGAATTTTTTGACACTCGGCTCGCATTTGGAAATAAGAATTTTAATTCAGCTCATATTCAATAGCATTGATCTTTAAAGTCATAGAAATAGATTGGTGAAGGTTTGACATCCCTGTCTCTTTCCATTCTCCAATTAGACGAGGAACAGACAGACAGACGGGCGGACAAAACCATCACATAAGGGGAATTTCTGTCGAATAATATTTAAATCCTTCTGACAGTATTTAAATACTTTCCATTTAATATATATATTTAAATAGTTCTCAAAGTATTTCACTAACTTGAAAAGTATTTGAATTGTTGGTGAAGTATTAGAATACTTTGCGAAATATGCGGATTGTTTGTAAAGTATTTGAACACTAAAAAATATATGTTAAAGTATTTTAGTTCAGAATACAAATACTGCTTCCATAAAAGTACCTATTTAATTACAAAGTATTTGAATATGTACTCGAAAGTAACTGAATACTACACAGTATTTACAACGTAGAATACTGCCCACTGCCCAGCTCTGATTGTATGTTACAATTTTATAATTTATAATTTTATTTATTTTACATTTAATACACTACACTAACTGCTAATTATTTTTATTTTTAATTCAATTTTATGAGCACTATCTAGACTATCCTTGGCTGGAGTGAAGTGTTCTCGATTTGCACTTAAATCATTAAATGAAGACGCATTTTGAACTAAAATTGTTAATCCTTTTGCAAGTAGTCTCTGATTTAGAATTGACAAATGAAATATTCCTTCCCACAAAATGATCTTAATACGTCCAGTTTAGTTTTAAAACTCGGATTGCGTGGCGCTACTCAACAGCAAGTAAAATTCATACAATCCATACACGGTAGACGTTTCGTGGAAAGATTGTCACGGCCGTATTTCTTTACAGATCTTTTCAATTTTTTTTTTGTTGAAAAGACGAAGGATAATTCTATGTTTCTATAGTAACACTTTTTCGATTATTTATTTCCATAATGCAAAATTCTACGTATGAAAAGTGACACATTTTGGCTATATTTAACACGATATTTCACTTGATATTGCAATAAATTTGAAAAATGTGTTACTATAGAAACATCGCAAATTTCCTTGCGAAGAGATCGGTGTATCATTTAGCACTAAGTGATTGAAACTAAAGTCTGGGGAATTTTTCTATGAAACCTCTGCAAACGCTCATAACTGAACTGTGTGAGATCCCCCTTAAAATTTGTCGGAACCGAAATCGGAATAGAAAGTGCAAAATCAATCGGAAGTTCCGCTCTTTCGGAATCGGAACCGAAGCTCCGTTACATCCCTAATATGAATTATGAATAAATAATAATTGATGAGTATTAAAGGTTGTCATCATGCGTGTAATCGGTGCTGTGTGATTTAATAAAATGGATTTGGATTGAGGTATCTTAAATAATATGGATTTACATCTAGTTCTGTGGTCCGGAACATTAAAATTAATGAGTGCAAATGTGATGAACTCACTTGGTTATTAAAAGTTTGTAAAAGAAAATTAAAAGATATCTTATGCGGTCACTCAAGCTTTTCATACAATATGTTTGCAACTAGCCTTTTATTTCAACTTGTTACTCATTTTAGCTTTGATGAACTTCTATTGCCAGCAGGTCCAATAAACTCCCTAATGTTTCCACATTCGACATTATACTTCGCGATTATTATTTCTTTCCGCATGCGGGAATAAATTGAAACAACAATTAATAGGATTAAGAAACAAACTGGAGCACTTCATTAGTTATAGGTTTAAGCTACTCGTACTAATACTATTTACATTTAACTGACAAACACTATATACAGTTCCTGTTTCAGCAATGAAGTTGAATTCCCAGTGACACGGGAACTGACCGCATTGAGAGTGCACCTACACGTTCAGTTTAGCCTTCAAGCACCGTCTATGCTCTCCAGTGATTTGCTATTGAATTGAAATGGTTAGCGTAATGCGTTAGTGGAAAGTGTTAACCAAATTGTTTAGTGTGTCTAATAGAGAACGGTGACACCGACTAATGACCGACTTACGATACGTTTTAAAGCGTAATCCCAAGTGCGAATTCTGATCCGATACACGTGTTGCTTTCTCCAGGTAGAGTTGTAATTTTGAATGGTTCAGACAGCACGTCTATGTAATTTAAAACGCGAAAAGATGCACATCAACAGGTAAATCCAAATAGGTGTGGAATAAATGTCTCTATAATGTAATTTTACGGTGATGTTTTCCACTGAATTAGGGTACTATTTTACAATTAATGTATAGGTAAAAGTGTGTGTATCTGCGAATTGCATTTCAAACAAGATACGGAACAAAAGCGTTCTTTGGTGGTAATGCCATTGGTGTATAAAAATATGTGTAAAACATAATATTACCTTTACTTGCTCCGTCAGGTCCTCTGAGAATGGTGCACTCTTCTATAGTTCCAAAGGGCGCGAACAACTGTCTGACATCCTCTTCAGTCTGTTGCTTGCTGAGCATGCCCACGAACAGCTTTCGGTCTGCGGTCGCAAAACAAAACCGTTAGTCAACTGTCTAACATTCATCATACACATAAACATTACTAACGCAGGTGCAATTCCATATAATCGTCCGCTAATATTGACACTGAAGGTACGAGCATAGGAGCTAGCGATCGATGTAAACGGAGCTATTTATTGCGGGGTTATCTAGGGAAGGAATTTAGGGAAAACTGGTGAGGTATAATTGGATCAAAGTCGCTTTCTAAATCAGAGACGGGTTGTAATGAAAGGATGATCCAAAGGGAGCCTGTGCGGCCCCCGCCACCACGCGTCGTCATCGGCAGATGCGACCATCGTTCACCGTTCCCCGAAGTGATTATGGACAATATATTAGAAGAAAATTTGTGTGCGCAATATTGATTAGTAGAGTGTCTAGCGAAAGGTAGGAGAAAGTCCGTTATTAATATACGTTTCTAGATTGTGGAGAAATAATTTACAGCTCGTTACGATGGGAACATGTGTTCAACAGCGTGGTGGTGGGGTACATGACAGTGCTCTGGTAGTTGCGTTGTACACACACGGCAGTACATTGACGATACTTACCGACCTCCTTCACCTATCGTACTGGAGGCCAGTACAGGTACTTCCAAAACCCCCAGGTGTAAATACAAGCAAGCCTGTGCAGGTTTCTAGAAATAGCTGTACGATTAGACATGTAAACGCACTATACATTCAGAGGTACACAACGTCTAGACATACATCGAACGAACGAGCTGATCATGGCTGCACAGGAACAACGCACTACATAGTCTAATACGCACGACACTGTCACATCGCCACAACAAGGACAGGACGTGGTCTTACTTGACCGGGTCCGGGCTGGGGCAGGGAGCTAGCTATCTCCTCGTTACCTTGCCCCTACTTCCAGAAGACGCCGCCGCAGCTGCAGGCCGCCATCGCGAGCTCTGCAATGAGAACAGAACTAGCAGGCGGCGTCACGGGCTGCGGACTCGGGACGGCTCTAAATGTTACCCTACAGATATTAAAATAAGTATACTAACTTAGTGACTTTACATTTAACAGCGAGAAGAACAAACACAACAAAGGACAGTAAAGGTTCGATCTTTGTAGTGCATTGTCGTATATCGTTCAGTTAAAAAAAGAAAGTGTAGTGAAACAATTCAACTGCAAGTTTTTCCAAAGTCGTCTCTATGCATGGCGAGCACCATAGAGATTCGAAATATGAATCATTTAATTATTATTGGGCACGAAAATAACGGCACATTCCTTAATATAATCGGCCGTGGATACTTTCTGTGAGTGTAAGGACGAAATCATACGGGGTCTGTATTAAATATGGTGTGGCGAATATTCACTGCGAAAACTCCACACAAGTGAATCATTTGTTTGCATTTCCAGTTTTGTCCCAAAAGTGCCATTATAATACTTAAGACTCCGGAACCTTAGTCCTCTACAAAAATATTTAGAATTTAGGAAGTAATAATCTTGAATATGGCAAGTCAAAACTACGTGTAAAAGTGAGAACTTGCTGTCCTGGCAGAACTTACTGTTCTACCAGTATGGGATGATTTGCATCTAACAGCCCGCACATTTGGATGGGCATTATTGTAAATAAATGCCATAATTAGGATTAGGATATCAAAATGAAAAAATGACTACTTTATATAGAACTTACAAGACCATTTTGTTGAAGAATGGGGGAATGATTTCACATGTGTAGGAACAGAACAGGCAAACAAGGAAATAATTAATAAACCTTTGGTAATTGTTTTTAAAAGGAATGCTTAAAATACAAGAAAGCTAAGATGTGAGATGGTCTAGCTGAAAATGGAAACTAAAGCTGTTAGGACCTATGTCAAAAAAAATAATTTGTTAATTTAGTGATTACTACGCAAATCATGGAAATGGTTTTTTTGGGAGAATTTTCACAGACAACATTCGCATTCATTATGCCAATACTAATTAATTTTTTAGTGAGGCCGATTTGAGGAGGAACTACTATTAATAAGTAATATAGATTAAATGTGCATGGAATACATGCATTGCATGACTGAAAAGTGCAAAAGTACTTCGACAGAACATCTACGTTCAACAAGTTGTTAATAAATTTCGAGACGAAAGCGATGAAAGAAGAATGTCTATTAACATAATTGTTACATTTGGCGCGGATTTGAGTTATACTCACTTAATCTGACGATAAGTATTTCGTAGTATATTTAATCGCTTTGACAATAATATATAAAACCGTCAACAAAAAAAAGCATGACAGCTCGATCACTTGCGACAGTTATTAACGCAAGAAGGTAAAAATGTGTTAATCGTAAGAACTAGCGATGAAATACCAAGAACCTACTTTAAGTCTGACTGAAAAGTATTGATCAACACCATAGAGTAAATTTAAACATGACCGACATTTACATTATTTAGTTTATGAATTTTCCGTGACATTGAACTTTATGTTGATCTGTTTACTACCTGATAGGAGCAATTCATCAAACAGCTAGGAATGGTCAACTAATTTTGGCAATGAATTTCATTATCTCAATTGGAGAAGGAGGAGCTCCTATAAGGTAGATATTATATACGTCAGTTCACTATAAACATATAAAATTTAGAGTTTTGGAAAAAAACAGGACTTTTTATGAACCTCATCTCGGAACATACCTACTGTATATATTTTGTCTGGAACACTGGTTATATATCTTCAGAACTACGTTTTTTTTAAAGAACCTTTTTATGGTCAGTGGCCTACTTCCACATGGTGGGGGCTTATTTTTGACAATCGTTAGTTTACATTAGGTACATATTCTTAAAAGTACCCTTTTTTGGATATAGCAGCCCAAAAAACGTATTATATTACATAATCAAATTTAAGATAAAAACTCAAATTAAGGAAAATGGTTGTGTTACTTAATTACAAAATTTTCCTAGTTTGCGTTGAAAAAAAATGCTATTCTTTTCTTAGTTAGGTATGCGAAAGCTCTTTTATCAAAAATCTCTTCTTCAATTAGATGATGCTTTTATCTGGACATAATGATGGTGGATAGGTACATAAACCGTTTTTGATGATTTTTACTTTTCATTTTAAGGATTAATATGAGGTACCTATATACTTAAATTAATAATAACAATACAAAAATTATTTGAAGGATCTCGCTATTGCTCATGGCTTTTAAATGAAACCACATTCAAGGGACGAAAACCCCTGGTACGTTAGTTAAATTTTTAGCGTCTACATTTTCTTGAAGGGAACGCGTATTAGGCACTTGGTTAAACTTGTTTTATTGGGCAAACATATTTTTTCACCACAGAAGCACCAACTTCAAAAATACAATTAAAAAAACGGCTATTGTTGTGTAAATTGCAAGTGAGCCACCCTGTAGTGAAAATTTACGTGTTCTAAACGTAATTTCCAGTTTACATCCCGTATGTAAAATGTTTCAATTTATTTAATAGGACCTGGGTAAATTTTGTTCATAAAGACCCAGAATTGGAAAATTTGTTAAATTGTCATTGTAATGTTAGTTTTTGTTTTTAATTGTAAATTTAGTAATTGTTTAAGTCATGTAAGTTTATTCGTCGAGTATCATACATTTTAGAACACAGAAATAAGGGAATGTAAATCGTAATGTCGAATAGTCAGATGTTTTGTAAAAGGGTTATCGGACAAATTAATTGGCTTTATTTACTAACAACGCCATGTGCGACACAACGAAGCCTTGTTTCCAGTCTTAGGAAGCGGATTGACCTTTACGTACGAAGAAAAAGATATAAACAAGGCTGATTAGGTTAAGGCGACGGTATCGCCGTAATGCTGTTTGGTGGTCGATTAAAAAAAAATGTTAATGCTGCGCTAAATTTATTAGAAGCCAGTTTTGAAACTTACACATTTGTTACCAATTTATAATACTGATGATTTAGTGCACAGTTTTAAATAGGTTACTATTATTGTAGTATTCAAACTCATCCTCTTTTTAGCGCATTTCCACAAAAATAAAAAAAATGCGCTATTGTGGCCACTTTGTCCGTCCGTCCGTCCGCTCGTTCGCTGAGACGCTCCTAGTTCTTTATCTTAGGAGCTATTGTTCTACTTTTTTCGCTATTTGGTTCGTTATGGTGTCGAGGCTGCAACATCAAGGAACGAATTTTTTTCTGCGTTTATTGCTAAAAAAGTTATTGTAAAAAAAACAAAAAAACGTTTTTTGCATGTTCCATAATTTTACACTTTTGCCGTTTATTAACGATCCTAGAGATCGTTTATAATTTTGTATTGCTGTCTGTCTGTTAGTCTGTTCGTCGGTTCCTTTGTCTGTCTGTCCGTTTATCTATCCGTGTGAACGATAACTTTGTTGAGAAATGTCCGATCGCTTAGACATCTCCGTTAGTTATGAACTGAATACTATATAATACGCAATGCCAAAAGTTGAGTCGAATGGATTTAAAATTCACAGGTGCCCTTTTAATCTCGATCATTTATAAACCGAATTGCAAACTTGTTTATTTATAAAAGTATTTAAATGTAATTTGATACATAGGCGCATGGAAAGGAAAATCAAACGCCAGTTACAACATTTGGTTTTGCGCATGCGTAGTGCCAACTTTTTTATTTATGGAAGTATTTAAATGAAATTTGATACATAGCCACTTGAAACAAAGGAAAATCTAACGTTAGTTTCAAAATTTAGGTTAGCGGATGCGCAGTGCCAACTTTCTTATTTAGGAAAGCATTGCAATGAAATTCTTCTTATAAACTGAAATTGAAGTAGCACCTATGTAACGCTATCTTTCATATTTGTGGCCGGATTTTTACGATTTTAATAGAAGTTGCATCTTACAATAATGGGAAATGAATGCAAGTGGAAATCCGCTTTTTGTAAATCGTTTACGATTACTTTTTTAACTTGTTTATTGTGATTATGTACCTAGTTCATTTATAACTTTATCTCGCGGTATTTATGGATAATCTATACTAAGGCTGGGTAGTACAATGTCAGTTTAAACTTCAGATTAGTTTAACTGACAAAAAACACGATTGGTTAACTTGTTAAATATTAGCCAATCAAATTTTTTAACCCACAATTTAACTATACACTGAAATTTAAACTGACATTGTGCAACTGGGCTAAGTCACATGCGGAGTAGTACACACGCGATGTTTTGTCAGATGTAACAGGTAAGCTATAAACGATTTTTCGGATTTTGTCTAAAGGATACGTTGTAAATTTACTTGCTTAATAGTTGATTGACAACGACAATTATTTCCTTATGGCCGTTTAAATTCTTCAGTTTCATTTGCCCTGTTGTAAAATGAACCCGTAATTACTTCACATATTTTTTTTGTATAACTGACTGTTGCCACACTGTTTCTTCTGATCAGATGGATGAGCTTCTATCACAAATTCATAGGGTTCATTAAATTCGTTTTTTATAACTTGTTCAACAAAAAGGGAAAAGTAATAATATAAAATAAGGAACTCTTCGATCTCGGTCGCCTTTATACCTAATTTCTGTAAATTTAATCGAATAGAAGTTCCATTGAACCAAAGCTAAATATATTGCTGATTTATGTAAATGAACACACTCTGATATACTATTGAGGCTTTACAGGATAAAGGGTTAAATTAACGAAATGTTTTACGTATTTTTGGCCCATCTTTTTGAACGTTCTTCATTTGAGTGAATTTTTCCGGTTAAATTATTTAATCAAAATTTAGAAAATTAATCGATCGATTTAAGTTTGAAAGACAATGGAAAATAATCAAGCAGCTACAGAGTAAGTTCATAAAACAGAGTAAGAGGCAACAAAAGCAACATCAGTCAGTTACAGTCGCAGAAGCATGTAAACTTTAAGTAAATGCTGCAATTTCTTTGCGAAATGAAGTCCTTTACGATTTCAATTGAAATTCGTTTTCCGAAAGTCTAAAAACACGAATGTCATTACGGTACGTTTATATTACCTCGATTGTCTCTCTTTTTGAGAAATAACAATTCATTTACTTCAATATTAACTTTCTCGGCGATAAGCATCGATATTTTATAGACTATTTGTTTAACAGAAAAAAAAGAAACAAAAACAGCAAAGTGTTGCTTTTATTTTTGAATACAAAAGCGTATGCCGAATGAAAAATGTGTTTGCACCGTTGAAGAAAATTACGTCAACCAATTTAATAGAAAGTGAATCTATTTTCTAAAGAGAATGCTTTAGCACTAACTGTATCATACTCTGCTTATGACACGCATTCGCAATCTAGATCAAAACACTTTGTGGGAATCTAAAGGAAGCTGTCGCATGCATATATATATTGAGCATAAACGAATGGGCGTGTAAGACCGTTGATGAATAGGAACCAAATTTCTATACAATAGGTGTTAAATGTCAAGACGTCGTAGGCGAATTACGTATTAGACGAAGACATATTTTTTTATCGAGAGCAAGGGGTAAGTTTTCCCGGAAATATTTCCCAATGCCAATAATTCTAAATTTCCGGTAGAGATGTGCCCAAGTAAGGTAGGGTGTCTTTGAGGTTAATTTCGCTCACCTATGTCGTTAAGTAATTGAAACGGTTACGGCAAAACGGCAACAATAGAAAGACATGTCACATGCATAATAAGAGGGTTAGTTGTTGGAGAAGCTAGGAAGCATAACCAACGACCAGAGATTATTAATATCTTGGTAGTTATTTTAGTGTTGTGACTAACAAGGAATTGGCGACTAAAGGCCTCAAGTGCCAACGGCCTGTAGAAGAGGGATGAGTGGCTGGTGAGTGATGGGTATTACCTTTGGGGTTAGAAAAAAGCCCCTAAAGACAGACCGACGGCACAGAATGTGGAAAGCAACGGGAAAGCACCAAATTAAATGCTAGGATTTCCCAAGCCTAAGCAGTTTTTGAAAATGTCTAATATGCGTGATCTTGTAAAATGCAAAATTGCAGGAGATTGCGCTTTAGAAGGGGGAGAATAGTTCCTTGGAAAGGGCAAGGATGTTAGGAATAAGTGAAATGAGGTGGACAGACAACGGTGGCTTCTAGAGGGGTGATTATTGAGTGGTTCACACGGGCTGCATTGAAGGGAGACTAGGTACAGGTGCTATATGAGTGGTGTTAAGTAATGATATGGGACAAAGGTTTACACGGATGAACTTGAAAACTAATATGATAAACAGCACAGAAAAAGTAATAGGTCGACAGAAAGCCCATACCATGTATAACTCTTGCCGAGAAAGATTGCCGGTCACAGCACACCTTGCGTCAATTTACAATTTATGTTATTTTTAAGATGCGAGCGACTTCCGGAATAGGATCGTGCCAATGTTGAGCGAAAAGACTTTTCGTTCAACATTGGCACGATCCTATCCCGGAAGTCGCTCACATCTTTAGAAAAACACAGATTGTAGACCGGGATCCGGTCTTCTGTGACCGGAAATCTTTCCTAGCGAGAGGTTTAGTTCGTCCCACCTTGACTTTACAGAACAGGGAACACATAACGCAATCCTTATGGGAGTTTTTAGTGCAGTGATGCCGAGTTTAGTTTGAATGCTAATTGTCATTATTTACAACGTGAAATGTCATTTTAATACATTTGCTCACTGATAATTAACAATTTACTTTAAATTCTGAGATGGGATGGATACAGGGTTGAAAAAGGAAAAGCGAGGTGAAAAGGCAAACCCGATCGAGATTCATCGCGGAATGGTTGCTATATATGATGACACTAGTTTCAGATAAACTACAGTCGATATGTGGTCGGCATGGTTCTGGGAAGGACGCGAGTTGTGTGAACGAGGAATGAGACGCAGACCATGACAATCCAATGTTCCCCTATATTTCGGATGAACGGTTTAGGAAGGCATAAGAGACATACAGACAGAGAAAAATGCATTTTTTTGGTTATAAATAGACTACAAAACTATATAAAAATAGCAGGTCCTGTGGGCCTGTACGACATCCTACATCAACGATTATTATCATTAGTTTGGCGAAATTTAGAATGACTAAATAATATAGAAAATTAAAAAAATTCTGCATGGGCCAGGAATCGAACCTGGGCCACCCATTTTCTACAAATCAACATTTGGCATCGTTGATGACCATAGGAGCATGTACTGTTAAAGTCAAGGTGAGACGGACTATAGGAGAAAGTGGATAACAGAGGAAATTACTGAGGAAAAAGCGAAGAAGAGACTATACAGAGGAAGGCAGAAAGAGGTACGCGCCATAAGGCTCAACAGAGGAGTAAGACAGACATAGACAAAGTATTTGGAAGACCGTTCATTTAAATGATGATGATGGGTCAATTTTGTATAAAGATAAGGGTATTGCAAAAAATGGAAGCATTATATAGACAATCTTTATGGAGGAAGAAGGCTTAGTGGAGAACAGCTGGAAAGGAACTGGAAAGTGGGCGCGGAGGAAATGGTCGATTGCATTTTTCGATTTCGATTTTCAATTAGATCAGGTTGTTAAACAATAAAAACGCTCCCGGTGCGACGTAGACGGATTGCCAGGGAAACCAATCAAAGTAGCATGACGAACTGTTTCATATGGTTTGTGAAGTATGTATAAAACTACAGATTTTAAATTTATATGTATGCAATGCAGTGCAGTGCATTTAAAATCCTCACAAACATGATAATAAAAGGAATAGAACGAAATATATAACTATTTTTTACTGGGGATCAGGAAGGACAGGAGTACAGGAGAAGTTCTTGGCTTTTACATTGATAAATGAAAAGAGATTACGAAAAGATCAGGATACCTTTATAGCCTTCACAGATCTTGAGAATCCATTTGACAAGGTGGATTTGCAACAATTATTCAAGATGTTGAAGGAAATTGGGAGGAGGTTACTAGCTGAGACAGAAGAAGAGATAGTAGAATTTGTCGAAGAAATGGGTAGATCCCTTAGAACGCACAACGTGAAGATCAATAAATCGAAAACAGGTGGTGAGTAGAAACGGTCAATGGCACCGTGGTCGCTGAGCGGAGATTGGCTAGGAAACGTGAACTCTTACGTAGTTCGGAAGTAAGATTACCTCGGATGGGAGATCAACAACAGAAATAATAAGCCGAATAAATCAAGCTAAAGCTGTCTTTAACAACAAGCGGAAACAGTTTACCTCCAACGATACTGACATGCACATTAAAATCAGTTATATGGAGCGTTTTATTGTGTCGAAGTGAGACTTGGACACCCGGGAAGATTGATAAAAAACGATAGAGGCGCTAGGCGGTACCTAAGAATGTTAAAGATTCCCTGGGTGGACAGAGTGAGAAATGAAGAGATGCTGATGAGGGTTGGAGAGTACAGACCTTGTCTATGGACTACTTTGAAAAAGAGAAGAGACACCTGGAATTAATCTAAAAAAGTTAAAATCTGGATAAAAACCTTTACCACGTACTTAAACTTTCAATGTATATACATTTCGACGTCTCAAATGGAAAACCAAATACAATTAAGACACAGATTTATGCTCTTAAAACCGGTCCCTAATTATACTGTTGGAGTAGAAATAAGTTCATTTCGACTGAAAGTGAAATTTTGTTTCTTATTTTTTGCATCGACGATGAGCATCAACATGTTGATGGTAATTCTTTCGTTTTCAGTGTTTGTTAGTTTTCACACATGGTTATGTGCTACAGAGTTCTTCTTTCAAGATATGCAAAAATTCCCAGACCGTTCCGTGTTTGCAATTCCAGTAATAAGTAAGTTAGCATTGGTTTCTAGTTTAGTTGGACGACACTGTATATGTTCATTTTGTAGAAACTTATTTATTAATTCACTTCACTCGCGCTACTTAACATCGTAGAGCTTTTCTAAAATTATGCAGTTAAGTTTAACAATAACTATTGGAGCACTACAAAATATTGGTTTCAAGAAATCAAGCAAATTTGGGAGAGCGAAATGTTGAGAATTGTGGGAAGCGTTTCCGAAATGTATAAGAAAATCTGGAAATATGTATGTAAGACATTTATACAATTGTTTAAAAAATTTTGAAAGACATTTTGAAAATATTTCGATAATTGTCGAAAATGTTTAATTCATGGATGCGTTGGAAAGTCAAATATTTTGGAAGCAGTTCCACAATGTATAAGACGAAATTTAGGAAATTTAGAAAGTTTTGAAATGTTACAAGTGCATAGAGAATTTTGAAAATATCCCCAAAACGTTAAAATGCGCTCTGCTATTTTTAAGTCTTCTCCAAAAAAATATTTGATGGTTTTCCAATTACCGTGTGTAAATCAAGTACCTAATAAATGGAATTGACTTATTTAGAGACACTGCTAATTGATAGTACGTTGGTGGTGGCCATAAGTATAGCGAACAGATCAGCATAAAGTACACGAGTAGGTATACTGTGGATTCAAATCAATTACTAACATAAATGACATAGTGCATATTTTGCTGCACACCGACACGAAACATTAAACCAAAAGATAAAAGGATATACTTACACTATGTGAGTAGATTATGTAGCAATAAAGAAATGTTATTTGCGTAATTAGTACACAACATTTATCTCGACTAATTACACGAATAAATTACCATAAAATGTAAATGAAATTTAAATAGATATTTTAAGTAATATAATTAATTACCTCCGCGATTTTCACTGTCCGCTGGTTTCACTTGGATGGGGC
Organism: Photinus pyralis; assembly: GCF_008802855.1. NCBI lineage: Eukaryota > Metazoa > Arthropoda > Insecta > Coleoptera > Lampyridae > Photinus > Photinus pyralis. The sequence goes on along the minus strand of NW_022170403.1, from coordinate 13,913,505 downwards.
GGTTCATCTGAAACAATGTCTTGCGTTAAAATGGTAATAAGGAAAACATGTCTAAAATTCGTATAGGTTTTGACAGATCCAAAGAAGTTCATGTTGGGTTCGAATCAATACGAAACCTTTGTTCGGGATATAATGAAAAATTGTTAAAAGGGGATTCGATATACAGAAGTTAATGGTTAATGAACCCATCTGAGTTGTGCTTTTGTCAATAGTTAAATACAACACGCTATATAAATTCAATTTGGGGTAGACGCAAATAACGAATCAATTAAACATGTTTGTTAATTATTTACCTTACTTACCATTAGTAGTTCAGTCTGATGAATTTAGTGGTATCCTAATAATTAATTGTATACATATTACATTATTAAAATATACCATTAACATTTAATTTGAAAGTATTTACTAGAGCCAGTCAGTAACAAAAAGATTATACTTACACAGTGTGTCCCTATTATACTTACACAGTGTGTCCCTATTAAAATTTGCTTTTAAAAAAAGCACACATTAAATTCTAAAGCATATTTAGTTCTCTAACGGGCGGTTACAGGAAAGCGAATTATAATCAAAATCCTACATTATTTGCCAAATCTGAGTTTAAACAAGAATTTTGACATTTAATTGGCTGTCTACTGCAATATAAAGCCAATCAAATGTCTTAATACCGGATTAAACAATAATCCTGGATTATTTTTTTTGTGCAACTGGCCGTAAAAGACATACCTGGATTTTGATTTCCATTTGAATTCATATTGGTAGAACTGAATGAGGTAACCGTCAGTTACTTCTCTGTTATATTGTAGATTCGCGAATTAGTGTCATTTCAGTCATTGGCTATATAATTAGTATAACACAAAACTTAATAACTAACCTGCACATCCACCACCCTAATCAGTGTTTAATTGTTTTAAAGCAACCCCGCGTAATATAATAAGATGGCAGACTTTAAAGTGAGCTTAAATTGCCGCCACTTCGATAATCATTTGGCCAATTTAAGCACTTTGTTGTTAATTTTTCGGAAACTGGAGAGATGGAGGTGCATTTTAGTTGGAACGCGTGATATATGTTATTCTTCTACGTTACACAAATAACATGTAATTGTGTAAAAAGGTATAATATTTGCTTGTAGTATATGTAAATTTATAACTGATATTTTATCGAAATGGGTTACAAACAATACATACAATGTTGGAGGTTTATATTTAGAGACAAAGTAATTTAATTTATCCACGAAGCAGTTTTGAACAATATTAGTGAGGCATAATTATTATTGTATTGAGGAATTTCAAATATATGTGACATGCAGCAATATATGCGTTCAGTGATATCCGGATAATAGGCTCTCAAGCTGATATTATTCTGGTATGTGGTGTCAAAGTGGGGACAAGCTGTAACTATGGAGATGCCCGATAACAACATGTCTGTTGTAATGGACAGACAGATGCTGACTTTAATTTCCTGTCATCCAGAGTAAATTAGAAGTATGTAGGCGAGCGAGTGTTACAAGTTAGGCGCATAGTATTGAAATTATGGGAAAATTGCCAACAGGTAAGCTGGGATACCAGAAATGCACGTTTATCAAATATTTTAATCATAATATCAAACACTTTTTGAACTCCCGTTTAATTAAATGACACGATCCTAATTGTAAAGCAACACGCAACCTCGTCGTGACTTCACCTTATTGACTGCATTTCCACACTGTAGAATTCTGTTACCAAACTGACACCTTGTCTGATAGAGATCTGCTTTTTCACCAATAAATCAATAACTATAGTTCTATAACCATTACGAGTTTGTTATTTTATAGGTAATGGATGTGCAACATTTAACAGTAGATATAAAAAATAACGATCATCCTTTATTATTTTCCGGGCATCAGTTTTTAACGACGCCCTAAAAAACTATCGATGATGTTAATTATAATTTTCATTACAATGGAAATTTAGACGTAATTAAAATTAATTAAGTGCCACGGGAGAGGCAATAAACTGTAGCACCTTTAGTAAGGTAACATAAATCCAACTTCCATTAGGACTATATCTCATTTTATAACCTGACAAGTTCTGTTGCCTTTCGCCACAAAGGAATCAAATTTTCTTCTGACAAAAGAAATTTTTGTCACCGATTCATTTAGGTGGCTTTCTGAAACAGAGATTTCAGAGAAATTCAAGCTTTGAGGATAGCTCGTTAATGACAATTTTTTACTTGTTAGTTCAACGTGTAAAAAATTTCTCTGTCACAAGGCACATCATCATAAAGCTTCCACAGTTCATGTGCTTGTAATATCAAGTTAGTGTAAATTCTAATATTTCCTCGCTCACTTCAAAATTATACGCGTCCAACGATAAAACTCTTTAGATAAAAGGCGAGAAACAAGTACCCTGTACCTATACGTAACCAAGCATACAGCCAAACGTTGATATCTGAAAGATTAATTAGACGGTATGATTATAAACGTAATCTTTTTATATATTCACACCCTCACCAGGATAAACTGGTTTTTAATTGAGTTTAACGATAGAACGTTTAGTGTTTAATGCTACTTGGGATATAAAAGCATAAAAAAATAAAGTATTAAAATTAAATTATTAAAGGAAAAATTTAGTCATAGACTACAATATTAGAGTAACATTATTTCAGAAAATATATTATATGTAAATCTAATACGAATACTTTCTTTTAAATGAGTTCGTGCAGATAAAATATTTTTTTTAAATATTTTTTATTTTTATTTGGACTACATTGGATATAAATCACCACAGAAATATTCCAGAAATCTCGATAGGCAATGAGGCTCCATGAAAGGTTAGTCATTGGCGATAAAGAACGAAGGCAGATGTGACGTAATATTTCCGAGAAATATGACGTGTTTGTTCGAGAACATTCTAAAGCGTCCTTGAATTGTGTTTCGAGTTTAGTTCCATGCGCTTGTGTTACGTTAACAATTTTAAGTGATAAATAATTATTACTGTTATAAATTAATCCATTTTAAAACTGTTATAAATTAATTGTTAGTTAATCGTAAATAAATAAAACTGCGTAATTAAATTTACGTTACACTTATTTTGTTTGACTTCTTGTGATGGAGCCTGTCTTTGTAATTATTGACTGTTTTTACCACTTCTGTAGACACGCACACACACTAGAATCTGTTGATGGTAATCACGTTGCGCGCCTCTTGATACGAATGTAATTAACTTAACAATTAACAATAATTAATATGGAGTCCATTTGGATCTTATTAAACATACGTGTGGCAACGTGGCCCTCGAACTGTAACTGTTCCAGTTGCTTGGATGCAGAGTAAGTCGTGATGGGCGCTCGCGTTGGTCATTTATCATCGGTGATAATTTTATGCAGTTAAGTTAAAAAAACCATCTACAGGGTATGGTGCTTGATATAAAAGAATTGCTTTTATAGTTGTCCTACAAAGGAGTACAAAAAAAGAATTTTTTCGGTATTTCGGTGATATCTGTTATTTTTAAAAAATTATTTTTTTGTCACACAAGGGGACAATTATGCCCCCCTTTAACCTACACTGTATCTCTCACCGTTATGGTGATCCCAATGGTAAGCCACGACCACCCTGTACAGTAGGTGCTCAATTTTAAACTGCTGTGACCAAATTTATGTTTGGCTAAATTAACAGTACAACCTCGATTGCATAGATTCATAACGTAAGTATTTGCGTACTAATTTCTTCCTCAAGAAAAAAACTTCCTCTATTTGTCGCTTTCAGTTAGGTTTTCTAATTATGCTTCACTTCAGACTTTCACAATTGTTTACCAAAATTTCTTTGTTTTCATTTTGTGCTCCTTTAGGTATACCAACCTTTGTGTTTGAAGGGTTTGGCCTCTAGAAAGCTTCATTTTTAGGTTCAACGTTAAAAAAGCCTTGTCCATTGCGAAAATACTATATTGGTGAAAACATTTCAGTTAACATTGATTTCTGAATCCTCGAACCCCTTTAGGGTCGTCAGGGAAATAATAGGATTGGAATATGCATGGATTGGGCAGACAGGTTCAATGTCTGGTGGAATTTTCCGAATCTGAAAAATCCTCTTGTTCGCCAACAATAGGAACCTCATTAATTTAGGAAGAACTTAAGAGCAAAAAGGAATCACAGCGTCCAGGAAATGAACTCAAGCAATCCAAAACCAATCCAATCCAATCCAAAATATTAAAACAAAACCTGACAGACTTTGAGTACTTCAAAAAAACAGATGCTTTACAAAATGATAACAAAAATCGAAAGAATAAAACCACGAGAAATGATAAACTCTTATGTTTACTTTTGCATCTAAATTTTCATCAGGTTAGATATGCTTTCACGTCCAATAAAAAATTCGGAAGTTTCATTCGGACGGTCTCGCTGTACATGAATGTTTTTTAACAATGGTTTGTAGCCATATCGTTTAATTGCGATTTCAAGTTGGGGTGTCAGATGCTAACATTAAAATTAAGATTACCTAAACCGAGAGTCTATAATTTTTTTAACATTTCCAGAAGTGAGGAATTGACCACTTTGGAATGAGAACTGTATTTCTGATTCAAAATTCAGAAAATCGATTGGACACTTTTATATGATACACTGCTTGGAATTGCTACATTTATTAGCATGATAGATACAATTGCTTGCAGTTGTATGGAAGTCATTAGTGAATGAACTTAATTTACAAGAAACATACAATAAGCTTATTTAGCGGGGTATGTATGGAAATAATTGTCAATCGATCAAAACCATTCACTAAATACTCTGATACGAAAAGGTTCATCGACTTGGAAGAGCAACACCTTCTACAACTTGTAACAGTACCATATAAAAATTGTCTGAGTTATCTTAACTGAATTAATTTTCATGTGACAATTAGGACACGATAAAATGAATTATACTGCCTTTAAGATTTTATCATACTTAATTACGTTATCACTCAAAGCTCACGTAACGTTCGTTAATTGACACAAATGTTACCGTTTCACGAGTATCCTGTCAGATTTGAAAAACACCGAAGTATAGCACACAATCGTGCACCTAGATCGCGTTACAATTTGAGTGTTATACTTCTGAATTCACAATACAAATCCGCTGACTTCATTATAAAATAATTTTGTCTTGTGCAAATTAATCACCCAGCTAACGTGGATTCATTAATAACAAGTCATTGGAAATTTACTTACAACAATCGAAAAGTCGACTTGATTCGACCGGACGGAGTGGAGTACCTGCACCATATGGTCTCGAAAAAAGATCCTCTAAAAGTAATAATAGTTAAACAAGTGTCCGACTATCGAAGCCTATTACTAGAAACACTCGGCACTTGCGCTTACATCGTACGTATAAGAAAACCGTACACCGCTAGAGGTCGCACAAAGAGGGTAGTTTATCTGTATGTACCCCTCGAAACTTCGGAGTGATCTGCGGCGGCGAGTGGGACTGAGCGAGGTATCGACAGGACGCAACCAATCGCACGACGCCCTCGCACGCACTTCTTATGGCCATTAGGTTTCGTCATCGATCGGCCTGCCCTAGGATGTACACAGCTTAGATGAAGTGCTTCATATCTAAATGAAAAATGGGAATATTTTCGAAGTAGAACAAATAAACGTCATACTTTAGTTTTACAAGCCCAGACGGGGCAAATATTCGCCCGAAATTGATTTCAATCGGTGGTTTTTATATACACAAAATCTCCGAACTATACAAAGCTTTGGAATTGAAAATCAACGCGACTGGATCAGGTGTTAGATGCCGAATGACGTATAAAAAATATGTGCGTAAGCAGTTGTCAATAAGAAGAACCAACAACAAAGAATAATTTTACGCCCGAATTCTGCACCTGTGATTTTTCTTTACGTTTACAAACAAATAAATAGAAATTTATCGTCATATTTTGTTTCTTTGTGGCGCACGTTAAAAATATGTTATTAAACATCGCACGCCCGTAAGCATTTGTGACGTCAACGTACAACACATGCACTTCAATTTAATGAGTATGGCACCGCGTACAATAGTTTAATGATTTTAACATAAATATTAACGTAATTAAACAGTCGACGCAAATTTTATGCAAAGCTGCGCAAATTGCAAAATAGATGACTTTTTGCCTTTCAAACCAGCCAAATTTAAAATTCAGTTTACCTTTCAAGAGTTGTAAATATCAATAGATTATAACTTATCTGGCGGCTCCTCGGTTTTCACGGATCTGTAAATACGTATAAAAGGAATGGAATTGGGTTCACCTAAAATGTGTTTACTAGCTCAGAACTTTGCTCGTATATTCGTCATTGAGTGTCTAGTTAAACTTTTAGCACATTATACGATTTGCAGCTGTAAATTAAAATTTAATGCACATTTCACTTAATCGGTTAACTAAGTTAGAACGAGTGCACTCGTAAAACCTTCCAATACTCTATTAAAACTCTCGCATACTGTGTAGTTTTAAAGAAAATGTGCATCCACTTAAAAATGCATAATTCAAACAACCACTTCAACAATAAAGAGGTAATCGTGTACCTCGTTTATTTAAGAGATTTTAACGTCCAATTGGAGTACAAACCTGACGAATTTATTTACAAAAGAATCTAGCTGATAACTAGGATTAATAAGTTATGTATATATGTCTAGGTATTGAATAGTTGGCACTACACGGACACATGTTTGCTTATTATGGATCCTGTAATTACGAACACGGCCGATGTTAAATTTTTAAATAGGTTCAATCTACATCAATAGTTTTCCACTTGTTAGCGTGAAAACATCAACGTAATGAGTTTTAAAATAAATATCTGCTCGTGATCAATCTGTGACCTTTATGACCACAAAGAGCAGTTCCGTTTCTTGTTTAATCTGATTAGATTTAAAAACTTTTAATTAAGTTTAGGACTAAAAAAAAGTTCCATTAATATACTTCATAATTTAACTGTATATAGAACTTCAAACCGGGAAGTTAATTTTTTATATGTCAACGACAAGGTATTCGGATAGAAATAAACAAAAAATATTAGCCACCAGTTAAATTTTAACGCTTAGTTTTAACAAATAATGAAGGTTCATGCAGGAATACGATAGCACATTTTATTACAATTTAGATTCACTTACGTTACCACCATAAAAAAGTATAATCATATTTATCAAAAATTGTTCTGAGCCTTCGATGATGGTTTACAGGTCTCCATGATCGTTTTGTTCACCATTGTATGCACCGCCACACAGTACTATGTTTTTCCTCTTCCATTTTCATCACCCTAGCTAACTACCACTGCTACTGAAACAAGTCTCTGACACTTTAGCAGTGCATTTTTGATGTGGCAGACCAGAAACTTTCAGGATCTATGACGCAAGAATAACTCGATTGCACATATCTAATGCTGAAACGCTGAAGGATCTACGACATTCCGTTTCCATGATCTCGATCGATCTATAAAAGGCGACCGAATGAAGGAAATATCGACAGTTAGTGAAGCTACGAGTTTGGAACAACTTCTACAATGTCTCGTTGTCGAGATACAGGTCAATATGTAAAAGACGACCTTTGAATGAAATTCATAAATTATCAACTTCGGAAATGACACAGAGCGATACAGGACTAGATAGTACGAACCTAGTGCTGTAATCGCGAAGGCTATACGATGTTACGTTGGCGAGATCTGGATTTATTTATTTACAAAAGGAGAGATTTAAAGGAAATTTATAAATTATAAACTTCAGCAATGGCTTTCAACTTTCAGACTAAGCGATGCAGGAATGTACGAATATAATGCCGAAAGCCAGAACGTTCGACCACATTCCATTGTCGAGATCTCGATTGATTTATAAAAAAGCTTAAAAGCCGTCCGAACGAGCGACAGTTAGAGAAACTATAAGCTCCTTTGTGGGAATAAAAAATGCACTAAAAATAGTACTCAACGACATCCGTCTGGTTAATACTTATACAATTTTTCGATCTATTTATCAAATTTTATTGTAGAATTTTTAAAAGATAGCACAGCGTCTCGCATTGGTATGTTACAACACGCAAAGTTCAAGTACGGTATTTTTTAAATATTCTAAATTATAATCTTGGAAGTCATCAACATAGCGCTATTACTGTAAATTTGAATACGTTTACGATGATGTTATTTATTAGTTATTTTTTAATACGTTGTTCAGGTCTGGACCTTGAAACAAAAACCGCTAGCGCCGCCCTCTTGGATGGTTCAAAGAAAAGGTAAAGAAGATTAATATTTGAAGATGCTAATTATGGTAACGGGTCTTGCTGTTTTCTGGAGAAGCAAACAAAATTTTCCTTCGTCGAAGATCAACGATGATGTGTCAGAGGTACTAAACGCATGGAGAAACCAAATATTCTCGGTCACTTAATGTTTCAATCTATTGGCGGAATATAATCTGGGCAATTCTGCCTCTTAATGGTTTGCGAAGGTATATGTTACTTAGAGATGCTGCTAGTGATGACAACAAAACGAGCAGATCAACGCCTTCGCCAACTACGAAAACGCAATCAAATGTTGAGCACAAGTAAATCGCTGTCCTGATACATCAACATTTTCTCCCGCATGTTCAGCAGTGGGTCCGTGAAGTTAGCAGCACATTGAAGGCACAAATGTCGAGACTAGGTGGGTTGGTTAGTGCTTCGTTTGTGCCGGTTTGTGCCGTAAAAAGTTTGCCAGCAAAACATGCAGTAACAGCATCATGTTCGATTTTCTTTTTCAGTATCATTAGGCGGGCTTTATTGTGATTTGGAAAATTTGTTCTCACGAAGTTTACATAGAAAGTTGGGAATTTTACAAACATGTTCATATTTCCGCCACTGCAACTCGAAACATATTAGAAGTACAAAAAAAGTTTAGAAAACGTAAGGAACTTTAACTTTCATTTGAATCCTTTTTTCGTAAGATTCAACCGCTGTTATTTTGTTATTCCTGTATCTTTAATCCCAGATGGCGGCGCGAGCGGTCTCCCCTCAAGGTCGAAATCTTCTTTTTGATCTAGGCCCAGACCTTAAGAGCATATTACAAAATTACTACTAGGGGAGTCGATGGTGTCCGTCTGTCCGTCTGTCCATCAGTCCGTCTGTCCGTCCGTCCGTGAACAGGATAACACTGGCAAACGCTTGGACCGATTTGGTTCACACTTTGCACAGTTGACTTATATGCCACAAGTTATAAGCCTATTGAAAATGGGTCAAATTCAATGACCCCTTGGGGTCACGCCTCTCTGTCTCTGCCAAACGCTTGAACCTATTTAGTTCAAACTTTGCACATTTGACCTATATGTAATTAGCCTATTGAAAATGTGTCAAATCCAATGACCCCGTAGGGTCACACCGAGGTGCTCTGCCGCTTTTTTAGACGCTCTTTATGGGTTTATTTGACCCCCACTGACTGGACTTATTGGAATTGCATCAATTATTTTTCAGATTTAATTGTCAATCGATGAAAACGCCGTATTCAAAGCTACCGGAGAGAATAAATTCGAAAATTTGACGGATATACCCCTGCTGGTTGCTAGGCAGCGAAAACATTATTGGAACAAATAGCAACCCTTGTCCAAAAAGGCCTGTGTTTAACAACACTTATTATATGTATTAGGTATCGTAATTTGACTTTTGTAAGTTACAAAAGTGCGACCTTTTCTTCCAAAATGAGTAGTTTCGGTGCGTTAAAGATAGTTTGATTTTTTGTTCAAACCCTACTGGTTCAAACTTATTCAGTATTGCTTCAGATTTAAAAATAGGAGTAGTCAAGTGATTGATAAGATGTCAAAAAAACTGTCGTGAAATTTAAAAAAAAATAGTAAACAGCTCTCCTAGACTAAAAGAGTGTAAGTCTTGAAAATCACTGGTCACATCACACTAACAGGCTACCAGTGTAAGGAATCCAACTATGATACTTTTTATAATCATTTTAGGAAGAAATGATGAGAACTATTTTCGTGAAGTTCCATGAGATGCCGCCACCTACCTTTCCGATCATATCAAATACCACTTCCCGTTAGTCCCTTCCCGATTACCATTTCCAAATATTCCCCCAAACGTAACCAGCCGAATATAAAAGCGAGTGCCCCGTCTGTGAGAGGGACTGATTGAGATCACCTTCCTATAGCTCAAAACCTTTTACCAGAACCACCCTCCAGATCTCCTGCTCTTCCTGAAGCTTAGGCTGGTGCTTTGTACCATAGGTCTAAATTTCGCCAACCCTGTTATATCTTACCTGATCCAGAAGCTTAGGCCGGTGCTTTGCACCTACGGTCTGACTCCCGATAACTACTTCCAGAAGCCCACGGTTGGTACTGTGTACCTGTACCTGGTCAACTTTCACACCTGTTATTCTAAACCTCCCCAAACTCTTGGTATCTTAGGGCGGTACTTTGTACCTAAGTCCTGAGAACCATCCTGCTTTAGTACTAATCCCTATTCAGATACTTTTTGTTGAGTTAATTAAAGAACCCCATTTCATTTTATTATGCGAATTCTATATAGGTAGAATCCCCCCATAGTATTATATTAAATAATAATCAATAAGGTCACTCACCTATTTTGTAAACATTCACTTAATTACTCTTCATTTATTTATGTGTTAATTATCCCTCCGATTGTTAAAGGAATATAACAAACCTAAGCGGAAACACCCCGTGTCCAGCATCCACTGGAAGTGTCGCACTGACCGTTCCACTTCGGTCCGATCCAGTGAAGTGCGGAGGCAATCTACAGAGGCGTACCTTTATTTACATTGTTAATTTATTTTATTTTTATTGAAGAACAATAATTGTATTAAGCGATCTCCGCTTTCAACTGGTTTTACTTTTACTACAGAACCCTGCTGCGAATTGAGCTACCCGAACCAGCACTTGTGCACTCTCAATTTTCCAACCCCGATTCCCGTAGCCATGGAAAATTGGGAGCGTTATACCAGTCCTACCTAATTTTACGAAAATTGGTTTGCTAGAAGGAAAAACAAATTGAGATACATGGAAATACAGAGCCACAAGTCTTCTACAAACCGTCCCGCAAGTGATGGAAGTGGTGCAAGGCGCGTCTCAGCAAATCAAAGAATTAGAGTCTATAGCAGGAGATGCCACAATTGCTACGAACGATACCAATTTAGAACGGTTGGTAAAAGCAAATGTAACTGCTATTCTCATCTTAAAGACCAATATGCAAGAAGGCACGCTCAGAAAAGTCATAAGATATACGTATGCAAGAGACGTGTGGCTTGAACTGTATAAAAGATTTTACGGTACGTTTCGTGATGGGTGACCTGTGGGTTTTTTTTTTTGCAGATTACACCAATCAATTTTATTCGAAACGACAAAAAAACTGTTATTATAAACTTTCATTTGCAATTTTTTTGCATTACTACATTCTGATTAAATTTGCTTCAGTTTGATTTTACAAAAAAAAGAAAGGACGTACAAACAAATATATTGAGATAGAAAGGGGAAATGTGGCACACTTACACTAAGTATCTTGATTTTGCTAAACATTTCAAAACTTTTCTCTGCCGCTTATCAAAGCCCAAAAAAAATTAAGGCATTGTATATGCAGTTATGCACCTCAAAAAGCAAAAAAATCGTCGACATAGTGTTTTTGATCTAAAAAACGTGTTAAGTACATGATAACATGTTCCGTGCTTTCTCATTCGCGCCCACAATTTCATTTATTTTAGTGGTGAGACAAACAAGGAACTTTTAATCAATACATTTGAGATTATACAAGAGTATCTTCAATGAAATATTTCTAAAGTTTTGCATCAATAACGACGTTCGTGCCCAAGACTTCGCTAAGGGAATTCTACGCATCTTTGGTACAAATAACAAACACGGCATGAACGCGTCCGAACATAGAATCCCGGATTTTATACATCTTACCGACTTGTACGGGAGCTAAGTAAATATATGTTTGTTTGCATACGAAGAATCGAATGAATTTCTTTTTGAAAAGGTTCCGACTGTAAAATCTAAATTATTCAGCATCGAAATTGGCGCTTCTCTTCTGATGCGATGATTTGCTGTTTTGTAGTTGTCACGCGAAGTTTTCCATATCTGCGCTAATAGGGGTTCTTAACAATGTACTGCGCCCATCTATGAGATAGAGATTTATTTCGAACAAACAAATATAATCAAACCCAAGTTTACAAAGTTCAATCGCTCGGAGGCAAACTAAACATTTCAATGAAAAATTTCAGCTGACAGAGTAAAATAATACGCTTCGAATTTCTAATAAAAAATGTTTTAAAGTAAATAAGGGTTTGATATGGGTAAAATTTTTCGAAAAATCGGGTCTACAAAGTATTTTTACTTGTTCCTTTCATTGTTAATGAGCCTCTGGCCATTCAGAATGTTATACTCGTACATACAATTTAGGTAAAAAATTTAAATACGTTTAGACCAGCGAATGTTTGATGTAGCGAAACGAATTTAAATATTTTCAACCACTCGGACAATTGGGAGGGTTTTGTTTAATGAAATTTATATAAATTACACCGTCTTCGCTTCAATTAGGAGAAGAAAGCTTCCCCAAACCGAACCACAACCATTTGTTACCGAGTTTAGTAGACCACAAGACCACTGAATTAAAAAGATTATATTTCCTTTCTCTCTCGGCTTAGCTTCATTTTACTTTTTATGTTCCCTTTCCAATTTCACTTTAGTTATGATGAAACATTCCCGAGTTACACAACGCAGAATGCCTGTTGATTGTTACTTCTAGTTAATTAATATATGCTGTTTTTGTTTACCAATTTTACTCTACAAATGCACGTTACATCATTACCCTCAGTTTAAATTTGTTTTGGTTACGTAATGTTTTTGATATCATTAACAGATATCTAAATGTAGCATTTCAGGTATTTCGATGTATATTTACTCACTAAAACAACAGGTTTGGATTTTACAAATAAAATGGAATGAATTCGTATGATGTCTATCCCTTATACCCAGAATGTACAAGAATCAGTATAAATGTTGTAACGTTGTTTATGTTGAATGTATCCATAGTTTGAGTGCCTGACTAAATATGCCTCAGTGCGTTGGTACGGATGTGAATGGGAAAATAGTATGATACGATAATCTACTAAGATATCCTCAAGCGCATTCCCGCACTTCTAAGGACCATGATATACCTATAAAAAATTGTGTGAATAACTCAAACAGAAAGAGCTATCATTTTAATTGAACACAAATCTGTTTGTGATGGACGGGCGTATGTTTCCTAACCTAACAACGTTTAAAATCGATCATCGGTGCCCCAAAAATTTAAAGTTGTCAACCGATGACGTAATGCGCAAACAATATTTAAATTCGTTCGCCAGTTGAGGATATCTTATTAGATTATAGTATCATGGGAGAATATCATTTTTGCTTTTGTCGTTGAAATGACGGATACCTACCTACTTTTCGCAAGATGTAGAACTCTGAGGTGTAAAATCTAAAGCCACCCAGTTCAAATTTCCGAAATTATATATCTAAACGTATTTAGGTGAATGATTGTTGATACCTTTTCGAGGTAAAGTTATTTTGATAGAACTCCTTATTTGTCTAACCACACTTCTTTTTAGGTTATGCCATATGTTTTAATTTAATTATATACCAATCTTTCTCTTACTTATATCGCAGTAAATGAACTTGATTTTGGGCTGATATTGGTATTGTGGTTTGTTGGGTATATTAATTACTTTTGACGTTAAATGTTGTTATAAATTGGGATCTCGATCATATCGTTACGATAAGAAATTCCTTATCGCCGCGTTAGCTAATTAGTTCCAAGATAAGCACGTGTTATCGCCGAGTGGTGCAGGTGTTCGTTTTCACAACACATTAATTTAAGAAGGAGGAAGGAAAGTGGACAGAAAGAGAAAAGGTTTTTAATAAGCGAACCGGACGTTAATCGTGACTTTTTTGGTTGTGAACGTCGAAACGTAGCCGTTTGTTTTGGGCTTTGGCATATTGCCGTATTTGATTTAAAAAGATAGTCAATCTTTGTTTAATTGTAAAGTTGTGTAGAAGGAAGTTAGAAAGTGTTTTAAATAATTATTTTACGTCGTGATCAAAGTGGCCGTTAAATCTAGTTGAGCGGAGGCGTGTTTTCCCGTTTACGAAGAAGTTTAATCGGAGTATCTGGCGTTTGTCGCTATGGAGAAGCTCTTCATTAAGGTCTTCAAATGATCAGTTAAAAGAAGAAATGTTTACTGGATAAGGGTTATTTAATTTAACGCAATTAAAACTTTTTTTAATTTAATTTGTTTAATCGACCGCTTGTTGAGTGGTATGTGTTATCTGGCCCTGGTTGTTATTCTTTTTTTCAGTTTATTTGATTGACTAAGTGGATTGATAAAGACACTAAACCTTCCCCATACTTCTTTTAATTATTTCAGGTATTAAAATAAAGGCATTAGGTGACAGCGACTATAGTTTCGATCATTATCAAGCTGAAATGTTGTTGTTGATTGATTGGTGTTGAATAAATTTGTTGCATCTGTAAAGGGTTAGTTTTGTGTTTAATCAATTAGCAAATTACGACCTAGGTTATAGGTAAGAGTTATCACGTTAATTTTTTTCGTACTCAAAATTACATCAGGTGTTAATTAAAAATTTGATAATTAATTCTTTGGACTTTTGGAGACAGTCCAGCTGCTGAATTTTCTAAATTAATAAAATTTACGTCGTGGCGGAGACTGAACGTGATCTACTTGTACATACAAATTATTTCTTTTAAAGGTTTTGTCAGTACTTACTTGAACTTAATTGAGCTTGCTGGAAAAGGTGCTTGTGAGTGGATGTGACTGTTTGCCATTGCACATATACCAATACATTATTGAGGTTTATTGGTGTTTTTGTTTTACTTTTACATCAACGGCCATGCGCAGTTCCAGTGCACCCAGATATGTAAATTACATATTTGTTTTATTTTCTAAGGCATACCGCGTGTCTCATAGGGATTAATTGGATAAATCATATTTCCGAATCGTTTTTTACCGCAGCACAATGCGTAATTTCATAAAACTTACACTATTATTAAACGTAAAACAACATGTTATCAATTATTTTATTATCAAACTTTTGTCACCCTTGTACAGTTTCATACAAAAATAATGCCTAGCAATAATGTCAAAAGGTAAAGAATGTAACAAAAGACTCCTGCAAATTTCATACAATTTTGTGTCTTATCAAATTAAATAAAGCAATCAAATTCGCCCGTTAATCTGACCTACATTAATTTTCTAAATTGAAAAAAATTTTGTTATGTTTATTCCCTCAAAACACGAAGCTGATTTGTCCGACGGGTTCGAGAACTAAAAACCATATGACCCTTGTAGGTGCTGTAACGAATGAAGCTAAGACCATTTTATAATAAGGGTAAGATACTGTCCGATAGCTTGATTTATTTTAGGATTGAAAACATCTCGTCCATAACGCCCTTGTTCATCTGTCCGATAGAAATTTGAGAAGAATCCTTTCAGAGAGGAACATGAAGGGAGTTTAAGAAGTTGAGATGTGTTTGAAAACAACTTTAAGCTTATAGCTGGGAATGACTTTGAAGGTAACATAGGATAGGAACAGCTCAAAAGAAATTTGAAAGACGTTTGAGAGAAAGTCTTGAAGGTGAATTTGAGCAGAACTAAAAGATCAAACCTAAGGTGGCGGAGGAGGGAGTCACATAAATCAGCGTATAGCCTATTGCTTAATGCTCGGTGGATTCTCTTTTGTTAATGATAAAATTTCGCTCACTCATTTTTGATATGGGCTTCGGGTGAGAAATGATTTAGCAGCGACCATGACCAACCCTCAAATCAGAGCGTTGAATACTTGCTCTGGTAGTAACAGGCTGTGGTTTTGCCTTTCTAGCATTGTAATGGTACGTTTAAAATTTAGGGAAATTTTTGATAGGACCTCGTAATAGTTATTTATATAAAAGTCTGGAAAATGACACATTACTGGCGAGGAAATATATTTAATTTCCGAGTTTGTGTTAGTAAGTCGATTGGTGATTTTTTTTGTGTGGTAAAAGGATACCCTATAAACTATTGTACGTAGTTAAGAACCTAGTTAGAAGTTAAATATATTTGGGTCGCTGATCGAAATAATATTATAAGAAACCCGGCCCACCATATAAGAACATTTAAATGGTAAAATTTGTAATAAAGAAAACAAAAAGGTTTTTTTCTGTAGTTTTGCTGAGTTTCTATGATTGTCTTTTTTGTACATTGTGGTGGTAATACTACAGCATGAACGTTGATAAGTGCATATCAAAGTTCATATAGTTTTCAATAAATGTGAAAAAACATGTAAAGCCCGTGCGAACAAAAACACTTGTCAGTTTTGAAATAGTATATTAAGATACAAGTGTATAATCAAGTCTTTAAAGCACGCGCAACGAGTTTAAGGGCACGACGCAAAGCGGAGTGCCTTTAACGTTGCAAGTGCTTTAAAGACCAATTATACACGTGTATCTTATAGTATTTTTTATTATACCTGCAGTATAATTTAAAAATAGGAAATACAATGAAATCATATTGACGTTATACTCGAATACATGTCTAATTAAGTGGGCTGGGTGTTCGTAATTTCACGATTGCCACGGAAATGTCACTTGACGTTTGCTTATAAAAATCATCGTCTTTGTGAATTAAACGATTTCCGTTGAAAAAGATAATACACCGTCCATTAAATCGATTGTTGTAAAATCTAAACACACGTTGGTAGGTGTAAAATCCAAATCCAGTAAAGCCTATTATAAAGAATATGAAAAGTTGTTTCCATGGATGAATAGGAAGTTACTTACGAATAAAGTCTTAAATGCATCCATAATGCTGGAATATATGAAGGAAATGTCAAAGGTATTTAAATCTTCTATATTTTGGTGCATTCATTCAAAACTTTAAAGCAATGCTGCGATTAAAAAGTGGAACAGATTTGGAAGCATACCCTAAATTATGCGCGTTTGTGAAAGCTTCAACCAAAGCATAGGTACAAAAGCCAAAGATATGTTCTGCATTTACAGAAAGCGACCTAAGAGGATTTTTTATTTCATCCAGATGACAGTTTCAAAAGTCATACTTGAAGTATCGTTACTTAGCAACTTTAAAGCACGTGTGTTTTAAAGGTCCTTTTTCGCACGCATTTGAGTGTTTAAAACGGAGATTGTGATCCAGGTATAATAAAATAGTTATTTGTGTACCAAGGCCGTAAAAGTGATCTTTTTTGGCCGAAGCTGCTGTTTGTGGCCGAGGCGGTAGCCGAGGCCGCAATTCAGATGAGGCCTAACAAATCACTTTTGGCCAAGGTGCACACAACATTTTTTAGGCGATCATCAAAAAAGAATTCAAAAATTTGCTCATAAACATATTTTTTCTGAAAATCATAGTTATCTTAGATAATTAAAAACAAAGCATTTCCTGTCATATGTAATAAATTATAATTAGCATCTTTGCGTGTGTTTTGTGCGTATCAAAATGGGTGATAGCGACAGTTCAGATACCCAAAATGAAATTTTGGAAGCTGTAAGCGTTGCGACCCTAAGTCATATATGATATAAGAGCAGGCGTTTGAGAGTAAAAGTACAATTGCAACTTCCTCCGCTGCACAAGATTTTAATAATGTCAAATGCAATAGGTCCTTCGTAACTGTGGCTTCCAAGACCTTATTACTACAATTACTAGAAACCTGATTTCCTACTTTGATGGTAGGTATAGGTAGGTACTTGTGTTTTCGGTTAATTGCTGGTGATTCTTCGTATAATAATGTAAGCAATAACATCTTCCTCATGTTTTGGTTCTACACTTCAAAAAGGTCTGCAAGCACCAAAGATTGAAACGTCAAACTATAATTTTAAATGTGAACATTGTGATTATGCAAAATGGTGTGAAACATTCCTACAAGTCCGAAAATAAAAAAAAACCCACGTGGATGGCCCAATCCTTGATGAGGCGAGACCAGATAGACGCTTTGTATCAAACAGATTACTGTTTCTCACACATCAGATTCAAATAAGTACAGTTTGACAGATGTGTACAATAAAGTAACGTTTGACAGAAGCGTACAATAAAGTGAAACTTTATGGCCGCAAAAGCGACCATAAAATCAACGTTTTTGTGATGATAGCCTAAAAAAAATATTAATTTGTAAAAACACAAAAAATTGGAAAAGTATGCAGAAAGTTAAAAAGCGAAAGCTGCTGCTTGCCCATAGTAACATATATTTAAGAAGTATAGCAAAATACAGTTTAATTTATGTGTTTGAAAACATATGCCTTTAGTAAGTTTCAATATTTTAATTAATTACAAATCCGAATTGCAAAAATTGCTATGGTTTGTGGAACCATATCTAAAAATGTTTTTGTGGTATAGTGATAAAATATAGAAGACGGGAATACATTAAAGTAATTGGAAGTCTGTTCGATGCTGAAGTAAAATCAATAAATCAATTCATAATTCAATCAAAAATCAAACCCTCATTTGTTGGAATCGTTTGTGGGGTATTCAGGAAAAGGTCGCCTATTAATTATTCCTACGAATTGACACTGCACGGAAAACGTGACTTATATAAATCGTTTAAATGTCCAGATTAAATTCAAACTTTTGACATAATTTGTCACAAAAGTTGTATGCACAACTTTTCCAATTTGACTTATTAAAGTAAGAGTATCCAAAGGGCCGTCATATTTATTATTTTTTCAGTTCGTTACCGTTTTACTAAATTTAAGAGCGATTTAAGATTTTCCGACCGCACTTTTACTCAATCCACGCTTTCGAAGATAGATTGCCGCTATTAAACAATGACCGAGTCCGTTCCTAGTTTTTTTCATTTCCGTTTCAGACCGAGCCTAAGTTTATGATACACATTCGCGGCGAAATTGAGAACGTGTGGCGCTGATCTCATGATGGATGATTTGAGAAAGAATTACTAAAGTTTTACAACAAAAGAGTAGTTTTATCGAGGGAAATCTCACAAGCAATCCCAAGAGATAGAAGATCGGTCACGTTTCGCAGAGGTATATAAACTGAGCGTGGCACGAGCATTACACAACTTCTAAAACCTACTGCTTACGATGGAGATACAGATTATTTGGTAACATCGTAAATTTACCAAAATTATTGATATATAGTAGAGGAGCCTTCCGCGATTTTGCGGTTGGCCCGGAGCAGGCGTTGCGTTGCGTGGAGCGAAAATCGTGTAATTTGACGATTCCCGTGGGAAGCAGTAACCTTAATTGTTTTCGGGAGTGGTGAAGTAATCGCAAAAGTATTTAGTTAAATTGGCGAACGATACGTAGAAAATGAAACCGGGTCCATGTGGTACCTACTGCAACAGCAACACGTACCGTGCATTTACTGTTAAACGTGCGGTATTTCGGACACGGTCCTTGGGTTGTGCCGCGGTTGGAGAGCACGTTTCACTTTAATTTCTTTAGCCGACCTATCTATTTATCTCACTTACATGTTCCCCAGGTAGAAAGAATGATATTAAAAGTAAAAAGTTGACGCAAAGGCAACGACCAAATATAATAAAGATATTTTATTTTGCTGTTTATTTCCGAAGAATGTTTTAACCGTGCAAGTACCGACAGAAGGTGTGTTTTTTTTATTATCGGATTTATGTGTAGTAAATGGTATAGCTCAGTTTATGATCATGATCAAGCTCGAGCTTAACAACGATGCCGCTCCGCAAACCTGTTCACTGCGAAATGAAACCAATTACATCCATTGCCGCGGGCTTCACCCTCGCCAACCTACAGATATTGCAGAGCTTAACGAATGTTGTTGTTAGCGCTCCAACTGTACACAAATAACGCCATTTCTCGCTAATCTGTGATATTTCACAGTTAGTGTGTATTTTTAAATCAAGTCGGCACTTTCTTACATTTCTGCTGTGTTCAGTTGAACGTTGATAGCATTATTAGAGTCGTTATTTTTCATGACCGTGCTGAGTAGGTGGTCGTGATCCGGCAAGTCTGGTCGCTTGAGATAAGCCAATCCTGTTCTCCCGCAGGGTTCTTATTCCGTCCAACTCTCTGGAGTCTCAAATATGAATTACGCACTTAACCCTCAGCACATACATATTTCACCATCGAAATTGTGTTTCCGTATCGCTTTATGTTATTGATGGATTACCAACGCTCAAAATTTATTGGTGATACATTTAAACGTTCGCCTCATATTTCGACATGAAACATTTCTTTTCTGAGGACGTGCATTAAAAGAGCTAAAACTCTGAAATACGGGTTTACATCAAATATTACAACAGTAATGTGATTAATTTCGCTGAATAAATGTAAACACCCAACGTGACTTTTACAAATGTTTACAAGTGTTAAGTAACTAAGCTACGTTTAATCATACATTTTTCATGTACATTTTTATGTTTGCTAATTAAATTATAGAAACGTGTTTTCCCGTAATGTTATTATGTAGTTACAAAGTTGTGTTATTCCTCTGCGTACCGAATGACGTTTTGCTTTTAATGCTCTTGATTCTATAAATGTATGCTGCATGTTGAAATTTTTCATGATTTACGTATCACGCTAAATTGGCACCCAGTTGTGTGGGGTGGGTTAAGTTAGCAACCCTAAATCGGCACCACAATTTGTTACATCGCCAAAATATTGTGCTCATTTTATGTTAATTTGTGCACTTATCCCAAAAATTTGTGCGATTCTCGTTTACGAGAAAATCAAAATTTTCCGTTGGGGGTTAAACATTGTTGAGGGCGGGTATCAGTGATTACTGGAGAATTTAATAAATAATTAATGGGTTTTTGAAAACAATTGTGAATGTTTACTATTAAATAAGATTAACTTTCTGTAATTTCGTTGTTCGGGTAATTTCAATTTTAAATGTTGTGTTTCGTTGGCTGCAGCGATTTAAGCTGTATGGGTACCTGTAGATGTTGCAACACCTAATGAGCTTTAATTAATACTCGTAGCTTACATTTTTTATTCGTATTGCAATAGGGTTGAGTGAGCGGCTGTAGTAGGTATAAGCAGGACGCGCATTGAAACAACTCGGATCGACACGACACGACTCGATACCACCGATCGAAACACACATTTAAACAGGAATTCGCGTATTGCGTCGGTTCGTTTAGGATATCCTCGACGGGTTCGGATCGACTAAAACGCGAAATGTTCGAAGAGGCAAACATTTCCCATCGTCAACAGACATGTCAAGCGTTTTGACCGTCATGGTTCGCATTCCGCGTTGCAGTCGATCCGAACCGACTCAGTACGCGGAATCCTAGTTAAATGTTTGCATAGCAAATCGATCGGTGGCGTCGAGTCGTACCGTGTCGATCCGAGTCGATTCAATGCGCGTCCTGCTTAATCCTCTGCTACTCGTGATTGTCCAAGTCATAAGGGTTAAGTGGAGTACTTGTTCTCCTGGGGGGGTTATCAACTTCATTTGGTGACCTATTTAGATTTTTTTGGTACAAATTTGGAATTATTGTAATTGGGGCCCTAGGCTTGTCGCTAGTACGATTCATGGTTAAGTAGAAAAATGATTTTTTCCTAAAATATACCTAACCGCGGTAAATATAAAATAAGTAGGAGGGAACGCCCGTCACAGAACACCTGATGTCGGTCTATAATCGTATGCTTTTCATATTAAACCGGCATCAAGTGTTTTGTGCGCGAAGAAGTGAGCCTTGTATTAGCTTGTGGCCTAAAGTAAACCTCTTGCCAGGAAAGATTGCCGGTCACAGAACACTTGATCCCGGTCTACAATCTATGTTCTCCTTCCGGGAAAGTGTCGTGTCAATGTTGAACAAAAAAACTTTTCGTTCAACATTGGCACGATCCTATTCCGGAAGTTGCTCGCATCTTAAGAAAAACATAGATTGTAGATCGGCACAAGGTGTGCTGTGACCGTCACTGTGTTTTCAAAACAAGAACAATGGAGTTGGATAAAAATGTTAAGTGTGCCAGAGGTCGTACGACACGGCACCTAGCGTTATTGTAGGTAGTGTTCGTATAAACTATAACTCTCGCCAGGAAAGATTGCCGGTCACAGCACACCTTGTGTCGATTTACAATCTATGTTTTTCTTAAGATGCGAGCGACTTCCGGAATAGGATCGTGCCAATGTTGAACGAAAAGTCTTTTTGTTCAACATTGGCACGATACTATCCCGGAAGTCGCTCACATCTTTAGAAAAAAACATAAATTGTAGACCGGGATCGAGTGTTCTATGACCGGCAATCTTTCCTGGCGAGAGGTTTACAACATTTAAGTCGATACAAGAACTCGCTTAATTTTGAACTGTGATGAAGTGACCTTGATTTCCGTTTTTACTGTTTATTACTATGTTCGACATTTATCTTTACATAATATTGCGCAAAGTGATCAGAAAGACCAAGCTCATACTTTTTTGCTACTTTAATGGAACAGTGGTATTGTAAGTCAGTATGTAATCAATTGAAGAGACCCTCATCTCAGATGAGTTAGGTAGTTACCCCTCTAATTTCTGCTGACACGAAAAGGGCGAATAATTGTGTATAGAGACCACACGTCAGGTTTGTAGATGTGGACTGTCCCAGTTGTAGAAATAGAGACTTTAAATGAAGCGAATTGAATGCCAAATTTCTCCACTGATAGGACCCTTGCGTTTTGTTTAGTTAGGTAGGTGGTTCAGGCATAGTAGAGGGATGTAGACGAGATACAAACACATCTCTCCTACTTTTTACGGCCGCAATGTCGCACCCTGACACAGTGGATGAGCCCAAAACGGGTTTAGAGTGTTTGTTCTTGCTGGTTTTGTTCTAAATAACTTCAGTAAATCCATTATCGTAGTCTTTGTCGTCATCCTTGGCTAACTGAATGATGTCAGTCATAATAATTGTTTGTTGAACGGTTCTCATTTGGTTCAGATTTGTGTCCATAGATTTTTGCTGTTTCCTGTAGCCCCTTTACTATTGGTGTTTTTAGTAGATTCAACAGACGCACCCTTGGTTACGATACTATATTTCTGTCAGTAATGTGTGGATGGGTTGCTTTATTATTGGTAAACGTAGATATATTTTTTTCTTGGCGGACGTTGTGTATAAGGCTGTTGGGGTTGTTTGCTTTACTTTTACTTTAAATTTCACTAAGACGATTTGGTCAATAAGTGAATTAATAAGATCTTGTTGATTTCTAATTACGTCGTCTTTTGTGTTTACAAGTTGTTTGAGATAGGCAATTTCTATTTCTATTTCACGACGAGATGTTATTGTCATTGGTATCGCCTCTAGTCGTGTCACGGTCACTTAAACATACAGGATTCAGGATTATTACTTACAATTTCACAGCACATTAACTCGTTGATTGTTGAAACGAAGTGCATTTCTTATAGTTCAGAATCCTCTCTGTGGAACGGCGAAGTCGAGTTCAATTATTTGTGTATTTTTAGCGCATTTTCAAAACTCATGTTGGCAAGGGCTATTATGGCCACTTTCTCCATCCGTCCATCCGTCCAAGGCAACCAGCAAAAGGGGTAGCTCATCATTTTTAAAGTTTTTTTGATTTTCTATAGTTCTGTTGCTATTCCCATCTGGGCAGAATCAGGAAAAGTAGTGAGAATCTTTGCTATAGGCTGGACCTACATACTCGTACTTGTAAAAAAAGAAACTTCTCCAAAAAGTATTATTTTTACCGTTTTTTAGCACATTTTAGCATATTTATTTGTAAAAAGGTAGCTTTTCATCTCACTTTCGCTGGGTAGCTGGCTGGCTGGCAGTAAATGCGAGCCCGTAGAAGAACGCTTGTAAAAAAAAGAGGAGTGTATATGAACCTATCGGGGCCGTATAATGGGGCTACAAGATGTGGGATCGGCGACATCTGGGCGCCATCCCCGAGCGTATTATACTAACCTGGAGATTTTTCAGTTTTTTCTATCTTCTTCTACAGTTTTTCTCCGATTGTTTTCAAATTGTGTCGTCACAAAGATCTTGTCAACGCGCACAACCTTTGCGTGGCGGAGTTTTGTTTTTTTCCTAGGGGCGAAATGAACCACCTTTTGTACGGTGCACTTCCGAGGGGTGGTCGACTTTGGGCACTCCAAAGTTTATTAAAACTCGAATCCCGGTCTCTCTCGTGTCGCCAGTAGAAGCTTAAGCTATGAGAAGTACCCAAAAATTGAGTACTATTTGTGCCGGGTTTTTAGCGAAATCCACCAAAATGCGAATTGCGAGTGAACGGAACTTCGGAACTGTGTACCGACAAAGAGAATGTGGTAGCCCCCGACAAGATCTTACTGATAATGGGGAGCCAAAAAATCAAACTTTAATTTCGGGTGAACGTGAACGTCTGAGGTGCGGGTTGCAGGTGCACGGGAAGTGGGGAGCGGATACCGACAAAGTGACAAGAGGGCTTTGATAATTTTTTTTCTAAAATATAACAATTAGCAATAGTTGTTCAGTAATGTAGTCAAAAGGAATTATTATCGACGATTGCAATTTTTAGTGCAAAAAATACAAAGTGCACTTTTGCGCTCTTGATGTCTGTCTATCCGGAACTACACCACTTACAGACCCGCATTTCGAGTTAAAAATTATTTCTTCGTTTGTATTCTCGTTAAGGCATGAAATGTCGATAAGGGCTATTAAAATCGAAAAAACAAACATTTGAAAGTGCATTCTTCGCCTCTTGTTCACAAGCGAATTTTTTAAACATTTAATTTATGTTTATGCAAACGATTCGTAAACGGTAACCCATTAACATACTCTGCAAATGTATTGGCACGGCAGGCTTGAGCCTCTTCAAAATAGCTGTGTGGTTGTTGTGTAAAGTGAGACGCGTAGTGTAATCTCAGAACGAGTAATTATTCTCTCAGAAGGTACTTATGAAATGAGATATACCCTCGAGAATGTCGGTACATACTATAATTTAAAAATAGGAAAACACGGTGTATTTTATCTTTTAACGTGTTTTCCGGTTGAAAGTGACGGAGGACAACTCCCGATCGTCCCTTACTGATGGGTGTCAGAGTAGGGAACTGTCAGAGTCGAAGTTCGAACTACCGAAGCGGCAGCCATGCCAGGATTTCCCTTGGGGTAGCCACTCTCTCCCCAAACGCATTTTTTATTCGCATAAGCTGCCGTTGTGGTGTACTATGATGAACAACTTACGAAATAAATGGGAAATTTTTAATCGATACTTGTTGATTGGGGTCATTAATGGGGTGTACTCGCAGGGGAGCGTATGGGATTTAACCAAACGCGAAAGTTGTACGCTGGTATAATTCAAACAATTTACTTTGCAAGCAAAAGAATACAGCACAAGGATTGTATAACAAGTACTTACTATGTGGTTTTAGACTTTAATCTTAATCAAGGAAAATTTGTATGCCGGCGCAAAAGGGTTTCTAAATTAAAGAAAATTAATAAATTCAACCAACCGCGCCGATATTATACGGTAATTAAGTTTCTTAAAGGGTAATGAATTTACGTCAGCGCTGATATATAAGCACTATAAATTCTTGATTTTTATCGAGACAAGGTTTAAAATCTCTGTATTTCTATAGATTCGTTTTAGTAAATATAATTATAATACCATACACGGACTTAATGCGAAGTTCACCTTTCAGTATAATACGTTCTGGAATAAAACCAAAGATAGGTATTTATATTTCAGTAAATAAGTTGGATTTCAGTGTACAAAATCGTTTTCAACTTTTTAAAAAGACGAGAATTATCAAAGAAGTCTACTAATTCAGATTAAAATCTCTTTAAAGCAATTTTCTCGAGGGGATCTCTTTTAACATAACCCGCATTCGATCATCAGATTACCAAACATCTAAATTCTCGGTTCATTGCTGATGATTCTCAGCAACTCAATTTTAAGGGACGCAAAAATTCGTATCCTATGAGGTCGAGTTTCGCATTCCGAACGCGGTTTATTTACCTTTCAGTCAGTCGGTGAGGGTAGGTATATAATAATATAAAGAAAAAACGTTTCGCAGATATATTCGATTATGTTATGTATGCATGTAACTTGAGTACGATTTTTCGGTGCGCATGTAATCTAAATAAATTCAAATTTCAAATAAAGTTACAATGTAGGTCGCGATCTTTTGACCGCAGAAGGTAATGTGGGATGCTGGGAAGATTGGATTTAGTCCGTAATTTCGGTGTTGATTTTGCTAAACCTATTTACAGTGTTGTAGGTATTCGACGGTTCTCAAACTTGAAAACATTTACTAGAAGAATTACTAAGTAGACGCGACAAATGTTAATACTTTAACCATCTGCATCGTATATTAATCATAGCCATCAAAAGCAGACTAGAGAGGGGAGTAGAGCTTTATATTTTAAAACGACATTTTAAATCTAATTCGTATATTTAGAATTTAGGATTGCATAAAAAGTTTCGATTTGGTTATTTAGGAAAATATTATTACTGCCATTGTAAGGGTTTAGCGTTATTTATTATGTTGGTAGTATGATATGTTTTTTTCTGTAGACCAATTTCATACCCTACATTTAAAATACAATTTTTGCACGATCGGTTATTGTCGGCTACTTACTAATTTATTTTCAAGGCGGTAAGGTGCAGTTACCAACCTAGGGCGGTAAGTGTATCATAGCAACGTGCTTCGCAACCAAGTGACCGTTATAGTAACATGCGACAAGTAGGATATGTGTCAAAAATCAAATTATTGTTTATTAATGTGGAAGTTAAATGTACAATTAGTTCGGGAATTAGACAGGCAATTGGAAAACACAGTGTTTACAGATTCTTCACATTCAGCAGTCGATAGAGGATTTGAATTAGTACGGTATGAAAATAGCAAGTTCAGTTGATGGTAACGAAGGTGATGAAGGGTTCCCTGGAGTTCCACATAAAATCTTCTGAGCGGTTTCAATCTTGTTAGTTAATGACTCATTATCACCAACTCGCTCACCAAGTACGTGTCATCGGGTGCTTCCGTAAGAAATTTATGGAAATCTGCTTTAGAAAAAACGCTAGATTTTTTTGGCTGCTACCCAACGTTCTTTCTTTTCAAAAATGCTATCAGCGTACTGTATTTTGAAATTTCAACACCCCTTCTTAGAAAAATCATACTTTTCAACATGGAATAATCACACCATAAGCTTGATGGCGATTTCAATCCTTCACTACGTTGAACAAAATATGCTGCTAACACAATTTTTTCACTTATGTCAGTTTGACATTTACTTTCACACCATTTAAGGAAAGAATCATATGCGGCTTCATATCTACTTTTAGATTTTTTGCAAAAAATAGCGTAAGCACCACGGCCAGTAGGTGCTTAACCGATTTCGGATAATATTGCAAACCTCGAGCTGCGTCTCGGTTTGCAATTATTATCCTCAACCGGTAAAGTACACCTACTGACCTTAATACTTAATATACTATTTTATTCATATGTATAAAACATAGAGTTTATGTTTTACGTTGATAATATGTATATAAATAAACGAGCTTTTAGCAATAATTTGATAAACGTAGTGTATAACACCACTTTGATTTACCATACGAGAATATTGGTTTACTTAGTTCCTCTAAAATACGAATAAAAATTAGGTACGAGTATATTCCACGTATAGAAATTACGTATTGTTTATGTCATATTTTAACGAAACTGTTATAAGAAAATAAGTAGTTAAACGTTTTTTTTATTATTAATCTGACAATCGCAGAGACAAACGTATACAATACGTTTTTAATTTACTATCTTACTGGAATATTGGCTTAACTGCTCTACAAATACGAATATAAATGACATGAATTCTACTGGTATAATTACTACTGAAATTGGTACATGGAATACACGTACTTTGTACGATCTCATTCTTTCGTGTTATATAGTCCGCTTTTGCGTATATTTATATCTATAGACATTTTAAAACTGTTTATTTTGCACATTCTTTTACACTCACGTATGTATTTGCATATGAGTTATGTGATAGTAAAGGCCGATAGATAGCGTGCATTCCATTATCGGTCAGGTCACGGTCAGAACATGTTTATAAGGATAACACGCTACAATAATTGACCGCGCCGTGACCGGGCCGTGATCTGACCGTGACGTGACCGATAATGTGAATTGGGGTATTTGGTAAGTTGACAGTAATAATAATGGGATTATATTTTCTGATATTCATTTCCATTTGAACCTGGTAGTAAAGCAGTGTTCTGGACGGGTACCTGCATCGACCGCGCAAAGCTTGCTACAGCTACTTTCAATAGATCGTAGTTTAAACTTGTCTTTTTTTGATCCTGCAGAAACGCTTCTTCAACGCAAACCAGCGCCTCTTATGGGAGACCGGGGCTAGTTGTCACAATTTTGGATTTAGTCGTTATAACTCAGACGCCTTTTAATGTTTTTGAACCAAAATTACTTTACTAAATACTCAGTTGGTATGTAGACTGACCATTTATATTTTTTTGAAATTTTAGATAGCAACGATTAAAATAGTATGGCTTTTTAACCTTCAGTAGAATTCTTGTGACACATGCCCCTAGCTGGGGGTATTCAGAAAAAGAAGTTACAGTTACCAAGAGTACTACATATCGTCTTCTGAGTCACAATTGTGACATACATAAAACAGATTTCTATCGGTACAGTTTTCATATTCATGTGTGTTATTATTTACAAGTTGTACATCTAATACAGCTTTCAAGTGAAAATCTGTAGAGTTTTCCGCACATATGACACATACAGTCCTCCTCGTCTGAAATTTTTTTTTCTTAGCCTTTAGGTAGAATAAAGATTTCTTTTAGCGCTTTTAGATTATTTTACTAGTGGCAACTTGCCCCGTTTGATTTGTGAGAACTTGCCCCACTTGACTTGTCGAAACTTAATGTTAAATAAAAAAAACATTTAAATAATAAATATTTCAAAATATACCTATGTGTATGCAAAGACGGTAAGTATTGAAAACGACGCTTCCTTGGACGTGAAGACGCCTACGCCCTACAATCTCCAGGTTACTATAATAATACATCAAATCGAAATTTGAACTTGGCCCTTTTTGATACTGCACAGGGACGCTTCTTCGACGCCTACCGGCGGCGCCTTATATAATCATATACAGGGTGATTCCTATAGTACCTGCCACCGTTTGGGAGCGTATAGGGGGTGCCTAAGGGAGTATTTTGATATAGGACACTTGGGGTCGGAAATCTAAAATAAGGGCGCCAGAACCAAATTTATCTTCTGGAATTTCACGCCTGTATATAGGCAACCCAACCGACCGACGTTTCGCGCGGAGCGATGCAGAGCGAGTTAGCGCGAGGAAGCGACATGGGAGGGAAGGAGGGAAACGACAGTCAAAAGCAACAACGTTTACAAGCGTTCAACGTGGCCACCGTTGTTCTCAATGCACTTCCTACATCTAGCCAACTATTATTATACTATTGCCATAGTGTTTATTCACTTGATACGCGTCGTTGCAGACGGGATTTCGTGGGTTTAAACAAAATTCTGATCAAGTGTCAGCCACACATCGCCGCCTGAGATCGCTCCGTGTGCACCGCCGGCCGGTTGGGTTGCCTATCTACAGGCGCGAAATTCCAGAAGGTAAATTTGGCTCTGGCACCCTTATTTTAGATTTCCGACCCCAAGTGTCCTATATCAAAATACTCCCCTACGCACCACCTACACGCTCCCAAACGGTGGCAGGTACTATAGGAATCACCCTGTATATAATAATGAATTTATTGTCTAACAGCAAAACACGCCAATTCTAAGACAATGTAGAAAAAATACAATGAATGTACGATCACCGACAAAAATAATGATAAAATGAAGCTTACTGCCACTTAGGCAACCAATCATACACTGTATAAAATGGCAACATTGAAAGGTGAGTTTTGCGGCGGGGAAGCGTGTGGGATGGGCCACACGGCATCGCGCATTGTCACCTTTACTTAGGCATTTCTTCGTCTCATTATAATCAATACCTTCTCGCTGATTATATCCTCTGACGATTAAACATGCTTTACACCGAGAAACATTCCCGTCAGAATCGCGTTTCGGGTCAATAGATTTGCGCTTTTCCGGCAGTTCAACCATTTTCCACGTCGAGTTTCTTTAAATTATGCCACTTCTTCGTTCATGGCAGTCACCCAATTCTTCTTTTCTGGGGATTTTATGGCCTCGTTATACCTTTTTGCTTCTACATTGCAGCATTGCATACAACAGCCTGTTTGGTGCTTTGAAATATTTCCGTTTTTAAGGTGTTACGGTTCGAAAACATCGCATTTGCTGCGAATGATACGATTTTCCGATGCGCGCTTATTCCTTCCACGCAAGCTCTTCGACTGCGATAAAGTCGATTTCATGGTTTTTCAGAATTTTCTTGACGTGTCGTTTGTTCTGATGTCCAAATTTTTCATGCCAACTTTGAAGTGTGCTCCTAGTTGTTAAATTGACCTCGCCTACAGAATTTTCCGGCAATTTTATTTGGTTCACTGTTCACCGAAAAGTCCCTCCGCCGAAACGCCTCGCTCACCGAGACGCCTCATCCGCCTAAACGTCACATCCGCCGAAACGTCGCGCACCGCGGTGTGACAAATGGATGCGCCCGACAGTAAATGGGGGTTGTATTGTATAGGATAATACGCACCGTTTCAGGCGTTCCAAGTGAATCTATTCGGCACCGGGCCGACTGCTGGCAACCGGATTGTCGTCGCCACGCTCACAGGATTGTCCGGTATTGGCAAGACCAATGTGGCAGCACAAATGCATGATACATGAAATTTTCGTCACCAAAACGTGCAGGAATATTGTTGGATAACCCTTGATACAGTCGTTTCCGAAAGTCTAGTGCATCCAATATAGGTACCATTTGCCTTTCTTTCTGAAGTTACGACGCCGCCGGTACAGAAGCTACAACGTAATAACGCGTTTCCGTTTGCGATTCACTCTGTTCTTTGCTACTGGGCACTGACAGGACTCTACCGGATCGGGAAAAAAACCGACCAGGTGTGAAGAGTTGTATACCGTTACCGGCCCGATACCGGACCTAACCATCCAGTACGTGTCGAGCCAGGCTTATTTGGCGGCAATTATTTGGACTAACGTAGTTCAGATAATCATTCACATTCACATTCCGTGGAGATACCATTTCGCAGCACCATGACAATGCGCTACAATATCTAAAAATGAGCCGCCCGTCGCCAGAGAGAGTGCACTTATATGGTGAAAGAAGAGGTGCCGCCAGGCTACGTGATGGAGCCACCACAGTCGTACTATGTGATGAGAGTGGAAGTGTCGACGGAATCTCAGTACGCAAAAAACAAAGACAACACAGGAAATGCCATTAGGGAAGTACAGTTGGATGCACGATAAACAATTACAGATCGTGGGAAGCAAAACACACACTGGTTGTGGACCATAGAAGGAGATTTCCCCTTACCATAATCGCGAGAGCCAAAATGATACAGTTAGATCGGAAGAAATCCCGGACGTAAAGATAGTAGCCAATGCCGGAAAGTTAAAAAGAAATGCGTTAGCATCAGCGGTAAACAACGTGACATTATATGGCAGTGAAAAGGGGGGGGGGGGGGGACATCGTAACCAGAAGATTCTGATACGTGTCGAGTAGTAATGAACAGCAAACGAAACAGATATGGTTGCGTTGAACTCAAAGATAAGAAAGGGATCGGATATTAGGGTATCCGTGGTGAGAGGTGGATTGGGCTGATCGATGTAATAATAGTATATTATATTATGAGGAGCTAAAGTGTTACTTTTTATGGCGAGTCAGCGCGAGGCCAGCAAAATACTGACGAGCCATAAGAAGTTACTTTAGCTCCGCATAATATATGCTATTTTTTCTTCAAACGTGAGAATAACCCCCAACTATGGGTTTTAAAATCGGAAGAAATATTAACCTGATCGTTATAGGTAGCCGTGAGCGCGTCGGCCGTGGTGACTATAACAATTGCTATAGTTGGCCATTATTAGTTTTGACGTTTTAATTGTGGACGAGTTTTTTGTAGGTAAGTATCCTTTCGGTTTTTAGAAAATTACGACCTTAGTAATTTCTGTAATTCCTTTAGCGATCATGGATTCATACTGCACGCCACCTAACATGGAGGAAGTTGCTTTAGCGGCGGTCGAAAATTTACTTCCTACAAAGTCAAAGGATATCTACGACAAAGCTTGTAGGTAATTTATTGATTGGTGTAAGCAAAAGAACGCAAAAACCTACTCGGAACATGTGCTTCTGGCTTATTTTGTTTAAAGAGACATGGTGGCTGGAAGTCCAATTGTGTGGCTGAAGGTTACATAGAAGACTCGATTTCAAATAAAAATGAAATTGCACAAAAAATACTTTCGACAACTTTAGAAAATCCAGGTTTATCAGATGGAATGACTTCAACTACTCCTCCATTTGAAGTAGAAACCAATCCAGTTTTTGAAAAACTTCATTCATTCATTAGAAATAAGACGAGCTAAACAAAACTTGATTCTTCAAAACTTGGATGCTGCAGGAACGAGCTCAGGGTTTAATTTCAATAATGGTAATATGACTAACTGCACTTTCAACATTAACTATTATTTAAATAAATAAATAGCTTCTTTGATCGACTATATTTTTATTTCTGTTAAAATTAGAAGGAAAGATCAACGCACTTGCTAGGTGTTCGATTGTTCTAAAAAGTCAAACTTTAACTCAGAGTGCTGGGCTACGTAATGTCAATATTATATGACGTTTGAAGAAAATAGTTATTTGTTTCATTAGTACAAAAAATGTCAGTTTTCGGGACGAGGAAGACAGTTGATGGACGACGCGTTAGCGGAGTCCAGCAACCTTCCGAGTCCCGAAAACGCATTTTTTGTACGAATAAAACATAAAATTTTTTCTCCAACCCCCTTTACTTCAAATTATATTCGAATTTAGATTCAGTCACAGTTTCACTACTAGAAATGAGAAATTCTGCTTTCTTGTCCTCACGTGTCATGCCACTCTAGTTTTTAGGTTAACTTATAACCTATTCGTTCTTACTTCTTACTTTTCACCTCTCGCGACTTTGTAGGGAGCAAATCTAAGGTAGCATTTTCTGCCGTTTCTATAAACTGTGGCGGAGTGCAATCCATGTCGCTATCAGTTTCAGTCATTTCTATTGTATACACAATTAATATTGTTATATTTTGAATTGAAATAAAAAACTTACCATACAGTTTTTTAATTAAAATTAATTGCAATTAACTTTTTCAAATTTTGAATTCAAAATGACAGATAATAGTGCAATGGGTCTGAAGTAGATGGCGTTACGCGCGACGGCGGGTTGTATACGTATTAAAATTACGTTAACCGAATATGTAAATTAAATTATTAAACGATTATGAAATGAGAATGAAACATGGAGCGACAGAATGATCGAACGATATTCGCCTTACCAAACTCATAAGGAACAAGGATTTTAACCTCACCTGTCACCCTTCGCAACTGCAGAATCGAAAACTACTTGCATGTGGTAACGGGAAGCAAGTAAAGCAACACATTTTTTGTACCTTCCACTTGCGTTAAGAGCGATGAACATAGAAAGTGCGAGAAAATGTGGTACTTTCGGTTACCTAACCGAAACACCGGCAACGGGGGCTCTTTTAGTTTATACAGTGTGTCTGTTTTAAGTTGGTTTTTATTATTAACTTTACGAAAAAATGTTATTCTACATAAGTTCTGCATGGTCGGAAACCTAATTCACCCATTAGATATCAATTTTTTCCCGTCGTATCGAGCTATGTCTAATTAATATGAATTTTGTTGAATACGAAACTTTTTAGCGCACAAGTATTATGGAGGAAACTAGTTGATAAGACAAAAATGTTTCATTCTGTAGTATTTAAAAACATATCTAAAGATGGATATCCAATTAATGCACTATTTTAAGGAGATTCCACTTACAAATGTATAATTATTAAATAACACTAATTGGTTTTGCTAATGAACGGACAAATGAAATAATGAGGTTTCATAGGCAAATAAAAGTTTCAAAAGGAATGTCCAATTAAATTTAATCAAAATCATTTCCAATTTAAATTTGAAGAGTGAATACGGAGTGTAAATCGATAGATATGTATTTATTTAGAGATTTCTCCTTTTAATGCTTTGTGATAAGCACAGTCGCTTAATTAAGACAAATGTTCCACTTGTTTTCCACCGTCGAAATTCATTGGCCATCATAGGTTCTACAAGTCAGGCAGACGGAATAAGAATAAAACCATCTGAATCCCTTACCACAGAAGATAGCTTTGACAAATTGCAAACTGGAATATGCCTCACATCATTTGAATCTTGCCAAACTGCAGTTATTGATTAGCGCTGGACACGATGAATAGATGTTACTCGAATGTATCTGAGGGGCAATGCTTATAAAAATGGTGTGTCGGATTTCGTTTGACGGTTGGCCCTTAATAGTTGCATTTTCGTTTTGCAATATGAAATAACCCTAACATTCAAGACACGTCTATAAAATAAAGATAATGCTTAATTAATTTTGATATTTTTAAATATGCAACTTCCCGTCGCGTCGTTGAAAGCAAAACAAGAGAAACTTAGCTGTATTTAAAATCAAGATCAACATACATATTTAGGAAGTATCAAAATATGTTAGGCGCTTTTTGCTGGAAGCACATTTTTCGTAGAGAGCAACGATGAACAGTCCAAACTGCTTTGTTCCCGAAATATGTAACATCATTAATAAAGTAATACTTACAAGCTATTGACTGAGTACGTAATATGCAACATTTTAAAGGGGGCAATAATGCATAAATTAAAAAACTAATTACGGCAACTTTTAAATTAATAAAAAGGGAGGCTCGATAGAACTCAAGCCTATATTAATCTTCTCAAATATTTGTATGGGTTTAATTTCACCGTTTTCAGTCGAAACGGTCTTTGAAGATCTCATGCCGTATTACTTGTTAGGAGTCGAACTTAACTACTGTTGTGCTTTGGCAATTTAGTACTCAAATATATACAAAATATATTTTCTTGAAGACCACTTTACTAAATAGTTGCACACAAAGCGTTCTGTGTAACGAATTAACTTGTGATCTTAAAAATAGATGTCATTTCGGTGTAATTTATATTTGACGTGAACTTCTTTTTAGCATCGACTTTTCGTGTAGCAAGTAGTAAAAGCCCTCCTTCGGTCTTAGTTCGGGGACGGTCTCATTAAGTGGTTTCCCTGGGTAACGGTTGTCAGGAGTCGTCAGATCCGACTTGTGTTATGAACAGACAGCAATTCGACGAGGGAACCCCAAGAGAAAAATAAAACTACGAAAGTGTTTTATAAACATCGAGTAATATGATCACGAACACTGCATTTTGCCTACATTTCAAGTGACTGCGATTTTTCCTGTTTGTAATGAGATTTGAAACAAAGGAAAACCGTACGAAGTAAAATTACGTTTTGAAAGCACCTACTTACTATGTTCCATATAAATTGCATTTTTGAGCGGTACTAACATTGCATTTTTCGTGAATATGTAATTCAACAGTTTAATTTGTAAGGTACAGCTAAAACTCATTTCAAACGGTGGCAGTTAGGATGTTTATTTGACGAACCGTAAGAAGATTTACGGTTACAAGTAAAATTTCAAATTATTTTGTAACCGCGTTTTCAATTTTCTTGTCATTTATGCAAATATTTTTCACTGAAGAAATATTTTCTTTCAAATGCAAGTGGTAGGTGTTGCGGAAAAAGTATTTTAAGCTCATCAGATGCTATGCTGGTAATGAAGTTGTACGAGCTGATTGTAAGCTGGCGATAGCGTAAAATCTTAATGCTGTTCATTAACACCTATTCGATAAGATCAGCAGGATTATTGTGAGTGTAATAACTGCTTAATTAGGAATCATTTTTACTCCCAACAAAAAGAGTAGTTCGGGAATGTATGTAATCGACGCTACCAACTTCTACGGCGGGTCCATGTATGACAACTTGATTTCCTGTAAAAGTTGCACATAATTTCAGTTACATCTTACAAGTTATTTAAAAGACAAGTCGCAATAACGTTGTCTACGGTTAGTGTATACCACTTTTCTCGAAGCAAGTGTCTTCAATGTTAGTTCCTGTTATAAAATTTTTAAATGGAATAGAAAAATAGAATACAACTCGTTTTCCTACACAGTTGGCGGTGGTCATCATACCGAATGGTTGCCATCAAAAGCAACACGCGCTCTTATTGATCCTTGTTCGCGAGGTGGTGGAGTAGAGGTGGCGGCGAGAATG
Source organism: Photinus pyralis (assembly GCF_008802855.1). NCBI lineage: Eukaryota > Metazoa > Arthropoda > Insecta > Coleoptera > Lampyridae > Photinus > Photinus pyralis. The sequence continues at coordinate 13,877,318 of NW_022170403.1, read as the reverse complement.
GCGGCATTTTCAACATTCGGTGATACGACAGCTGTCAGATGCATGCTCAGGGAGCTGCAAATAACGGCGACACATGTAGTAGGGGGTTGAACCCCCGATCACCAGCACAAATAATACGAGGTGTCACCGAACATAAAAATATCCTTTTGCGATATGTAATGCAACTGTATGAAACTTTTATGATCTACAAAGGGTGTTTTTCTACTTTATAGTTGCGCCAATGTGCATAAATATTTTATTTCTGTATTCGAACAAGAGAATAAAAGTACACGTTAGTGCAAGTTTCCTAGAAAAAAAAACACCTTCTGACACACTTTTATCTTTCAACGTAAGCTACGAGCAACAGTATACAGTGTAATTTAAGTGAGATGTTGAAATGAAATCGGGACTGAACTTTCTGTTTGAGACTGATAATGCTCAAATGGTGATGGGAAAGCCTGAAGGGTGGTATTAAGATGCATTTAAATTGTTATCTTGATGACGAGCATTATACTATTTAATACTACTTGATTGACTCGCGTTGATACTATAATTCTGTGAAACTATAAATTAAATTTAGCGGCAGCTTGAAAGTATAACTCTTCCTGTTGGAATATAATTAAATACAAAAATTAGTACTACTTGCGACTTTTTTGTAAACCCATCAGTAGCGTTTCTTTCGAAAGTGTGTTTGGAAAATAACTCAAACTTCGAAGTAGAAAACCGATCGTACCGGATGAGGAATAATACTTGGGGCAGGCCATAGAATGCAGGTACTTCACTAAGCGTAGGTAATTGTAATATATTCAGAGTGGCATCCTTTTCTGTTGGATACGTCGAACATCAATACCGTTTGGTAGTAATAAAAGATAATTTTGCTTTAACGGTGAAATTAAAGGGCAGATTTGACGCGTTTTCATTAGGTAGCTAAAGTTGAGCTGCTTGTATAATGCGCAAAAATAGGAATAAACAGCGATCAACTCCCTAGATGCGTATTATGAAAAGATACGAGCACAAGTAAAAAATTGGACGAAATGAAAACTAATAGCGCAGATTTATTTTCTTGCGAATTTCTTTCTCCACGAATTTAAGACGCTCTGGAAGGCGGATCAAACGACGCCGATGGAGTGTGGCATTTTGTGTGCAATTGGCTGCAGACACATCCCTTTTATTTCCATTAGGAAAAATTTGTCAGAAATGGAGAATATTGTATAAAAAAGTGTAATTTGTGACTGCAATTAGAAGGATGTTTACAGTCTTGGCAGCGAGCTATGCGAACAGATATCGATGCATGCAAACAGTGCGATATATAGGCACCTTCAGTCATTGCCTTTCGTAAATTGTAAACAAGAATGTACCCGAATATTACCATTTCCGAATCGTGACGTCACTGGAGGCAGCTTGTGTGACAGCAGTGTAATGAACACTTGTAGGCCTTCAAAGGCGAAGGTGACCGGATACAGTGAATGTTACAGCAAAAGAGACTTCCCAAAAAAGTTTGTTGAAGATGAATGTTAAAGCCAGAACGTTTGCTCGCAGAAGCCATTTGTATGGATAATGAAACCCATTAAGAAAAATAAATTACTTGCATGACAAATGAGTCGCTAACTCCTACATTATAAGCGAAGTATGAAAATTTGATTTTCAAATAATTTCTAAGTAGGCCGTTGTTTTATGGATTTTATTTAACGAATTTATGTGCACCGTAAACGAAACTGGGCTATAAGAATGTGTAAATCATTTTTAATAGTTAAGCTGCTAGTAAGAGCATTTCTTAGAGGTGGTTATAAGAGCGAATCAGCGGTCGTATAAAGATCGTTCGTTTACCTTCACGTACCAAGAGTGTAATTTCATCGGTCGTTTTAGGTTTTTTATCTGACAGTTATGCGCAAACTTTAATGTTCTTTGGCATGGTGTGGTGAAACCGTAAACTAGATGTTACGTCGAAATATTCTTTCTAGTTGTATTTTACCGCTATTTTCATCGGCCTTTTTGTAACAAATGGCAAGTGACCCAATAATAGCGGATGCTGGAAGCTAGACAGCTGTAAATAAAATTACATCCACACGTCCGTTGTTGTTTTCGATGTATGTTGCATGAGCACGAATTTCACTTAGATATTTTATAAATTTCCGTTAAGGGGTAATTTCCTTAAAAGCACTGGACACACGCCAATTACGCTGTTGCATGTGTAATATTTTCCTTGGAGCGATTGCGACCACCAGTTGCACAGCCCTGCTTATAAGCCTGTTGCGCCTAAAAACTATTCCTTGACGGCTGTGATTTACAACCGCAGAATAATTCGAGAATGGAACACAATTGAATGTTTAATCGATTAGTGTCAGTTGTGAATAAGAAATTATTCCGCGATGGGACGCTATTGTGCGCAAAATTCGATACAATAAAACGGGAGAAAACCGCTATTATTCACTGAAGATTTCTAACTTATATTATTGACACCCAGTGTCGTTTATCTTTCATAAACGAGAATATTTTTCGCCATTAACGATGACAATAATGATCTTCCCGATATGATGATGAACTTAGAAAATGGAGAGGATGCTTTTGAAGTAGGCTCGTTAAAGTAGACGCCGAGAGTGAAAATCGTTTATTAAAATGAAACTCTATACTTTTGTTACTCAACACTTCAGAAAATGATAAAGATAGTAATCAACAATTTACTTAATAATATGCTATATTATAAAAACGAAAGTTAAAGGTGCAACAGGATATTTTCGTCTTCTTAACGAACTTATAATCCAATTCAACGTTATATGAGATGACTCCTACACGTAGTGTAATTATGCTCAGAAATGACACAGCAGTAATCAATTCACCCTTATCAGAATGTAACTCCCGTTGTCAGTCTTAAAAGGTCGAGCGTGGCGTTTCTTCAGACTTCAGAATATCTTATCTAAGGTTTTCTATTCTCATCGTTAACGATCTGATTGGTAAGTAACCTGCGCCTAGTGAGTTGCTTATCGAATCGGAAATAAAGTTAATAATAAAACTAAAGCACGGTATCTATTCGTATGAGACTCTCATGATATTTAACGATTTTCTGCATATAAGTAGTCGCTACACTTTCTAAATGCGTTGACCTGACTTCGTGAATAACACTGATTATCATTATAGTATCATTCATGAATACAACATGATCATAGTATGGCTTACGGAGTCGAAAAGTGGAAAATCTTTGTCTTCTCCTCCGACAAGCACATACCTGACAGCAATGGCATTGTGACGAATTATGTTGATGGTCGCTTGTATACTCGTAGATTTCGCGGCACCGACTTTCCTGAACAAGTCATTAGATCGTCAACATATAACCAGTTGTCAATTGTCTCCTCAACTTCTATGGTTATTTCGTTATGGCGATGCCAAACAGCTCAGTGTTAACACTGCGGTACACCATTTTCTAAAACATGCTCTTTTGAGTAGGACATCGACGACACCTACAACGAACTTTCTAAAAAGGCTTTTACAAATTTTGGCAAATTCCCTCACATTTAAACATACTTGTATTTTCCATACCTAAAAGTCATGTCATAAGCACCCTTTATATCAAATAAAAATCCAAACAGACGTTCATCACTGTCAAATGCCTTTAGAATTCTATCGGTCAATTTGCCAAATGGTCAACCGTTACCCGTCTTTTCCAAAGTACGGTTTGATAAAGTACCGATGTATTGTTACTTTCGAGAAATGTGAGCAGCCACACATTAACTATTTTCTCTAGCAGTTTACCCAAACAGGATGTCAAACTAATTGGGCGATAACTTTTTGCCAGAAACGGATCTTTTCCTGGTTTCGGTATAGGAACGACAATAGCTTATGACCATTCCGGTTATTCTAAGAGCCCGAGACGTAAACCATTACCATTAAAATAGCAGGATAAAACGTATATATGAATAAGTATTTGAGGTGACCATACACGAAACGCTCGGTCTGTCGGACCGCATTTAGTCGGAAGGTAAACAAATTAAATTGTTCATAAGCTTGATATTTGCGAATTCTTTACTTTTGAGCTAGCAAGTTTCTGAGATCATGACATTGTAGCTGAGGATTTCCGCTACAATCCTGTTAAGGTCTGTCACCCCTCGCGCGGCCGGGCACCCTTGTTAGACCGGCACCAAGGGGTGTATTTGATAAGAAATCATTACTTTTAAGAAAAGCAGGTCATATGTGGTACCAAATTAAAGTTCTTGTCGTCAGCTGCACAAATAACGGTCTGTCGGCAGGCAAATAGCCGGAAGTCCTTGACAGACCGACATTTAGTCTGCTGCTGGAAGCTGACAGTTAGTTATAAATTTCTACGGCCAGATCCAAGCAAGCGGACCTATTTTCAAAAGGCTTGTTACATGTGGCATATAGGTCAACTGTACAAAGTTTGAACCGAATCGGTCCAAGCGTTTGGCAGTTATCGTTTTCACGAACGGACAGACGGATACCATCGACCCCCCCTATAAAGCTTGCATCGCTTTGCGACGCTTGTGTCGGTTCCTTTGATCTTTTGCAAACCAGTTTCTATGAACCTTGAAATGATTCTCGCATACACCGTTTGCGGCTATATGGCGGCTTTTTACAGGAAAGGAAAAGTTGAACAAAACATTCAGATACAAAATGTGTTCGCATCTTTGACTAAACCAACTGATATCTCTGACGAAACTAAAATGACAGCCCTGCAAGAATTCACAACAAAAATGTATTCGGAAACTGTAAAAATGTTGATTCAGGAAGATTCGCGATTTTTCAATCAATGACTCCTACTCCTACTGCAGCAAGAAAAATGACGAGAAATGTTACACAAAATTCGTGGTTTCGACTCTAGTCTGATTCCACCATGCTGGAAGTCTTTGAAAAAAAAATGTCAGAACAATATATGTTTCCGCCTTATGGCAAAATACCACACTTGAAAAATCTGTTGAATGCGAAAGAATATGGATGGATTTTGCTGAATGACAGATTCGAGTTAAATTGATTTGACGGTGATTCCACCTCACTTTCAGTTAAAGATATTTTGCTTGGAACCTCGGAAGTCGACGAAACTGAAACAAGCGACGACGAGGTACATAGTTCGGATTCAGAGTATTCAGAGTATTCGGAAATTTAAAAAAAACACATTAAAATTTTTAAAAAATATTTAATATTTGTAATATGTTACCAGAAATTTTAATGTTTTTTTAAAAAATTTTCGATGTAATTCTTTTTGTTAAATTTTATTTTGCTAATCGTTAACCTTTCCCAGTGGTCCCACTGAGACAGGACAGCAAAGTGCGTCCGAAATATTTGGATTAGCAAATAAAGAAACTAAACGAAGTCTGACTTTTGAGCCTACTCACCCTACAAACCTTCACTTCAGCATTATAATTTAAGTTTTAATAAAATGAATAAAATGAATCACACACAAAACACCTTAAACCTAGCTAGATCTCTCATTAAAATTCTCCCAGGACACATCGGAATCTGGGCACAATAAAAAAATTTCAAACTCGACTTCAAAATCCAAATTTGGCAAATAATGAGCGTAATCAAATTTCTTAAATTCCAAAATTACACAATTTTGAAGACACGTGTAACAAAATTTGGGTGAGGATCAAAGGTCAGAAAAGATCAGAACTTTTATGATTGAACATACTCTTTTGAATATTTAAGACCACAATAATTGTGTTAAAAGATAATAAATGAAGAATATGAAGAATTGATAAGAAAAGAAAATGTGTTGAAGCAAAAACAAAATGAGATATTTGTATCACTACCTGAAAACAAAAGAAGAGTTTTGCATCGTGTATGTGAAGGAGAGTCTTCTAAAGGGTTAAATGTATTACCAAAAGCCATGGATAACTTTGATTGGTCACCAAATCAATTAGGTGACGCTCATGTATTGTGCTATTTCCATCAGCTTAAAGTTTTACCAGAATTATATGATGGTTGTGGACAAGCATGCTCAGTTACAGATGTCCTAAATTGCAAGAAAGGTGGATTAGTGAAAAATGGTCATAGTCATGTAAGAGATGAATGTGCAAATTTTTTGGCGGATAATGCATGGAGCTGTATAGTCAAGCCATTCAAATCCTGCTCTTATTACTGACTTCAAAACCGATGGCATTTGGGAGTCTGGCTGAAGTACGTTTTTTGAGAATCGCGTAGTAAATGCAGACGCTCCTTACTCTTCTCAAAGATAGACATCAATTTCCAGAAGACATGTCCAAGAAAAAAAATATGGAAAAGTGCAGAAGATCTGAGAGAGGAGTTCGACCAGTTCTTGAAGAGAACTGCTATGGTCCTATCAGAAAAGTGGAGAAAAACGTTGTTCAGGTATTGAACGAACTGGGCATGGGTAAAAGTTCAAATAGCAATAATCAGAGGAGTATCTATGAGGCTACGAGGAACCAGAAAAAATCAAAGAATACCAACATTTTGAAGATGGAACGGGATTGATGTTTATAGAAGAATAAATTGTATCATTGTATGTTATTCTCAATAGCCGAAATCGGACAAGGCCCGATATTTTTAACCATAACGCGTTGTGGGCACTGCAGTTTACTCAGAATGCGATAAGAGTTTAGTTTTCCGGCGAATTAGCACATGTTAGATGGAAAATACCTGATATAAACCTCTCGCCAGAAAAGATTGCCGGTCACAGAAGACCTGAACACGGTCTACAATCTGCGTTTTTCTAAAGATGTGGGCGACTTCCGGGATAGGATCGTGCCAATGTTGAACGAAAAGTCTTTTCGTTCAACATTCCGGAAGTCGCTCGCATCTTAAAAAAAACATAGATTGTAAATTGACACAAGGTGTGCTGTGACCGGCAATCTTTCTTGGCGAGAGTTATAACAAAGTTAACTCTAGCCAGGCAAGATTGCCGATCATAGCACACCTTATGTCGATCTACAATCTATGTTTTTCTTAAGATGCGAGCCATTCCCAGAATAGGAGCGTGCCAATGCTGAAAAAGACTTTTCGACTATCCCGGAAATCGCTCGCATCTTAAGAAAAACATAGATTGTAGACAGGTGTTCTGTAATCGGCAATCTTTCCTGGTGAGAGGTTTAGGTACATATTAGTAAACAGATTGAACTACTCGTACATAAAATACTTTTCCCGATATAAAAGAAATAAAAGAAATACAAGAAAAAAGCAAAAAATGTATGAATATAACTCAGAATGCGATACTTCCGCTACCAACAAGCGTTTATAAACAAACAGTGACGCCAAGCCAAACATCCAGCGGAAGTTACAACAAAATAAAGAGATGGTGACGGCGGTGGCTCATATCCCTAGAATCTCCAACCACTTGACTGGTTGCATCCGATCCAATGAGATATACACGGTATTTGAAAGGATATAAACATCTCAAATTACTTATAGTTTTCTATTAAAATTCCAAAAATCTGCGCACACAAACCACTAATTGCGAAAGACAACGCACTTAACAAAACGTATGTGCACTAACTTGTTCTTCTTTAGCTTATCTTCTGATCAGGTCACAGGAACGTAATTTTACTAAATTTGAATTAAACTAACCAACCACGACATATGAAACGAAGGCTGTCCAGAAACACTGGACGACAACTTCAATGAAAAAACTGCTACACCCAAATTTTTACGTACGTCTTCGCTAAACTTTCACATGAACTCAGCTGGTTTCTTGATTATTACGTAATGAATTTTATTTGACGAACAAAACGAAACTTAACGCAGGACGCGCGCTTTCAACGAACAGCAACTCCGCCTCGAAATTGGCAAAAGGCCCCTTTCAACCGCCAACTCCAGTATTTAACGTGGCTACCCTACTTCCAAAATTCAAAAAGAACTTTATCCACTTAACGGGACGTGGCAACCCCACAACCAATCAGAACTCTGATTTTTTACGCTCCTGTAGTCACGTAGGCATCAAAATTTTACGCAGAAATGTCTTATCTCGGATAACAATTTTCTACGAAAACACAATTTTTTACCGAGTAAGTGCATTGTTATCGCTAACAAATAAATTAGGTACATCAGCCTTTTCTAAAAATAATCAAAGTGCCCAAAAATTAAATTAGAACTGTCACAAAGAAAGCCAAATTAATAACGAAAATAAGTAACAAATTGCCCTACATTTAACAATTCTAGGGAATAATCTTTTACAACGAAACAAAACAAAACTTCGATACAAATAGAAACGCAATATTCGCTTTGTGTTTACATGTAAAAACACAACCAGATTAATTAAATAAATTAAAACGGCATTAACTTCAGGCGTCTGGATCAAACCTCAACGTCGACATCATTGTTTACATAGCAATGTATAGTTCTACTTATTAGTATTTGTGAAATCAGAACTGGACACTGATATTATCACATGGTTGTTAAAGGCTAGGGGCAAATTACTCTTTGTAACACAACCAAACTATGCAACTTGTGTAATAATAAATTGCAGTGTGTCCATTTTCAGGAGAATTTAGATATTCATTTTTCAATAAAACTTTGATAAGTTAATGAATTTAAAGATTATCTGAATGGTGAAGATCCAGTTAATCTCATCCTGTATTGCAGAGCAGCATGGAAGTATAGATTTCAATCAGTTGCATTGTATTAAATACTTAAATTCTTTACTTAGGTTAGATTTTTTTCTTTTGCTTCTAAAGGGGCCAGATGCGGCCAGGTTGACTTTATCTATTGCTAATGTCTTATAAACTTCGGTCTAGATTCACGCGTTAGGTCTCTGCTGCTTGGTTGGTTTATACCTGTTGTATAACTCAAGGAGATGTCAATGTAATATTTTAAAGATTTGTATTTATTTATCCAACTATCACTAACTAAAACTTTATTGCTAATAGTACCTGTTTTCGGACAACATATTTTAAATTGCAAGCAATCTAACGCTGTTTAACATCTGGTTATGCATCAGAGTGCCTCAAATAAACCACATGTAGATGAAACTTTCCATTATTAATTAGGTACGTTAGATTTTCTTTTTTGGTCTTTGTAGGTGAATTGGAGAGGTTCATAGAATGTGGAAACTATTGATAAGGGAAACATTTCCATTTATTTAATTATCCCATAGATGAAACTGCAAAATGTTTCCCTTCGACTATGATAAACGATCACTAGGAATTATTTCTTAGGTGCTAATCGGTTTGTCAAAATGCTGGACAGTTTATGATTTAAAGTGGCGTTTACTAAATGGGTTTTTATTCCTTATACAGTAAAATGCGGTTGGCTGAATGTTAGAGTGAGCTGAGCGACACCGACACACTTTTCTGAAGCAAACAAGTGGCCGGCGTTATTTATGACTTCACTTTGTGGCCTCTTTCCTCCAATTAAACTCAAGTTTTTGTTCGAATTCAATTTTTGTGTCTTTTTAATAATTTGGTAAGCTTTAAATGCTGCAGGATAGATTTATGTGGCGGCCGAATTTATTTTATATCATAGCAATAACAATGGTGTTCGTTTTTTAAACGGGACATAAGGGCCAAGTACGTAACGGATGTGGTTTTAATAATTCAGTTAGCTCCAAAGGAACGACTATCTTAACAAACTCTGAATTCCACATGCACCCACATTTATTTTTAATGCATAAAGAGCGTCTAGCGCCGAAAGAAAATTGAAATGGCACATCTGACGCAACCAATTTAAAAATGTTCTGTCGTGTATATATTTATTTGAATACACACATTAGGAAGTAGCTTTTATGCTGTTAAATTTTGTATTGTCGTCGTACAACAGGAGCGAACAACGCGAATACCATTGTGTCGGTAAGCTTTTTCTTTTTCTTCGCACTCCATTTATCTTGTCCTAGCGATGCTGACCTATTTCCTTCTGTGCTGCTGCACATTACGATGCGAAATTCAACCCCCTCGTCTTTACTTAGTTACCCCTCGTGCTTTTTACCGCGCCTTTAGATACACTATTCAGTTTTGAAGTAGCTTCAATCACGGCAAATGGACTAGTTTTTACATTTACGATGCGCTTCAACGTTATTGATTTTCGTTTGTCGCCTAAAGATTCTAAATGTAAGCGGTATTTTCAGCTACAAGACCAATCGCAAAAGTGTGCAGCGCAGCTGTCCCCGACATGGTTTTTTGAGATTATTAACGACTAGGTGACATAAAATCCAAACGGAAGTACAAATAAATTACATTGTTTGCAATAAAAGTACAAATAAGCAAGATGAAACGAAACTCGAGCAAGAATTAAATAAAAAACTTATTTGCAATTTGTAACTTTCATTTCTTAAGGAAAAAACTGAAAGCTTTTTAATATGACGACAAGATCCGTATAAAACGAATGTAACGCGTAATGAGATCAGACATTCTAATTTTGAAGAAAAGAACGGGATTTTGAAAGGAAACGACAGACCGAAAGCTCGGTATATAAATGCAAAGAGATAGTATTACATTATCGGGCGTTCCGAGATCTGAAATAGGAGAAAGATAATTTCAGAAGCGAAGTAAGACAAAGTGGATTCAATTCTATGGTTCCGCAAATAAAGTATGTAAGCAAGTTACATAGAACGCGTTCCGTAATCATATTTTCCGAAAGGAAAGCGATCGTGCCTGGTTACTATGTTTTTCAGTGGCTCTGGATTAGTTAATGTCATGTTTGAGGGTTTCTGTGTGGCTTTGTTCCCCCATTCAACAGGTGCAGCCATTGGTAGGCTCCAGGGATCGTTTTGTAGACGGGCTTGGTAATGCATAAGTGATGACACTTTGAAATACTCACGAGCCTAGAGGTGCGGTGGACCCTAAACGTTTGTTCGTTTAACTGTCGACCATAACGTTCTATGAGATGAGGATTTCTACTTTTATACGCTTTAATTTACTAACAACTTTGTCTGAAACAAAATATCTTTGTATCCATGTAGGTACTTATTCATAATTAATCACGAATTGCAATTATTTTGAACAACAAATGTGTTGATATGTACGCAAACATAATCAATCTTGCACCCCAAGCCCGAATTAATTGCAAAAAATATCCGTGTTGTTCGGTACCTAGTATGCGTTTCCAACTTATTATCTGTGTTAATTTGCTGAACTGAACGATTCTAATATCTGAAGGTATTCGAAATTGTTACAGGTTCAAAATCCATCCACTAAATATGCACCATAGTGCATTGTGCAAGTCACTACAGACACTGACATGGATGCAATGGACGCATTCATAAATTTTGTCACTCGTTGAAGAAAAATCAAAGAGTAATTTAAGTATTCTTTGGTAAAAGTTTCAAATTAACATTAGGTGTGTGAGTATATGTCAAAAGTCAAGATTTTTGTATAACGTAGGGGTTGTGTTGTGTCATAAATGTGTTCTAAAATGCGTAATTTAAAGAAGTTATCTGATTGATGTAATAATTTGATAATAACACCCGAAATCGATCGCCTATAGAAACCATAATAAAAAAACCTAGTTTGTTTTTTAATTAATTTTATTGTTCAATGTAATTATGAATAGTACTCTATAGTTCCATACGGATTAACTTAAAACTTCTGTTATGGAATAATCGCAGTTTTTAGATCAAATTGCACTTGCACTGCACTTATTTAATTCCCAAATGATAGTTTCATATGTCACATTTGAAGTAACGTTACTTACCAACCTGTAAAGCTTGGCGGGAGCTTGGCGTGATTTAATCGCCTTTTTTCGTGCTTTAAACGTCGATTCAGTTGCAATTATCAGGTTGTTCGGAAAGTCATTTCGTTTTTCTTCAACAGAGAACCTAATTGTATTGTTTCACAGCCAACTTTACACTTAAGCCGCATAAACATTAAAATTTTGACAGTTGACATAGTAATGCTTGTATGTTAAAAGTTTTGTTTGATTCTTTGCAATAGTTTTTGTTTGGTGCCTTATCAAAGATGGAAAATCAAAATCAGCATTTTCGGCATATTTTACTCTTTTACTATCGAAAATGTAAAAATGCAGTTCATGCAAGGCGGAAATTATGCGATGTGTATGGAGAAGATGTACGGAATGAACGACAATGCCAAAATTGGTTTGCAAAATTTCGGTCCGGCAATTTCGATCTTGAACATGCACCACGTTCTGGAAGACCCGTTGAAGCCGATGGAGACCAAATAAAGGCATTGGTAGATGCAAACCGTCAAATAACAACTCGTGAGATTGCTGAGAGGTTACATTTATCGAATTCGACCGTTCATCATCACGTGAAACGTCTTGGTTTTATTTCAAAACTTAATATATGGGTTCCACATGTTCTTACAGAGCGAACGACTGTGATTTGCTTCTCAAACGTCAAGAAAATGATCCATTTTTGAAGCGTATCATTACTGGCGACGAGAAATGGGTTGTTTACAAAAATGTTAAGCGGAAGAGATCATGGAGTAAAAAAGGTGAACGAGCTCAAACCACTGCGAAGGCCGATATTCACCAAAAAAAGGTTATGCTATCTGTTTGGTGGGATTTCAAAGGGATAGTTTTTTTAAGCTTCTACCGGACAATACCACGATTAATTCTGAAGTGTACTGTGGTCAACTAGACAAATTGAACGATTCACTTAAACAGAAAAGGCCAGAATTGGTCAATAGAAAACGTGTAGTGTTCCACCACGATAATGCGAGACCTCACACAAGTTTGGTAACCTGCCAAAAGCTTTTACAGCTTGAATGGGATGTACTACCACACCCACCATATTCTCCAGATTTGGCACCTTCAGACTACTACTTGTTCCGGTCTCTGCAAAATTTTTTGGACGGGAAGACCTTCACCTCAAATGAAGACGTCAAATTTCACTTGGACCAGTATTTTGCCAGCAAAGACCAGAAGTTTTATGAGCGTGGAATCAATCTCCTGCCCGAAAGATGGCAAAAGGTATTGGACCAAAATGGAGAATATATAATTTAATAAAATGTTTATACACTTTAAAAAATTCGTCTTTCATTTTCACCACACAAAACGAAATGACTTTCCGAACAACCCCAATATAATAAAAAAAACTGTGCGTAGGAACTACACACGGCAGAAGTGAAACTTCCCGCCATTTTTAGCACTTCTTCAAAAACGAGTTTATTACAACACACGACTGGCGACAATTGATCGTGTAAACAGCGTCGGGCTAAAATAGTCGGTTGCGATTTCGATCGGTCCCGACAAAAATCGAGCCTGTGGACAGGCTTCAGTAGAAGTGCAGGTGCGCGATCTTTATCGGACGATTCAAATCGCACCGATATTCGTCGCTTCGATCCGGTGGACATTCGGCCTTATAGTGAATATGGAGCCGATTCTAAATCACACTAGGATAAAATCCATATAAAAGTTACTAGAATTGAAGGTTAAAAATAGGGAAAGAAGACTTCTTTATTAACTAATATAGTGCGATTATGAGTCACACTTCTATGGTGATCTAAAATACTATATTACTTTGTAACTGTTAGAAACTTCCACTCCTATCTCCTACTCCGGATAGTAACTTATCTGGGGATTCTACTTGATCTTCAATTGTAGTAACTTTTCTAGGGATTTAATCCTAGTGTGATTAGACTTCGCATCTGGTGACTCTTTTGGGACTTTTTTGCCCTACATTTGATCGTCAATTCTAGTACCTCTTTTAGGGATTTAAGCGTAGAAACTTCTAGTTGTGACGGTTACTTTTCTTAGATCTGTGATAATCCACCCTGATGGTTAGGCAACACACGTTTACATCTGAAACAAAAATATAATATGCTCTGTATATAACCAACGACCGTTTTGCGCAGATGCCGAATACTAGGGGATTTTTGTAACGAAGCTAGGGGAAAGAGAAGAAGATGGCGACGAGGTCGACGGAAGGCACTCGCTTTCCCGGTTTTTTTATTATTCTTGATTATTTTTGGTGGTGGTGTTTTGAAGGTGTATTTACAGGTAGTAACCATTTTATTCTTTCTTGTACTAGCTATTTAATCATTGAATTTCTTGCCACAATTTGATATTATTTACATTTTGCTGATTTTGCATAAACTACGATATCTGAATCATGGCGTACTCCATGCCTTTGTTTTGAATACCGTTAGATGAATCGTGTTTGTAATACTGTACAGATGATTATGCCATATTTTGTTTAATTAAGTATTTACTTCTGTTATTTACGAGGAGTTGATTATCGGTGTGATGTTGCTCTGTTCGATTGACCCGTAACCATTCTGTGAGGGAAGTATCTAATACAGTTTGATTGTTCGCTGTATCTGTTACTTTCTTATTCGTGGCGCATTAGCTATACGACGGGGGGCTCTTTTATTTGATGTTTCGATGTTTGTGTGTGCGAGTGGGTCATTCTGTCTCCGTGGAATAGGCACCTAATGCAGTTCGATCTTTCGCTGTATCTGTTGCCTACTCGTCTCGTGCGGATTGTAATTCTTAACATCTTAGCAATACGAGTGGGGGCCCTCTCATTAATATTTCCTCTATTTAAAATATGTTCTGTTTGAGCGATAATCGATTTTCACATGTACTTTTCGTGTTAAATTAAATTATGTTAACGGAAGGCTGGAGTACAGCCACATCATTTACATGTTTCCTATGTACATGCAATTTGTTTATTTGACGAGTTGTGTTATCTCTATTGATCGTACAGGTATTTTGATGTGTTTTTGTACTGAATTGATTTATCATGTTTTCCACTGCATTTATGATGGCTTGTGTATTTTGATTTTATGAACTTGTTCAATTGCATTTGATTTGATTATCTGATTTTTATCATACTATTTGAGATGTTTTATTTATGTGTATTTTCTCTTGCATTTTATTGCTGTAGGTGATTTATTTCATGTATTTGTGTGGGTTTTAGTCCCGTAGAAGGTTTCCCTGGCATGGTCTTGTGTGTGCGTTAATATATTTATTTGATCTTGTAATTTCTTACGCACAAAAGTTCTGTCTTTCATTTAATTCCCTTCCCATATCGAGCCGACTGCCATTCAAATTCAAAAGTGCCGCGAAACTATCATCGTTTCAACTTGAAAGGTAGGTGGCTCTGCTTGTAGTTTCTTGCCAGTGTTGCCAACGGTAAGTATAGGGTAAGTCAACGTTACAGTGTAGGCTTGATAGACCCCCTAGGAACATTACAGATCGGTGTCTGATTTTTGCCCATAGTATAGATTTTGGTCCTTGGTCGTCGTTCGGTTTCGGAACTGCTTCGTTAAAATCTCCTTGTGTAGTTGGAAAGATCGCGACATGATAAGTGAACACGTTCTAAACTTGTGTACTGGTGAATAATTGGTTATTTGATTTGGTTTACGGAAAATAAATGGGAAATTGTCTTGATGCGCATGGTGGGATCGTCAATATCCATTGCTATGTCATCAATATACGTAGATTGGTACCACGAGGCACGTTTGACCGGAGATTATTCGTGTTTGTCTACTTTTATTTCAATAATGTTAAAAAGGCGAGACCCTTTCCGCTGTTACTGTTGTTTGTGTCGTTATATCGTGAGGCTGAGGTGTATTTTAGCGGTAAAACCGTTGGGGCGGAGAAAAACCGTTGGGAGTTAGTGGAACGTTTCCGGAGACGCATTAACTAATCTTGGGGTCGCCTGTGCATGTATGGCCCTATTTAGGGAATAGCCATAACTATTACACGAGCTCAAGACAACCGTGTGGGACGAATTCCATTCTACCGATAATCAGTAGCGGAACCGTCGAAGGCATTCCAGGGAGTTGGGCGAGGAACCCGAGATCTAAGTGTTGTATTTAATTTTCTTGTCGGGGTTTGTTTATGGAAATCTAGGCGATGATTTGCTCGTAAAATTTTGAGACGAGATCCACGAATCAGGATCGTTAATAGGGAGTTTTACGGATTCCATTTAGTTCGGTTGAATTGTCGGTTGAAGTCTTTTCGTTTACAAAATACATTAGAGCATATTTGTTAGTTATGTTGGAAAATTTGTAACTGTCAATGTAAATTGTGTCAATAAGACCAATTAATACCGAAAGTCACCAAGAAATCCAGTAGTGTTATTTACATATTTATATTTTGTGTGTTTTACGTAAATTGTAATTGCTTTGTGGGTGGGTACCAGTGATTACTGGAAATTTGATGAATAATTTATTCGGTTTGAAATTAATAGTGTGCATGCTTGTTAATCGTAAATATTTAACTTGCTTTGATTTCGTGTCCGGATCAAAATTTTGTTCTTAAGGTTCTATTGTGCATTATGAGCTGCAGCGATTTGAACTGAACCGGTACCGGTAGTTGTTGCGCAACACCTAACGAGGATTGATTTAGTATTTTTATATCAATATCTTTGTGCCGGGTATAACCAAATCGTATTGCGTAATCAGGTTCCGGCCAAAATGGAACCCGACCCGTCTCCACTGAGCTAGAGAATGGGTGCGCTGTTGACATATTTTAGGCGAAGGCGACAATGAGGGAAACGTGAGGTAGGGTGGTAGCGCCAGGTATCCTCGCATTTGCTTATTATTATTCCGCTTCGGCTATTAGTCAAGTTGGCGTTTCAAACTTCCCTAATAATTTTAGTCTAGTGCGATTTATAATCGGACCAATATCACCTAGCAACTTTGATAACTTCTATTTAATCTTCAGTTCTAGTACCTTTTTTAGGGATTTGGAAGTAAAATGAACAACTAAAAAATCCGGTTTGCAACAAATGACCAACATTAAATGACCATACCTCATATATTCGCTTTGAATTTCCCATTTTAGTTTAGTTATCCTCATTCTGTTTTGTTATATAAATTCTTTAGTACCAAAATTAAAATGTTAAAACATAGATACATGTAGTGTTTTTAATGTGATCCACAAAACTAGAAGGGTTTTGGTATTAGATTCAGAATTACAAAACAGTGAAAAATTTGTGCCTGTTTGTTACCAACCTATTTTAGTGTCAACTTGAATTAGAATAACCCAAAATAAATAAAAATCATTATTTAACAATAAAAGCTGAAAATGTGATATTGTGATCTTGTTTTTTAACGTGTTATAATTTAAGAAATTTAGTAATGTATGTGATACTTTAAATGTGTTTTTTAAAGTGCAGAAAATTTATTGCATGTTTGTTTTTTTGCCATGTTATCCATATTTAAGAATTTTAGTGTTTTTAGATCATAGCGAATATTCCAACAATCCCGATAAATATCGAGGCGCGGGAAATATGATGTTTTGTTCTAAAATATTCTAAAACATTCGCGAACACTCGAGTTTGCTATATAACAAATAGAATTGCATTTCGCAGTACAGTTCCAATTTCAACGCCTAAGTAATAAATAGTTTGCGCTGTTATAAATTGTGCATATGTGTGTGATAAATAATATTTTAAATATTAAGTTAAGTCAATTCATTCTGAGACTGTTATACACTTATTGTTAATTAATTGCTTGATTAATTGTAAATAAAAAATCACGTAATTAAATTCATGTTACAATATTTTTACGGCTATAAGCTGAACATACATTTATTACTTTTGGTTTTTACCTTGTATAACGATATTGCATATTTCTAAATCTTCTAATTTTTTTAAATGCATATATAAAAAAGAAATATCTATTAAGGAAAAAGTCTTGCATAAGTCGGAAATAACAAAAAATAATAAAGGAAAACAAAAGCCTGACCCAACTTATGCTCTTTAAATTTTTCCGTTATTCTTAAAATAGACATGTTTACTGTATTTTGCATTTAAAGCGGAATCTCTGAAATATCGGAATCGGGTGGCTGTCACACCGTGTTTGTAAGTGATCTTTAACTTCAAACATCTTTACAATTACAATATTTATACAATATTATGATAAGCCACAAAAACAAATGTTATTTGCAATATTAGCAGATTGATAAGGCACATTCCCTGTTGTCCTTCTTATGAAGACATGCAGAAATAAAGAGTTTGGCAGAGGAAAACATTTTGTCACCCTATGGTTAGCAATAAAAGCAAGTATATATTTAGGAATTAATCATTTTTGACAGAATTTGTGTAAATAAAAGGAGTAAGAAATTTACACAGGAACTTTGATACAGCAAATGTCGTTTTCCTGAACGTTTTGACTCTTGAGAAGTTTGTTAATTATTCCATCATAGAAAGTATGAAAGGTACCTAGTTTACGAAACATGTAGCTGGTAGGTGACAGTGTATTCAGAAAAAATGAATATGTGCGCGCGTGTGCTAGGCCCACCAAGTAAGGCTAAAAAAATAAATGAGTTCTGTCGATTTTCTGTCAACGCGAATATTTCCCAATTTGAAAGGAAATTACTTTATGCGAACAGTAACGAAGTTATAATGTTGTAAATCATTATTTCAGTCAAGTTTCGAGCATTGGTAGAAATCAATTTATCAGTCTACCAATTTTGAACTATTTTTTTATAATAAATCTGAATATGGAATTGATAAAATAAAAAAATCGTATGACAAACCTCGCTCTATTATAGGTATGTATATTTCACACAGGTGATGTTGAGAGACGTTGAAAAAGAGGTAATCTGGTTAGAACACAGTTTATTCCGAAAAAATTAACTTGGCATGCACTCAGTGGTAGAACAAATTTCAGTGCGTACATTATTTTTACAGTCCCTATACTATTTCAGTTTGATATTTGAACAATGTTTAGCGCCTATCGATAACAGCAAAATAAAGTATTGCAAATTAAAATAAAGCTCTTAAGTGCACTACTGTACAATCTAACGCGGTTATGTTGAACTTAACTATGCTATGAGATAATATAACTAAGTTTTCTGTAAAAAGGGGCGCAACGAGCGACAGTGCACTAACTGCATTACGGCCAGTATACTTCAGCTAATAGGCTGCTTTCAGTCGCTCGCTTCGGTAATGGACTTTATTGTGCCAAATACTAGTCCAAAATATCCTGAATACCTACTTTAAATGGACCGAAATTGAATGACTCTTGCTATTGTTGCGCAAGCGGCCATGAAAAGCATAAAATAAAATAAACCTTCCATAACAGAATCAAAGCAAAACAAAAAGTCTAAAACATGGAACAATGACAATGTAGTAATTTATTTTTGTATTTAATGAACTTCCCTTGCGAAACATATACGTATACCTAGTACCACCAATCAACACGAGCGTTAAATTCCAAATGTACAAACTACTTTCGAAATACGTTAAAGCAGAAGCGCAGAATAGAAAAGTTTCGGAAGTTTTCAAATGAAACGGCGAAGATACCCAGATCCTACTCTGAATTCAAAGTCATTACAAAGTAAAAGTGTTTTTAAACAGAAATTTGGCTAAGACGAATATGCAGAAGGTAAAATGAGAAAAACAATTGAAGCAATTAATCCAAGAAAAACTAATCAAGCAAGATAAATTGCCGTGAAGTAGAGAAGGGAGAAATTACTTTATAGTCGTGATAAAATACCCACCTATTTTAATTGAAACTGCAATTTATAAGCTGAATTGCATAAAATAGAGAAACTGCGGATTTACCGCCTATTTTAAAACAAAACCAAAAGGGATGTAGACTACAATTCATTTAAATAAAAATTTTATTAAAACCTTTTCAACCCTTAAACGTCAGAAGGAAATTTCTAACCCTACTTTGTGCATAAATATAATTTCTTCGTTCTCAATAATTTGTTTTCCGGGGTATGTAGAGAAAGGTTCAGAGCGGACGTAGAGTGGCGTTTCTATAAAGTACAGGAAATGATTTAATTAAAACAGAGATCGGCAGTAATGGTGAAGGCGCTGTGCTACAGCAGTTGTATTACAGACCTTTTACAAATGTTACTCTTGAGAGAACCTCTAATGATCACAAGGACATGAAATTGGCTTCGTATACCATTGTGTATTCTCTATAAATAGGTAACTTTGTTAATGTATAAAATAGGGAGGTCGCATTTTATTTATGCTCGCTATGCTAATGTAATATTTATTTTTCGTATACCCATCCAAATTCGTTTTCTGAATTACGCAAAGAATTTTTTTCATGTTTTCAGTTTAGCAAACAAACTGAAAAATTCATGAAATAAATATAATGGAAACGTTATTTTTAAAATAAAATTCTGCCTTTAGTCATAAAAAGTGATCCTGTCAGATATCAATGACTAAAGTGTTGCACTTGCGGGAATGTGCTAAGGGTTAGTATTAAAGTGAAAAAAATGTTACTTTTCCAGACCGCAAGTTGCAGTTGGCTGGCACCACTACGGAAAATGGCGGATACTTAGTGGATATTATAGTATCCAATTTTGAGTAAACTAGTCTCAAATGATCTCTTTCTTTCACTTATCAACAAGCTATTCCATACCGTCGTAACACAATAGTAGTGCGCTGGATCATTGATCTTGAGTATCCCTACTTTGAGCAAATTATTTTTTTTTAAAGTTGCCGGAAAAAACTTATCTTTAAAAATCGTCCTTACGTTATTAATTACTAAAGCAATCGACGATGATCAAAGAGAAATCAACGCAGAATTTCGTTCTCTTTTCATTGTACGGCATGGAAGTTGTGCGTCAGCACGACTATAACCCTCAAACGGTCGGTGTCTTCCCGATTGAAGTTTTTTAAACGAATTAAGATACCGAAACGACCTAGACCGAAACAGTCGGGATCGAAATCGCGGGATCGAAATGTCATGGACAGGGCGCCACACAGAAAACCAAATACTCGTTTTTAAATAAAGCTAAACTTTCGTTTCGGCAAGAGTTAATTCACTAACATGAGTAACATCTTCATCCCTTAGCGCTGTGACTGCAACCCCTAACCTAAATAGGGTAACAAGGAAAGTGACACATCGTTGTACAACAAACTCACAAACACTAACCTAAATGTAATGCTATTTGGTATGGTTGGAAAGCATTTTTTCAGAGCTTTCCAACGACGTATCACACATGGGGGTCACTATTTAAGATTTAAAAGTTGGGGTGGCTGGGGCGCAGGGGGTTGGAGGGGGTGCGTCGCCAACTATGTCATTATGATTCCCCCTCCGAATTACCGAAACGGATTTTGATTTTTTTAAATATCTCGTTTATTTACTAAGATATGGGGGGTGGTAAGTTTTCAAATTGTCACCCTGCATATCATTGACAACAGATGTCAAGCATTTGTCAGGTATTTCTAAAATTATGTTCACTAATTGCGACTGTAATCACCGCATTATCAAGCAGTCGTACATAGAAATGTTTATTCAATGGTTATACGGAGGAATGAGAAAAGAATTTTGGTGGAATCTATTAGAAAGATTCAATTGATGACATATTAAAAGTTTAAGCAATTTTTTTCATTACAGCCTATATTTATTGCGTTACTATTTGTTCTCCATTTCTTTTGCCATATGTATTTAAATATGAGTTGATTAGTTTGCAATTAGTTGGGAAGCAATAGCTGAATCATTATCAGAAGCTAGGACTACTGTGTCATCTGCAAAGTGACCGTAACGACATTTGCTGTTGTGGGTAGATCCGCGGTGTTTAACAAATAGAGTAGTGGTCCGAGGACACTACTTTGTTGTACTACAGCATTTATGGGGTGTAGAGTTCTGTGTACTCAGTATCAATCTTGACCAGGAAGTGTCTGTTCTGGAGATAGGACTTAAGGACAATGAAATAGTTTGTGATTTATGTAAGAGGACAATATGCTACACTTTGTCGAATGCCAAAAAAGCTGCAGAGCAGTATTTTCAAATACTTTGAATACTATGGGCAAAAGGCCGATATGATTTTAGGCCATCACGCAGTTTACCAGGTTTTGAAATTAGAACCATCTGCGCCACACTCAATCAGGAAGTACCCAGTGTGGAGAATAGCGTTGTAGAGTTGCGTAAGTTCCTGCAGTATTTTTCTCGTGAGTAGATATTATCCCGATGTTTTTCAGGATGTAAAGTTGCCATCACAGTTTGTACTTCGGCGCTTAACTGGCAGTTCGAGTTGAAAGGGCACTTCTAGTGCTTGCATTATCTCATTTTCTTTTTCCGATTTTATGCAAGATGTAGTTGGAAGATTTCAGTTAGATGTTCAGCAATGCACACGCTTTTACTGGTTTGCTTCTTGCCCAAGTACCCTGGAGTATTTGATTCCCTGTATGAATAATGAAGGACCCGCAATACCTTTGAATGCTTATCATTCCTAAACGGTTGAAGATGGACGTGCATACCGGAGAATTTTGAAGGAGTTTAAATGCTGTATAATTTACTTTCTATAAATTTCTTCGTATTTCCCTGAGTTTTGAATCAAAGGAGCTAGAGTATGGATACCATAATAAAACATCAAATATGCCAGCTCTCTGTAACACTCTCATTCTCATTTTTTCTTCAGCATCGTTACTGAACTGAGATATATCGCGGCCGTGATTTATTGGTCCGAATTAGCCGATGCGATTTCACGCCACTTTCCAATGCTTTCTTTCTTTTTCCTCAAGCTCAAAAGCCGAATAAGTGTTCACGTGTGTAACAATAAAATGGAACTTTCCTGATATAAGGCAAATGTGAATTAATCATTAGCCATTATGGATCACGGATTGCTTTTTGGACCGTGGATATCTGATGTGAGAATCTGGAATTTTTCATTTCATAATTTATGTAAGTGTGCACCGTGTTGCGTTGCCGTCCCTAGGTTATTTTTTGTTGCAGATCTGCACTTCAAGATAACGGTGAAATTCTGTCACCTAATTCCAACCGAGTTTTAATTGCTTTGGAGCTCATCGATTCATAACGCCTATAAGAAGGAACATGTACAAGCACAGAGTTACTATGAACGAGTTACCAGTAAGTTCCAATTGGGAGGTTGTCTGTTCTGATAAGGACAGTTTATTAGCATGTATTATGTGTGGAGTAAGGTAGACATAAGGATATCCAAGGGAATTCGTTATCATCGACAATCACCAAAGTATATGTGACCATATTTGTATTTGCGCAGTCATTACTTAGGATAAAGTCCTTGTTCTCAATAATAGCATTGAATCTTTGTAGAAAGTGGTTCGTTTGTTGCCGAACTTCTAGGGGTTTGCGCAAGCGCAAATCATCAATCTAAATAAAGTACAGATATTGTGTAGTTTCGGTTAGTTAAGTTTATACTAAAAAAAATAGATTAAAAGTTTCGATTGATTTATGCTCCGAAAACAAAGTAATTGCATAGCGTCATTTCCGTAGAAAAATGTGCAACTGCAAAGCATTTGCTGCAAATTACCGCTAAAAGGATTGCTTTCCACGTTTTAAAACCAATGCCCACGTTAGTGATGTATCTTCCTATTCGTGTCATTGTTAGTTTTCCCCTAAAGGTCAGTTCCAGGCAAAAATGCCCAAAATAATTATAGGTTTCGTCGTAGATTTGATAGTGAAAAATTCTTTATATTGCAATTTCCAAGGTTGAAAGAAGTGCTATTTTTCAAAGGAACACATACACGTCATGCCTTGTTTAATCGGTTGTGGTTAATGACTATCGATGATGCCTGTATTTTAAACGTTTTTAGATTGTGAAATTTTAATTAGAACTTATACTATTATACAAGAAATAAATTAACAGATTCATATAATAATTTTCATCGAATGTTCAGCTTTAAAGATTGAGATAGTAGCTTTGCTCATTATTTTTAAGCTACAACTTAAAACGGAAATCTGTTTTTCCAATTCTTGTTATACACAAGTCGTCCGCATACTAAAGGTTACAATAAATCCAATTCAACTGAACTTTTGTATTTGCTTAATGTAATCAGTTCAGTAATGAGGAAGATAATTTTGAAATAACGCGTTAGTCGGCTGAAATATTAGGCAGTAGTGTATACAAAGCTATTGTGTCAAGTATTTGTGTGAAGTTTAAGCTCTTTAATTCAGTTATGCACTTCGCGTTCGTGAAGGCAAGCATCTCGTTCTATACGTACACAAATTCTATAAGACGATGTTGCTTTGTATGTACAGGAGTTTCTGAATAGCGTAGTCGTCATGCATGCTTATGTTAAATACTGAAGAGATCGTGAAACTAGAACCTACAGCCTGAATGCTGTTTGTTACGCTACTGGGATTTCGTAAACCATTCCGACTAGTCTCTACCATCGTCTTCTGTAGCTGTACAAAACACTTCACAATTAAGCAAGTTACGAAATCACATTGCTAAATCAATATCGACCAGAACTTTGTTCGGTAGGTACCTACATCAGAATTTACTTTGATTAAACATTTTCTAAGTAATTAAAAACTTCATTTTTCTTCTGTGAGACTTAACACAAAATAAAACTTTGTTAAATGCAAATTTGATAATATGAGATGGGCCTTCCGAAAAGTTTGAAAATTGTATTCTCACTTTAGCAGAAAAAAAGTGCTATCTTATTTCGGACAATGATATTCCTGCGCTTTAATTGAACTAATTCCTAATGATGAAAAAAATTTAGAATGAAATGAGTTTTTTCTTGCATAAAGGGAAGTTTTTAAATAGACACAATTATAAGTTTTCTTTTTGTTAGGAGCATTTTTACTTACTTAAGTATTCTTTGCACACAGTTCAGTACCTGTTTCTCAACTTGGTGGTATAGCTCTCGTGCATTGTTTAAAGGTGAATTCGATCAATATTATACCTTGGCCGGAGCGTAGATAATCAAATAAAATTTATAAGGACAATGCGTATTTGTGAATCACTGGCGGAGATCCGTTTAGACAGATAGAGAACGCAACAAGTTGGCGCATAAAATGCCGTGATTCCAAACACCTCACCATTTTTGAAAAAAAAAACACTTCAACCGTTGAGGATGCATAAATTTCCACCTGTAACTGTACAAAATCTACAAGATGGCCGAGTAGCAATGGAAAAGTTAGTATTTATCACACATATACAGAGTGGCGCATCTATAAAGACCCACGTACATACTGTATTTTGAATAGCATTCGAATTATTACGAATCCAACGATATATGTACACACACAAAAAATAAAAGTTTGAAACTGTGGTTTCAACAAGATGGTGCACCCACGCATAACGCTTTAATCGTGCCAGACTGCCTTGCCTACCGGATAACTTTGTAATTTTCCAGAAACTTTGTCAGATAGGTATTCTCGCACGATTAGTCGTGCACGGTCGTTGGATTCGTAATAAAAAATGCTTCAATACAGGATGTACTTATTTTACGGGCCATATAAAAAAATGAAGCTGATGATTTCTCCGAAATATTGTATTGCAAATCTCTCAACGGTGGTTTCTATTTTTTTGTATCCGTTCAAATAACAGCACAAAAAATAAGAACCGGTTTTTCTGGCCTATCTTTGGAAGTAATCGGAATTTTCTGGTTTTCTTTAAAGCATGATAATAACTGTTTAACTTTTCCGTAATTTGACCATCGCTGTATTTTCTATTGTTTCGAAGATCCCCATGATAGACACCCTTATCTTGGACACAAGGTATATTGAAATTATTTCTACGCCACTAATGTTTGCATAAAAATACACATAAGATATATTAAAATGATACAGGGAGCACTCCTTGTATCATGTTAATATATCTTTGACAAAACTATTGACTTTTGAAAATCTTGGAAATTCCAATGCTGTGCACTGTAAATAAGGTACTCTGTATACAGCATTACGGGGTGTTCCAAAATGCTTGTTTTCAATATTTTTCGGGGATATTTTCAGAATTAAAAGACACAGTGATGCGGTTTGCACTTTTCGGAGTTACTATCAAAGATGTCTCGGTTGACGATGTCAATTTTCACGTATGAAATGCTCGAACGTGGCAACAGCACCAAGCTCCAAAAAAGCAATAACATTTTTTTGTGGGAATAACAAAAAAGTAAAAAGAATAAAAGATTTGTAAAAATAGTCCCTTAGTAAGGTGGTATTTTTATATTTTCCATAGCTCGCTTAGTTTTTAAGATGCAGTACCAAAGTTTGTTTTTTCAAATAGAATGAATCATATTTTTTGCACCAATAAATTCTTTATTTTTTCTACTTAAAAAAATATATAGTTATTAGTATGTTTGATAGGAAAAAAAATGGAGAAAAATAAGGAAAACCGTTATTCACTCTTGAAAATGTGAATGAAATACAAGTAGATCGTGGAATATATAGTTTATATTTTAGGAAATGCTCAAAATAACAGCATTTTAATGGAATTGGATCATTTATCTTAAATCTGACTTTAGATTGATTTATATTGATTACAGAGTTTAGCTTTTACATTTATAAAATTTGAAATGAATAAGATAAACGATCATTATATTAAAATACTGGTATTTTGAGCATTTCCTAAAATATAAGCAATAAATATTCCACGGCCTAATTGTATTTAAACTACGTTCTCAAGACTGAATAACGGTCTTCCCTATTTATCTTAATTTTTTCTTATACAACATACTACAAAAAAATAAAGAATTTATTGGCGCAAAAAAATATTATACATTCCACTTGAAAAACAAACTTTGATGCTGTATGTTAAAAACTAAGGCTATGGAAAGTATAAGACACCGTTACTAACTACCTACTTTTACATAGCTTTTATTCTTTCAACTTTTTTGTTATTCCCACAAATAACTCAGCCATAAGACAAACACTTTCTATTGCATTTTTGAATTTTTGCGCTGTTGCCATGTTGGAGCAGGTCATAAGTCAAAATTGATATCGTCAACCTAGGCAGCTTTGAAAAGCTACTACCAGAAGTGTAAACCGCATCACTCTATGTATTTTAGCTTTCTTAATATCCCCGGAACACATCCGCAAATTCTTTAGATGCATCTTTGGATGGAGTCGAGCTAGAAATTTCCGACATAGTTCTAATTATTCTTGTTTTTTATTACAAAAAGGAAGCAGGAGCATTATTAGGCTAGTCACATTACGCAAAATTCCCCTCTGCCTTGAAATAATCCACTAAATAGGGAAATTTTGCTTATGTATTAGGAGCCAGTGACAACATATTGAAAATCAACATTCGTACATGCTTTGCTGTTTTCTCTTTTTTGGCCATATTTCATTAACGGTTGGAAATACGAAAATTTGGTTTTAACAGAATTTGCCTTCCACAATTCCTCAATTCCACTCCCTTTTATTATACACCCAATTGACCCAAAAAATGAGAACAATAATGGAATTCCACCAATCCTCACAATGGTTAAAGGATATTACATTCTGCCTTTATTCCATGGTATAGTTCGAACCAAAATGCCGGCATATCCATTTGACAAGAACACATATAATGCCATTTTCTACAATCTTTCGGGAGTCCGGGAGATTTGCTATCCAGGGGTTATTGTCATCCAGGGGTTTTTGTCGGGAAGTTAATAGATAGGGGTTTTTGACCTGGAGCACTTTGCCCGTGGGTAGCTCCTAAGTGAATGACCTCCAATTGATCATGCCTACCGTGCAAAGGTTTGTGATTCTTTTGTATGATGCAACATCTCCCTGAATCATCATCAAAAATAGGAAACTATTATTCCGATGGAAAAATTTCTACAAAATCGCCAAAAACTCAAACAACAGTTTTTCGATATATGTATACATTTTTTACATAATAAATACAAATTTATAACTAAATTAACGCTGGATCTGCGGTAATAAAGATTTTTCGAAATATGTACTATAATTGAAATATCCGTATTATTTCTTTTTTACAGCGAGAAAAACAATTAGAAGTAAAATCGAATTTTGCTTCCTGAACAATTTGATTTTCTTCACTGATTCTTCTTCCACCCTGTTTTCCAGCAGATGCGATTGCACTGGGCCTGAACGTCGAGTAACGAGTTTCAGCAGTTATGAATAAAAGCCTCATGAAGTTTATGCGAAGTTTTATATCTCAAATTACTTCTTGCTTCCCCCCCCCCCTCCCCCCGGAGTTTCAAAAAAATTCAGTTGTTTTAATTATTTTATTTTATTTTTCATTGGGTTGGATTTTTTTCAGAAATCTTAACTAGATTATATTGATTGAATTGATTTGAGTGTTTACTGTATTGACGTTATGGTTTTCAGTCGGAATTGCATGTAATAATTGCGTGTCATCCTCGTACATGTGATAAATTTATTGTTGTAGTGTGAAAATTAAAAGTGTATATAATACGCATATAGCACTGGCCCCTGGGCGACACCTGCTGTAACAGCAATGGGGTTTGACATGCGGTCATTTAAAGGTAATGGGTTCTTTTTATAATGAAGCTTGAAATAAATTTTATCGAAGAGTCGTTAAATCCGATAAATTTTAGTATGTTAAGGAGTACAATATGCTTTATTCTATCAAAAGCTTTAGAGTAATCCCTATACAAGAACTAACAAATTGTTCTTAAGATCTATTGCAGAAGAAATTTTACCATTGCGAAAGTGCGGTAGAGCAACTGTGTCGCGACCTGAAACCGGATGCATATACCATTGCCAAAGCATAGAGCACTGCAGAAAATGGACCGCTCTGTGTTGTACAATACATTGGCAATACGCAAACCGGTATGTCTTAATCCACGATCCTCTCCAAAACCCTCCACATAAAAGGTAGGATACTTACAGAACAAAGATGAGTAAACTATTTTGGATGTTTAACTTTAGGGAGAGGTATTATCTTGTCATTTTTCCATGAATCTGGGAATGCATCTGAGATAACATAATAGCTGGTTATGTGGATGATACACTGCTACATTATGTGCCATTAAGTACTTCTACCTCAGCAGTAGCGGTAAAACAGATTTATGTTTAAAATGTTTGCTATTGCTATTATAAAAATTTACTAGGTCGTCATTGTTAATTGTATCTAGAAAATGAATTATCACATAACTGGGGAAGAGTTTCGTTGTGACCTTTAGTTTTACATGCATTAGCTTGACAAATCTATACTCACATACTAAATTGCAAATACCGCATCGAGAAACAACTAAGAAAAACACACCAATCTAACCATGATATATAATTAATGACAAAAATGGAAAAAGTTCCCATATTTTCTACGGGAACAAGTACAACTTTTACGCCAAAATTCATTCTTTAGAGCTTAAACTACAGGAGTAAATTCCATCAAAACACAAAAACTTTGAAACCATACTAGTAATGGAAAAACTGCCAGACAATTGTTGTTAAAAAATCATTCTTCATTCAGAAAGAAGCAGCTTACTTCCACAATTTTTAGTGTTACTTTCTTAATGTAAATCACCTTGTTTGTGTAAGTTAGTGCAGTGCAACAGATATAATAAGCCATTTCCCGGAGCCAAATTGAGAACGTAAAGCTCTACCGGTATGAATTACACTTCGTTTTACACTGAAGGAAAATTAGTTGTCAAGTTTAAAAAGTATTTGTGGATGTTAAATAATTATGTTTGAAATATTACAGAGAAAAAACTCTGAAAAAGTTTTAAATTGTGCTAGGTGGTTGACTTTTGAAACGGCTACGTCGTTTTGGTACTCGAAAAGACATTCGCTTATAAGAAATGCATGAGGACATTAATAATGTTTGAGAAGGTACTTCTAACGTAATAAAAATTTTAACAGTTAAAGAGAAGAACATCGCAGCGCTAAAATATGAAGTAGGTAGGAAATATTTGTATTTTGATATTTTTATTGCGTCTATTTAAACTTTTGTTTGTTTTCCTATCTACGGCCTTTCGCATGGGCGAAAGATCCTCGTTCAACTCATCGTGATGATATAAATCCTGATCAAATTCTGTATACGACTACATGCATGAGTTGGCAAGAGGACTTTGAAGTTGCGTTTTCGTTAAATTTAGTTTACGTTTGGTAAGTTTCAGGGTGGCGTTGTCGGGAATCGGGGGCGGTTTCGAATTTCATGGCTGCTGCAGTCTCCTAGGTGAAGCAATTGTTCCGACTGACGTCACCCCTAATCATGTTACACCTCATTATAACTTTGAGAAGTGTGCGTTAATTTGATTAAGGTTGCGTATACTAAACTTCGCTTTCCACCTACTTCAGTTCACATTATTCTCATGGAATTGTATTGGGGCGCTAGAAA
Source organism: Photinus pyralis (assembly GCF_008802855.1). Lineage (NCBI taxonomy): Eukaryota > Metazoa > Arthropoda > Insecta > Coleoptera > Lampyridae > Photinus > Photinus pyralis. The sequence continues at coordinate 13,847,540 of NW_022170403.1, read as the reverse complement.
CAGATTTTATAATTAGATGTCTCCACGGTTACACGAAAATAATATCACCCAGGCGTTTATATAAGTGTGTACATTAAACAACGCGTTTAATTGGAAGCTTAGTCGCTGAAGTCCATTTACACTTGCAAGACTGACAAATTGTCATTTACTTTTGACCGGTTTATCACACCACGCGCTACCTTTAATCATGCCGTACTATGTACAATGCTATTATCAATTATTGCCAAGGCGTCAGGTAAAGAGGTAGGAGCAACTTTAATTAATGTAACCCAATTAAATTAAACTCGAGATTAATCTAACTTAAGTCAAATAGAAATTATACATTATTACAAAACAAAGTATAATAGATTGTGGTAAATGGATCATACTTTAAACACCGATCTTTGTTTCTCCTAATCCTTCTGTTAGGGGAGAAATATGACCTTTTCCCTACGAAAGGTGGTGTATTCACTCATCATCATCATATTGACGTTATACTCGAATACATTTCTATTTAAGTGGGCTGACCATTCGTAATGAACCTAATGACTTTGGTTGAAGAAGATAATACACCGTCCATGGGGTAGATTAAAGCAGCAGCAGAAGAAAAGTTGGTACCTGTGAAATCTAAATGCAAAAGCCTATTATAAATAATATAAAAAGTTGTTGGCGTGGATTAATAGGAAGCATATTTCAAACAAAGTCTTAAATACATCGTTCGTGCTGTCATATATGAAGGAAATGTCAAAGGTGAGTATCAAAAGCATTGAACCACGGTCGCGGTTTTAATTACTTTTGGTTCTCTGTTAATTATGAAACGCATTCACGCCAAATTCTTGACAGTCTTACATCCTTTATGCCAAATGTACACTGCCACAAATCATATTCATCTCCTGACATTTGAATTTGTTTGACTTTTCCACCATATTGTTTTTAACCGGGCAAACCCAAGCTCTTATCGTGGTTAGATTAGTTGCAGCTAGACAATTCGATGGAATCGATTTATGGAACGGATAAGGTCGATTTTTTCGATTTGCGGTACGTACTATTACTTTCATAGGTCATATTTGAAGTAACGTTACTAAGATCCGAAGTCGGTTACAGTGGCTTATCACATGGAGCGAAAATTCCAGCCTTTAAATACAATGAATGGTCACATTTCTATGTATTATACTGTATATTAATTAAATGTTCCCGTATTAAATGGCAAAAAAATAAAGAAGAATAAAGAAATAAAAATGGTAAAACTGTCTATCTCCCAATGTGAAGCTGAAATTTTAGAGATTCACCTAAGCCGTATTCTAACGATGCACCACCGGTTCCAAGACGCGTGTGCATCTCATACGCCTGCATCAGGCTCAATCGAGGGCTCAATCTTACATAGAGCGGATACGAACGTGTGTATTCGAGCGATTCTTACTCCGAAATTCACGTTTATCTTTATTGTACAATAATAATATTAATTAAAATTAAGTGTTGCATTGATTATCCCCAACTTAAAGTCATGAAGAAAGACGCCTATCCATTGCCGTACGTCTCCCCTATTCCTGAACAATTGCGCAATGCAAAATTCAATCGATGTAGAATCCGCGTATTCGCTGGTATCATTAGCTCAAACGTCGCGAGATTATACCGGCTTCACTGTCCTTGGTAGGGGTTTGTACCGATTTATGCGTATGTCCTTTGGATTGACCAACGCCCCGGTGACATGGCAGTGACTGATCGCCATTGTGCTAGGTGTTGATCCCTCAGTCTTCATGTATCTAGACGATGTTATTATCGTTTCAGATTAAGATACCTACATCCAGACTTTGGAAAAGGTTTTTTCTCGTCTCCAGAATGCTGGATTAGTTGTGAATGGTGAAAAAGGCGCGTTTTGCTTAAAACAATTAAACTATCTTGATTACCTTGTTGACCAGAATGGATACATCCGGATCCCGAGAATGTCCCAGCAATGTTTAATATTCCGCCCCACAAAACGTTGCTAACAGTATTCATAGGAACTGCTATTATTTAGGTGTGGAATTTACCGTGATCACCTAGTACTCGTATATCAGTCACTCCTGTGGTTGCATTAATTAAAAGATCCACAAGGTCGACTAGCGAGGTGGGCTCTTCGATAGCACCCATACCAATTTAAGATGATCCATAGAAAGGGGACAGAAAATATCGTCCTCGGCCTCGTATCCCGCTCGGTCCCAGTTGCTGCAGATGCAATCACACTCCCATATTCATTTTTGGACACTACTGACAAGTGATACCATCGACTTAAATCTTTCACCAACCAAAATCTCCTATATTTTCTTCTCTCATTTTCACCTGTGTTGTTTTTTTGTGTTTTACATGACGAAGTTTTTATAACATTAAATGTAAACAAAGATAAATAGTCGTCATATTTGAGATTGAGATTATGTTATAATTTTTAAGGATTTAAGCATTTAAATTTTTGGTTGTATTCAGTTACTCACGTTATTAGTTACACCATTTGAGGATTAGTCACAACCCAATGAATTGATTGTATTCAGTTATAAAACATTTCACAAGACAAATATCAAGCAGTAGTATACCCCAGGTAAGGTAACCGAAGTCAAAGTGTTATACCGGTAGCTCTATCTAATAACCCTGGTTCTTGCAAACTTGAGGTCATATTAATTCACCCAAAACTTAAATCGAGCGAGGGAGCGGGTCTTGTGGAAGCTAATTTTGTTCACATTGCACTGTTTATTTCCTGTGAGTAAGCAAAAGCTAAATTGCCAATTTGGTTATTGAACTGAGCTAAATATATTATCGTGTTTTCGCCTCCATTTAATTTCTTTCTTTCTGTGTGTGTGGTGTTGTACTTGAGTATTGCCTTCTTCGAGGCAATTATCTAGTACATCCTGTTCCATGAAGCACGCGCAGTATCTACAACTTTCGTTGTTACATCCGTGTCTAGCGTTCATAAAAATAAAATTTCGTAGCAGCCGGCAACGAAATTTTGTCACCGCCAGAATAGTGGATATTCAAGAGTGTTGTTCCGTATGTGACACTAGTATTATTTTTTTGTTAAATAAAATAATTTTCCAAAAGTATGGTGATTTACGACCCATTAATACTATTAAATGGAAATAACTAAGCTTTTACGTATCCATGTTCATAGAGCATTTTCGACTGTGATCTAAGGAACACGTAGTCAACTTTTGTCCCTTTCCTCGCGGAACACCCTGTATACACTCAATTCCATATGTTATTTTGCATTTACTTTTAGAATATCTTTGCAGTAACTACTTATATCTCCACATATATGTAGCTAAATCTTCTTTTACGGTTTTTATTGAAAAATGGACTTAGAAAGATATTTCCGTTTATACTCGTACATTATGGGAAATTGAACACTACAATAGTGAGTTGTATTGTTTAATATGCAGTGAGAGATATACATAAAATTGCCATGTGTTAAGTCCTTCCCAGGGTCCTTCCAAATGAGAAAACTCGACTCAATGGACCGCAAAATGTCTTTCAAGTATTAACATATTCATCAAGTAGTTCTGTTGCAAAAGGGCGTAACGGGATTGGGATAGCGCCTATGGAAAAAGTTATACGACCGAAGTGGCCGTAATTTTACGTAATAGAAATGGCAACAGGCAATACTTTACGAACCGTTAGCCTATGAATGAAATAGTTTATGGCCCACCGATCTTCGATATTTTCTCAAAGCAATAAAATAGTAGTGTTAAAATAAAGATCATTTATTTCCTTAGAGATTGAAAGACATAAAGGAGTCTATAAAAGAAATCACCGAAACGGAAAAAAATATTTTTAAACGTTAATAGCGATGCAAATAAAAACAGCGATGGATCGTGAAAACGCCGTTCAATGGCTTAATTGGAAATTTCAATAAAAAGGGAACCTTGCAGGCTACCAACACTGAAAAACAAAATGAATACTGGCGTTTATCGCGGACACTGCACTGATGGGGATAGACACGATGAAGCTTTGGCTAATATTTGATTAGAGAAATACAGCGCTTTGATAATTTTGTGAGAAAAAAGAATTTGGCAAAATGTAGATAAGAAACGTCGTAAGGCCTGATAAATGTTCTCTAAAAAGCGAAAGTCCAATTTTGAAATACTTTTAAGTTGACGACATTGTATAAGGCGCTCGAGTTTGATATCTTATAATACCTTCTAAATAGAGGCCTAAGTGAACTTGAACGCAGTCTATTATAAGCGTTAATGAAGATGGGTAATGTGAAAGGGCGCTGAGTTGAGGGAGATAACATCAGGGTCTCTGAGTGTGTTTTTATGTTCCCTCAAATGAAATTGCTAGACTTGTTTTCATTTGAATGTGACAGTACCGATGAATTTGTCATCGCTCGTTCCATTAGAGGATGAAAAATGTCTGATGCTACGGCACACGAATCAAAGAAAATTAAATAATTGAAACGGAATAAATGCAAAACCATGACTTCATCTGAACTTGGATTTACATGAACAAACGTCACTAAAGAAACAATGTTATCTGATAAAATCTGAATTCGCGCGCGCCTGTGTGTGTGTCCACAACACCTTAATCTGTATGCTAATGGATGTATTTGCGTTTCGTGTACGTACCATAATAACGTCATGTTTATTCAGTGATTGGTCCGGACTTTCGCTGGACACCCGTTCACTTTCCTTCGCCCTACGGCGTATACGCTCCATTTAGGCATTTGCATACATCTCTGCATGTGCTCTAGTAAAGTGATTTGTCAGGTTATGCATAAATCTGTAAATAATCTCTTTCCAAAGTCTACTGCAGCAGGACTTTGTATTTTAGTGACACTAAGTAATTTTCGTAAGCGAATTTATATGGCAATTGTATCAATATCTGAATAGTTTCCCGCATACGAGATAATCAATTACGTAGCAATTATAAGCGTAGATTCCCTTTATAATAAGTTTTCTTATTATATATTACTGAAAAATCGCTAATCTTATTAGCGTTCGCCTCTTTTAAAAGAAGTCAATTCAATTTCCGACTTGAATCATTGCTCCTGCTTCTTTGCGTTGATTACGTTTTTCCTCAATAAAATTCATTTATTGAAATTTTTCTCCTTTCTGTTTTTAGGTTCCCTTTTATGTTAGGTAATAATTTTCACCGCCCCTTGTATAATCTATTTGTGCCTCGACGTGATTGATGGAGTAGGTACTATTGCAATATCCTGCTCCCGGCGTTTACCAAAACTGAGTAAATTGGAATGACCAGGATTGCGTAGGTATACAGTTTATGATGTTATACTATTTTTAATTATTGAAACGTACGCCCTTGCAATCTAACGCTAAGCTAAACGATAATTTAACACGAGAAGCGAAAAATATATTTGACGCTTTGGGATGATCATTTCTTACAACGCTTGGAAAGAATTCAATTTTCGGAAATGTTTCTTCCCCTGACAGCCGCGCAGGGCCAATATAGGGCGGAACGTTTACCTTGTACATAATAAATGTTACCTACTGTAATTATTACAAGAAAAGGAAGGAAAAACTAAAGAAAGATGGATCAGACTTTAATATGATGAGGTGGGTCGCATAATAAAACACCACTCCAGAAAACGAGCGGGAATGTGTGCGTACGTACTACGGATGATTGATAACATTCCACTGAACCAACTGGCGCGTAGCCAACGAATATGAAATTCTGCACATATAGTGGTATCAAAACTTTTTGATAGATGTATTTGTTCCTTATCAGATCAACGAGATCGAAAACCATTAATAATTTGACCACTTCGCAAATTAGACGCTGATTGCTACCTACACTTTACGTTTCCAGACAATTAGACAGAGTAATTTAGGTCCAAATTGATTTTTGTTAAAGTAAAAAAATGCGAGAGTCTACACGTGAAAATGGTGTTTTATTTTATTCCACTTTTTTTGTTAAATAAATTTGCCCGCTTTCAATTTTTGTATAAGATTTTTAAGCTCTAGATGCATGAAAAATTCCATACAAAGCGAACTTCAACTTTACGAAATTTATTAAAAGGAATATACACCTTGATGGTCGAAATTCAAATCTGACGCAAGCAGAAACAAAGTATGATTTTGGAATACTACTTTTCAATTAAAGTTTAACGAAATCAGATAAAATATGAATGATATTCGTTTCTTAAAAATTGTATTATAGAGGTTGTGCATGTAGTGGACACGAAAATTTCCGGTAATATTATTGAGCACTTGCCTATTCATTCATGTGAAAAAATACTTTAAAATATTAGTTCTGAATACCGCAGAATCTATTGTGCTTGTAGAAGGAATACGTGAACTGAACTGGAATAAAGTTTAACCGCGTGTCGTACTCGAATGAACTTGAAACCATGCCACGTGCAAAATTTCTCACACAAAACAATCTTCCCTTAACTTCTTTTTTCCAAATAAACTGTTTACAGGTATAAGTAATTGAAACATATTTTCAATATAAGCTACTTTATAAGAATTAAGCTTACAAAGCGGAAAAACTTTGAAAGAACTTGTGTGCGATTCTGCACCCGGCCGTCTCGGTGCAAAAGAATAGTTGTCGTAATGAACACCCAGGGAAGTTCACTGTGAAGGGAATATAAAGAAAAGTTTAGTGCTGAAAGAGTGTACGTGTGGGAGGATCAAGGAAGATGGAACGTTATGAAGCCCACACTAAATTTCATTTTCTTGTTGGCTAAAGTTGCTAGCGTAGCGCTCGTACACTATATATTTTGTCTGGTAGCTACGTGTTACGTGTTTTTAGTGCAAATAGTAACTAATTCGTATCATTTTTAATCACTTATTGGTTTCATAGAATTACAACTAGCCTCATATGATTCTAACGTTAAAATTAAGTTAAACCAACTACACGTAGCACACTGCACGCAAATTGGGCGATAATAAAGTAGCAAATAAAGTTGTTTTAAGAGAATTCTATTAAACTAGGTACATTATGTACATAAGTAAGCGCAGCGTAACTATTCTTTTGATACATCCTTCTTGCCTTAAGAAAAGTGAACAGACTACGCTACAAGAATACGAATTGACAACAAATGTCGCAATCTATTGAAGGAAAGCTTTTCGTCTTTGTATTTTTTTACAATTCCAAAACTTTTCTGAAGTTTCGTAATAAATTCGTATTTTTACATTGGTATGCTGAAGCTGACGGCAACTTGATACTAAATATTCTTAAAACATCTTAAAATGACAAAAGAGCAGTAAATAAAGGCCGAGAAAAAGTGGGACAATTAAATTTTCAAATTAGTTTCGGAAATTTATGTTTTACTCACCTACATTTTGTAGAGAATTATGCATATCTTGGGGAAAAGGGAAGGAAGAATCCTATTTTCAACCAGAAAGGGCGATGGGGTTTGCTACAAATTCAACATGAACATGAAAATGGATGTGCGACCATTCACGAAACCTTAGTTGTTCGAGATTTCAATCGTTGTAAAGATGCAAATTTTTATCTTCGCTTTTTATTCCATTTTTGGATATCGGATTTTGTGCGACATTTTCGAACTATTCACTCTTCCTCTTCAAGTTTAAGTTACAAGAACGAAACAAATACATTTTTCCTCTTTGTACGCAGTTTTATTCCATACACGGGTAATATTTATTTCTAGCGGTCCATAGAAATTGATATTTCCATATTCAATTTCTGACTCTAATTATTGTTTTCAAATTTTAAATCTTTATACGAAGTTACACAATGTGATGTATATATCCTTATCTGTAAAATAGGACAGTTTTTTGTACCATTTATTTTTTGTTCCAAATTGAATTGACAAAAATTTTGTTGGCAATCCCTGCTATAGAGAAAGAATTGGACCCGTTACGTAATTATTCCTCTTGAACAATCGGGAAAAAAATATAGGTTTTTAGAAAAATGAGTGATACTATGTGGAATTTATAATCGTTTGCATTTATCGTTGCCATTTCCATTGCCTAAATAAAATTTCAGAAAAATTGGATTTCCTTCCTTCTGTCATGAATTGTTAGCTAATTATATACCCCGTTTACTAAACGATGATTATTTTATTTTATTTTTGGCCTTTATTTTTATGTGAGTTGGGCTTCAACCAAAGCTACTCTACAAATCCAAGCCACTATACATACTCGTATATTTACCATACCAGGAAAGTTAGTCCTACATTAAAATTAATGGGCACATAACTCAGATTTGATAATTAATCTATGCGACAATACCTTGTAACTTTTGATATTTCCCGGATTGTTGGCTAATGAGACAGATTTGTTTTTTGTTGCTGTCTACAGAAGATAATTCAGGCAAAGAAAAAAAGTAACGAGTTTTTAATGCATCCTTTTGATAAAATTGTTGACGTTTCGCCCGTTAAGACTTTCAAAATTAAATTGATAAATTGAAAATGAACATTACTGATGTAAGTTAAAAAGTTAAACACGTCCATATTGATTAAATCAATAAATTTACATCAGTAATGTTCATTTTCAATTTATCACAATTTATGAATTATCTTCCACAGACACCAGCCGTTTCAATTTCAACATACAAAAATTTGTTTTTTGTGTTTTCAAAAAAATAACAAAACAGTGCTACATTACTTCAAAATTAGAAATCATGTAGCCCATTTGTCAAATCCCATTTTGGTTTCTGGATTTTGTAATGGAAATTTTATCCATTCAATATCTATTTAATTATAAATTTCATTGCATAACTATTGAAAATTTGAACTGTGCACAAATGAAAAAAAGTAAAGGTTTAGTAAAGTTGTCAGAAAGAGATATAGATATTCATATTGTTATTCAAATAAACATCCACATTTTTCAGCTACTGTGATCAATTTATTTAATCACAAAATAAAGAGAAGTTTATTCCTTACTTGTATACCAAAGTTGAATTTGAAAATTGGTTCAGTCGATTTCTCAGTTTGAAGTAATACAGGATTTCTTTGTATTTCACGTTTTTTTTCGAACACAAAAAGAAAATTGTTTTCGTCGTGCACATCCGGAGACATACTGTATAAAATAGGAATAAATTGGACTACTTTGAAAACCATAAGAGTACGTCATTTGTATCATAGGCTCAACCTAGAGATGGGTAAGAAGGAGGCATAAATAGATACTCACAGAAAGTCACGTTGTAGTAAAGACGTTGGTAGCCCGTACCTGAGACTCCGAACTAGTCTGGGAGTTGCTCTGGAATCTAAAGAATATGGCAGCTGGCAACCGCATCACACTATGGTGGGTGCTAGGACATTCGGACTTCGCAGGCAACATGAAGGGAGATTAACTGACCAAACAAGGAGCTAGGGTTTCCGCAGAAAAAAACAGAACTATAATCGTTAAATAGATCTCAAGCAAATGTAATAATTGAAATTCGATTTTATCGAACACCAGTATGTAATTAAACGTTCGAAACGTCGACGAAAATTAAAAAATAACCTTTGAACTTCGGGTCGCAACCTTTTGAGCTGAAAAGGGCACGTTCAGCCTTACCTGTAACAGGAACAACGCGGGATAAGTGCAGAGGTGTGAGCTCTAGCAATAAGACAAAGAAGTATAGTAAAAGAAACCTCTAACGCTAGGATAGTGTCTAATGGCAAGAGAATGAATTAAGCTATAAGAAATCTACTACAAAACTAACTTACATCTTTAAACTAGTGGATTAGAAAGTAAGTATCTAGATGGCGTAAGCATCATGAAATATAAACGAGAGTATGCGTATATTACGAATGTTACATAAATTAGGAGAAATATTCAAGCAGGAAAAAACCGCTACACACTTAGCATTTAAGCCCTAAAATTAAAAATAACAAATAGGTACCAGGTATCTAGTTATCCACGACAATTTTAAATTCATGGTGCAATGTTTGAACGTACCATCAACGTATACACTCTCATATTTATATCAATGTTTCAAATCTATTTATATTTATATTGAATGTTATTATAATATAGAACGACCGAGGGGAACCTGGTATTTTTGGAGCGGCTAGTACTCTACTGTTAGGAGGAGTAGCCAAATTACCAACCATTAATCTCGCCATTCGATGCCGTTTCAGTATATTTCCGTATGACGCATTTGTGCAAAGTGGCCAGTCTACTACTACCGTGCAGCGGGTTTGCATGTGCGATTCAATCGTGTCGGACGTGGTGGTTTCTTTCGCATAATACAGCCTGTTATCAGTAGATGATATTAACCCACACCATGATTTGTTTTCCACACCTTGGAGTCGAGAACTGAGAACTCCTTCTTTTACAGCCATCACTCGCTGCTCAACTGGTTCGCTTTTGGTTCATGGGAATGGTTTGTCTCTTCTTTGGTAATGACTCTTTCTCGGTCGTATACAACCTCGCCCTTTGTTCTTCATAGTATACGTTCCCTCACCGCTTTGAATAAGTTAGTTTTTTACGCTGTAGTTATTAAGGACGAGCAGTACGTTTCCCCGTCCGCTAATAATCTCACTTAAACAATTCATTATGATGAACGTGATGTGCAACACAATAAACGTAAAATGACGCTTCAACATAATTTTTGTCTTATATGAGGATACTTCTACATTCACCCATTCAAGTCTAGATTTGCTATACATTTCTAAACCTTTCGACGGAAATCTACAAAAAATGTAGAGGAACAGCTATACCTCAAGTTATCCATTAGGTACCGAACTGTAGTAAATAGTGCCGGTTTTTATATTTTTAACGTCAGATGCAGATGAAATAATATGTAAGGGATCATTGGTGAAACTAAATCAAAAGTCCTTCGAAACTCTTAAAGCCAGTTATGTACAGCTAGTAATTTGGAAGATAAAGCACCAGTTATCTTGAAAATGAGGGTACCATGCCGTATATTTCTGACGCAGTATAAGTTAAAAATTGCCCCCAAAATGTTTGCAGAGTTGATCGATAGAGTTGTTAAGGTCGACTCAAGCGCTTCTTTGATTAATACTGTGATAGTTATCTCGCCTTACATATACAAACCATTATATAATCCTCGCCAGAAGTGTTGAATCCTGCTACATCGATTTATGAACCAATTTCAGACAAGTTTTGCACAAATATTGCAACCATTTTACATATAGATGAACCTTGTGTATATATATGACAGTCACAAGTCTAAGACGCAGTGGTTCAAAACTTCTGGCGAGAATTATACCTAAGTAAGTTTCCAACCTCCTATAACAAATACCAAAAGAGAATATACTGGGAGTACTCCAAAATATTGTGTGACTAATATAGCAATTTGTACATTCCATGGTAATGTTTTCATTATAAATGTTATCGGTAACAAAAACCTTGAAAGAAGGTGTATTACCCGTTTACGTCGTTACAAAGATCGTTTCATTGTTATCATCGGTAGCAGTGCGGTCATCAATATACGCCACATCCATCACATCCTCTGACAACTTCGTAATGACAGCATTACGAACCGCACCTGATATGTCATAGTCGAGGCGTGGGATTGTCACATCGAAAGTTGACTGCATTTAAACTAACGTTATCAGATAAGTAAGTGCAAAATAGAAAAGTACATAGGTAAAGACTACAAGCGAACTACAAATTTCATTTAAAACGTATCAGCCTAATTTAAGTCAATCAAAACGAAAATGGCATTTTAAATCAAGATAAAATATCCGACGCTGCAGAAACACGCGGCAATGGCACGCTATACCAATTCAGCTCCACTAACTCAATGAAGTATGCCAAAGACAAAGTAGATGAGACGGGCGGATGCAAATAGATGTCGGTTCTATTTGAATTTCAAAATGATTGAATCACGTATTTGCCGAGATAGTGCCTTAAGGTAATTTATAGCGAGAGAAAAACAAAAAGCAATTCACCAAAATTTGTAATAACGCCATTACAGGCATTTCGTATAATAGATCAAATTATTACCTTCCGACGACGCTCTTCAAAGGAGTAGGTAATTTTTTTAATCCGGAGCGCTTCAGTAATTTTCCCTGTAAATCAGTTGAAAATTTAGTATATATGAATCGTCCGTATTATAAGAAGAATCAATTCTAAACCTTCTTAGGAAGATCCTTATCCTGATAACGCTTTCGCCATCAACAATAGTATGCTGAATAAATTGGAATTTAATATGTGATCAATACCAGACTCAAGCACCACGTTTTTAACATTTTTATTATGACGTTCATATTGTGTATAATTAAAGAGTGCAAATCATCGTAACGGAAATGATCAGAACTTTATTATTTATTTATCTGGTATTCACCGGTGAATAAAGAAGCAATAAATAATAAAGAGCAAGGCAAAAGTGAAGCAAACGCGAAACGAGAACGAAACAAGGGCGAGAGAAGAAACAAACACCAACAAATCAGTGTAAAAGTAAGCCACGAGTAAGATAGCACACTCTCGAGATGCACCGCAAAGCAACAAAAGAAATTCAGAAAGAAATAGAAAAATCAGGCAAAAATCTGAAGTGAAGATACGAGAAGCTGGGGTTAATTTTAACATTGAGTTTGAATGGTTTTTTTGATGCAGTTAAAATAACTTTTGTAACTTCATACATTGTTACAAGTTTGAATGGCGACAGAGACAGACAGACATTTTAAACGCGGGGTTTTTCATTTTTTAAAATCATCTTAACCTTTGAATTCACTGATTTTTTTATATTTAGCCGGAGGATACCGACGACAGGTTAAATTACGGCCAATGCGCTATTGCGTAATTTGCATTACTTTGTAGTTGGTTGGAATACTGCATCTTGCCATCCACGACTGTGAGGTGTTATGGTATACATATTAATTACTGTTTATTAGGCCCAATTTGTATGCTTTTATGCTTATTAGGCGGTCTATAAATTCGTTAGTCAATACTGCATTTGTTCCAAAAATTCACCCTAGAGTTTATTTTTTAATTTTTTTTATTTGTAAAGGATTTAAACATTTAGACTTTTAGGAAAATATTGTTTTTGTTGCCAAAACGCGTTTTCCTAATGGAATTTTGTATAACAGATATAATATGATGCGTAAATAAGAAGACCTTTGAGCAAAAACATTTGCTGGTTTCATTAAGAATTAAAACTGTTATTGACAGTAACAACGTCATAAAGTTTAGTATAAACGGCGCGTTCTAGCTGGAGAAAATCACAGGAGAGCAAATGGTTGCGACAAGAGGTGTATTCCATAACTAAAGACTACACCTATTATACTTTGCATTATCCAAGTAATAGTTTACTGGGATAGTTGCGCACATTTTAAGTTACTTATCGAAAATTGACGAATTTGTTCAAGTTCAAAATAACGAACTTTTTTGTAGCTTACTAAACTGCTTACTATCGATCTTTGCACATAGGTATCTATGATGAATACTGAATAGTTATAAACTCATGTTGTCAAAGCTGTACATATTTTCCAATGTATCGATCAAAAACTAGTAATACATACCGATCGCAAAACGTAATAATTTTAAACATAAATCGTGTTAAATTGGCTAATTGATGTAACTACAGCTGCAGTTAGCTAACATTGAAAGCAGTGAAGTTCATCCTTCACAAGTAAGTAATAGGACGAAATGTCGGTCCTTTATTGCATAGTGACCAACGTGTACAGCTACTACTACATTAAATTCCGTCAACAAAGTTGCAGTAACTTCATGGTGCAATTCAACTCCTAATTAATATTCGGCAACGTTTTACACAAACTTTGTATCGTCATCGATAGAATTAGAGTCCGATGTAGCTATTCAGTGTAGTAAAACGATGTCGCCAATTTAAACGTCTTAATATTCCGGGAAGGTTGATGTCCTAAATCAGAGATCTCCAAACTACGGCCCGCCAACATCACCAATCGGGGCCGCTGTACTTGAAAATTGTACTTTTATCAATTGGCCCGCTTGAAACAGTTAATGTGGCCCTAAGGTTAAACAGTTTGAAGACCCCTGTCCTAAATAAAGGATGGGTTTTCAGATATTTCGATTTCCATTTCCTCAATTACGGCGTTTGATGCACGATGATATTTAAAGTCGCCTGATTTCTTATTAGGTACAACTTGTAATGCATGTGCCAGTATTAGTCAATGGTTTTTGGCCTTTGTTACTGCCACCAGAATTGCCCTTGGAAAATTCATTATTTAAATTTAGTGCTATGATCCTTTGGCCTACTTTAACGTTTCAGTCATTTTATAGTTTTTTTCAGAAATTTTGTTAAATGCAGTCTGTTTTAAAATCGCTACTGAAAGGCAAGGCTGATTTCATTTTGTAAAGAAATTATAAATGTAGAATGACGACCGACATGCTCTAAATAATTTTACATTATGAAAAATTAAAAAATAGAAATGTTAAAGTCGAAGTTGGCATCCCCACTTTTCCCAACTCAAATAAAAATATAGACTATAATTTGTTACGTTCTTTTCGCTCGAAGTTTAAATTGGTATTCATACGCCATCCACTAGATTAAAGATGGTAGTTAATTCCTGTAGTAAATTTGTTCGTAGTGATATACACTTCTTATTGCAATAGTTCTTTTTTTTTCCGACCGAGGTCGTACAGAGTTTTCTTTAATTTCTCTCGGTACACGGACTTCTTCCTACAAAACCAGATTTAACTACTACTTGTAGAAAAACGTATACTCGACAATTTTTGTCTGCCTTTTTGGAATATATTGTGGCTGTATAAGTTTAGTGAAGTTTTTCTCTTATTATTTTGCTTTCGACACTTCACTGACGCAATTGGGGATATATTTTACAAGTTCTAAAACCGTTTTCGGTATATACAAAAAAAATACGTATTACCCTTGGTTTCGAATAATCATTTTTAGGCTTCTTACTCCTGGCTTACTCTTTTCTACATAATTACTTGCCTGGTTGTTTGCGTTCTACCTCGATATTCCTGAGTGGAAACTGAAGAATTTTGGATTTTATAAATATTGCGCAAGAAAAATTCATTGGGGAAGTCCCACCGCCATCTTATCAATTTGAGAACGCCGCACGATGAATGTTACTATCTTGAATTGATTAGATTACATTGCTATCATATAGAAATTAAGTTATTTGTGCATCGTAAAGTATTTTTCTTCACGTTTATGCTTTTGTACCGATGTTGTAAGGATAATCCGTGGTCGATAACAATTTTGCTTTTTTTAGTGCAATGTCATTCGAATTATTGATTCGTTTTGAATATTAATTATGGTTTAGTATTAGATTCGCCTCAGTGTCAAACGTTATCTTTGCTTACGCAATATTTTATGTGCCGCGCTATTCACTACCCCTTTTATTTGTTTTGTTGTGTTCTTGTCTGTTATAGAAAAGGTTGAACGCACCCTTTTTGTTTCACAAGATTGCGACCCGAAGTTCAAAGGTAAATTTTTTGTCGACTCCTTGATATAAGATTTGATTACCTATTGGTTTGCGATACAATCGAATTGTAATAAATACATTTGCTTGGTATTCACTTAATGATTATAGTTCCGCTGTTCTCTGCGGAAGCCTGTTGTGATATTAGTGGTTTCTCTGACTACGTATTGATCCCATTTTACAAAACATTAATTTAAATTTACTTATTTACATTGCAGAACTATATATTATAATGTCCTATTTATAACTTGTACTTGGGATTAAGTGGTAGAACAGTCGCCTAATTTTGGCAAGACTGAATTTCGTCCCTTTGGACACTCCTTTTCTTCTTTTCTTCTTTTTTTTTTAATTGTTTTCTTGTTTTGTAATTATATATTATTGAGGTGGAAGTATGTCCAATAAATTGCTTATTATTATTATTATAATATTTTTGAGATCATTCATTAAATCGCTCTCATTGCAAATTCTATTGTTTATGTTCTATCCCCATCAATATTTCTTTAGCTTATCAAGACCATAACGAGGTTCTCGTAGATTGCCTTGTTTCTCTCCTCTCTTTTGAAAGTGACTAAATACTAAGTGAAACCTATCCGGGTTATTATTACTACATTTCCCCTTTTCTTTAATTTTTGCTAGTATACAAGAACCCCGATATTCCCCTCGACCCACACATAACAAATTAGTCTTTAATTCATAGTTTTTGATGCAATTAAACAATTTCAATCGGGAAAAGGGGGTGTAACTTGATTTCAAGTTAGCACCCCTACTCTAAGAATCGGTCTTACGGCGGAACTAAGCGGGTACAAATTCCAATGTTGTGGGTACAAATTAGCCTTTAATTAGTCCTAAATTATAGGCAAATTTTGACTTGATTTGAAGTGGGGGTGCAAATTTTATCGACCTTTAGACTATCCAGATATAATAGACTTACGAGTATATTCAGTTGCTTGTATGGCATAATTACATGATCTAAAATTGTAAATGTAAGTAAATGTTGGTATTATCTCGGGTATTATTTCATTTGATGATTATGATTTTTTACTCATTTTAAAGCCTTTTGTCATTATCAGTAATTGATAAAAGGGCATTTCCGAGGGCATTTCTATGTCGTGCATTCGCTTAATGAGAATGTTACGGCGGTATACATAAAAAAATTATTTGCATAGGAAAATGAGCAGCTGAATGAACTTACAGTACAAAAACTGTTTGTCTTTCTCCAGGAATGTTGATTTTCGAAGGGAATTGTTGAACATTTTATTATTTAGCTTGAAATAACTTCGTTTGAAAAGCTTACCGGAAGCGAGCGTTTATAAAACGGGATGGACTTAGAATGACCGCAGGCTACGCGAAATAATCATTTTTAACAATATTAGAAGCGGTGCGCTATAACCGTACATTAATCTGTGCTTAGGCCAGCTTCTGTTTGTGCCTCTCAAGTGCTGCCTTGGGAATAAACTAAGCGAAATGTTTATAGCGCTGCGTAATTTTCACCTACAGGATGATAGTTCAATAACGTTGACTTAAAGTATTACAGTTTGCTGAATACCTTAAAACTTGTAGATCCTTTTGTAAACCCTGTAATGGATTTCATGTTTTAAGGTAAATAGAGTGAAAATGTGGAAGGGTCATTATTGGATTGAAAGAAATTTATGTACACTTCCTGTAACTTCAGTTACACATATAAAGACGTAAATATTGTACTTATTGATAGCCCGATCGTTGCGTTCCTCCAGTTAAAGAATCACGGCACCTCTGTTGTTTTGTTCGCCACAAAATTCTAAGTTAATATCCCACATATTGTCCAATAGACCTACTCGTAGATGTTAAAGCCAAGGAAATATAGCTGATTCCCCAAAGATTTAGAGAATGAACCACTTCTCCCATTAAAGTGTTTCCAACTTTTAAGTGGTAATTTATTAAAAACGCTAGCTCCATTTTGTGTTATGCTTTCACTTATAGTAGTGTTATAATAATACTTATACCGCAAACATATCGTCTCAAAAGTTTGTAACACAACCGCCGATTGGCATTTTTAATTTTCAAAAGTGTTCGCATAAATACTCGCCCGCATTAAAAGTAACCACAAGTAATTCAATTTATTGTAATTGATAAAGCGTATTTCAGATACTCCAGTTTTCAAAATAAAATCGACGGTGTATATGCTATGAATCGGTAAATCTTTATTCTTCTCCTTGCTTAAAAAACGGAACTGAACGAAGTGCTTTTCAATATGACCACAAATGTACATTACAGAGTAAATGGAAGAGAAGCAACGAACGTATATAGAAAAGCTTCTGTGTTGTGACGGAAATTACGTTATATACACTGCACACTTGTACAGATAGAGGATCGATGCAGTCACTTGCATTAGCGCGCATTCGCCTTATTAATATGCCCGATTTTATCATTTTAATTCGGCACATTAAATTTAATAATAATCACTAGGCCGTAATTAGTCAGAGTGAGTTTATGTGCTTTATATATAGGTGGGAATATGCAAAACTCAACCTAGCCACCCCACACTGTACGGTCCTATGTAAATTTCATTTCCCAGTAATCCACTCGCCGAGATTGGTCTCGATTGATGGACGCAAATTGGAAAGTAGAAAGGGGTTGTATTGCAGGCAACACGACGTTGCCAGTCGGCTATAATCTCCTGAACATCCCACCTGCCGTGTTTACTAGACCACCTCATATCGTTTTACCCTTATCTATTTACTTTATGTTATGTAATTGTTTTATAAAACTAACGCCATATTCTCTGTAATCAAACGTTGCTAATTGATTTCAATTCTTTCGTGTTTTGTACAATAAATAGCGAGGTATTCCACTAAACACAGAGTATCACTCTCTGAAGACTTGGAGTAGGTAGGAATATTATTTAAGATAAATTGCACATTAGGAGTACAGTTAAGATTTGCATATAGACTAGACTATATTTTTGGTCAAGATTTTAATTGAATATGAAATAAAGTAGGTAGTCTTCTGCCCAAGCGACGCGCGTAATGTAAAAATCTTGGCGCAGCCACGTGAAACTAAAACTATAAAGGTAAAATTTGCACTCAACACACAATCATCTCAAATGCATGCGTTTAAAATTTAAAAAGCTTTTATTTAACTTTAACGCGTTTCAATGGGGTCCGTGAAGTTGGCAGCCACTTTTTTTACGAAAAATAAAAGCTCTCGCTATTGTTTAGTGTATCGTTAGTGTGTCCGCGTTTATAACTTTCCTGTGTACGGAAAAATCGTGCATTAAAAAACGACTGCCACTGCAGCAAAATATTACAAAAGTGGAATCAACCGTTGTCAAAGTGTTGGTACTTGTAATTCACTTGCCAAGTCTTCCTAAAGGAAATAATGTCTTTCTCAAATCAGCAATTAGCCAGGATTGAATTACTAGAAAACAAGATTATTAGGTAATTAGGAAATGCAAGGTGTATAGCGAATGATGATGGGCGCAGTGATTTTTAGAGCATATCTGAAATTTAGTTGAAGGTCAGATGTAAATACTAGGAATTCGCAAAAAAGGATCAGTTTTAAAATCCATGTTACTATGAATCTCAAAAAGTTTATAACCCCGAAAGGAAAGTTAAACATATAATCTACCAAATGTCAGATTATATCATAGAAATGGTCGATTATTTTTCTTACTCGCTTTGTGTTCCATCTGCGATCGACACCATTATTAAATTTATGTTTTTTGGAAATATGATGTCCATGGAAGCAAGAAGTACAAAGCATTTGTACTCGCGATTATGATCACAACAAATGAATATCAAGTTCTTAAAATATTCAGTATGGTAGAATTTTTAAAGTATAACATAACAACACCAACTGACTCAAAATTTTTTTCGGTTACCACTATTTACACAATGGAGGAGGAAAAACCTTAATAATCAGACCCCGTATTTCTCCAGTGCGGATTTTGAAATAAAGACAACCTAGAAGACAACACTTTTGATTTCACTAAATTTTAATTTAGAGCAAAAAATTACTACAATTTTAATATAATCTTAAGGAGGTAAAATAAGAAAAGTACCAGTAAAGAGAAAGTGAAAAATATTGTTTGTTTGTTTTGCTTGTATGTTATTGTATAAAGCTGGATGGACTTGAGTATGCAAACTCCAGGGCCCGTATTCTGTCAATTGATAAGTTTAGAAAAGCTTGTAGATTATTAATTCGGATGTTGTCGGAACCCCTATTGATCTAATTTTGTTTTCTACTCCCTCCTCCAACCCTGCGAGTAAGTTGATTGAGCGCATGTGATATATATCTATTTTGATAATTATTTTAGTGAAATTTTTTTTTAAATAATGACACTTGATTAAAGGTTGGCAAATTAAATTAAAACAGAAATTATTAATACAACATTCATAAATTGTTAATAAAAATTATTTAGTAAAAAAATATTAACTTTTGTTTTATCGCCATTCTAACCACTTAACAAAACCGTAAAGTTGACTAACATTTTTACATTTGACAAAAAACGCCTTTGGGGATGATTTCACCAAAACACTAAATACTTGACTCAAAAAGATGTTCAGCTAAAAGATAACTCGATGATAAAATGTTTTTGATTCGAAAAGGTAGGTACGACTCCCGAACCCTTCCATTCTCGTTGCCGTAGCCGTCTAGACCAGAATCTTATACATAGGCTGCGTTGTTATGACTTACACCAAACAATTTGAACTATTGCACCAAGACAGACATTGGAAGGAGGAATTGTAACAATAATCTTTGAGTTGACCATATTTTGAATTGATTTTACATATCATTGGCAAAATTGTACCTACACACTTCACTTCAAAAATACGGTTACCAAGTCAGCAGTTTATGAAGCAATCGAAGAATTGACTAAATGCAGCTACAGACGAGGTACAATGTTCATGTAAATCCTCAAATTTATTGATTTATTTATTATCCCTCTCTCGTTCTGGGCCCTCAACAGGCTTGCGCCCAATTACAGAGTGACCCGCATAATACTTTTTAGAGATGCCTCTGCAGAAGGTCTTAAGTTGTTCTATACTACTCCGGTATTTACCTTACGAATTAGGAAAACTGCAGGAAAACCTAATTCGGAGTAGCCTGCAGAATGCTCGAAACTGGTCTAAGATAATTTCCATCTCTGCCACAGATGAAAAATTCACCTCAACCCAGGTTCGAACACCCGACCTCCGGATTTATAACTCAACGCTCTACCATTGACCCATAATACCTACTCTTTTTGTGTAAGAATTGCAAAGAGTCCTGCACGAATTATATGCAAATATTTTCATACCTCTATTGTCAAATAACGATGAGCATGTCGATTTTGATGAAGAAATATAAATAATGTACTTGTGCCCCGTCTAGATCTTCCCTATGTTAACATTGAATAACTCCGCCATATCTCACCCGATTTTGACAGATGAACAAGATTCTGAAACGCCATTTAATGCTATTTTAGTCATGAATCAATTCATGCCAAAACAACTCGCTGAAATTGTAGCGCTTTACATTGAAAACAATCGTTAAACTGTGAAAACTGTGCGTGCTAATCGTAAGAAATATGGGAGACATTCGGCGCCTTCCGGCAAGACAATTCATAATTTGGCCAACAATTTGTTCGAATACCGATCTGTAGCTACTCGCCAGCGTTCCAGTTGACAACGTCCGCGACGCGAGGCTCCAATGAAATTCAGAGTGTTGCTGAAAATCCAAGTTTGTCGTATCGCCGTCGTTTCAGGAACTGAACGTGAGTGTAACCACTCTAAGGAGACTTATAAGGAAGATCTCCATCTTTGGAGATTGTTGCAAACGGACAAGCCGCGTCGCCTTGAATATGGCAATTCTATTTGCAAGAATGATCGATACCGAGCCTGATTCACTCTTCACTCTTTAGTGGGGTCAATAAACAAAGCTGTAGAATGTGGGGAACAAGAATTCACACTTCATTCACTAAGCACTGTTGCACGATGAAAAAGTTACTCTTTGGGTCGGAGTGTGCTCAAGAATGACTATTGGACCTTTTTTTTTTCAAAGTTTGAAAAACCTTTGACAGCACACCCTATCGTTGGATGTTGCCGCACTTTGTCGGGAAATGCATAAACGTGGTCTGGAGAACTTCTATTTTCAACAAGACGGCGCACCTTACCACCCCGCAGTCGCTACTATGAAATGTTTGCAGATCATGTTCTCGGGGCGCGTTGTGTAAAAAAAGGGTGATTTGGACTGGCCTCTTCGTTCTCTGGATTTGACGGCACCGGACTTTTTTCTGTGGGGCTACTTAAAGAGTAAGGTATATGCTAGCACCGAATACTAATTGAAGAACTAAATAGTATATTAAGTATGGAGAACGGTAAGGGATTTTTACCGTTCGAAGACAATTGTTTGGAGGAGGAGCGAAGCGACGACTCCAATTATTGTCTGAGAACGGTAACCCTTAACGTTCGACGTGCTTATAAAATTTTTTGCGCGATCGAAATTAAAATTATGCAACCAATATAAATATGCACTAAGAAATTAACGAGCAGAATAAATCGAAATGATCGAAGTGGTATGGTGTACATCACTAGGCAACCAGTTTAAATGTCAAAATTGAAATTAATAATTTCATAAAAATGTGCATGTGTCTGATGTAGTTTACTAGCTTTGCACTTCCTTTATGACTTTATGAGCGTCTTGCTATAGGAAACAACAGCACAAATTGTACGTTTAATGTACCTAACAATAATTAAAGATTAAATGTAATGTAAGACTGTTGATTTTTAAAAAGGCGTCGGTAAGTATTTTTGCTGTTCTGTTTTTAGATCGGTAAGTAATTTTGGCGTCGTCGTAATCATAGTAACTGGTAAATTCTACCTACTGTCATGGAAACACCCATGGTAAATAGTCAGAAATGACCGATCGCGCAAAAAGATAGTATAAGAGCAGAAATTGCTGCTATTACGCCCGAAATGCTTTCAAACGCTATGGAAAATGACCGAAAAAGGGTCGATTTTTGTGTATTTAATGAAGGCGGTCATTTGATCGACAGTGTATTTTGAATTTATTTTTAATAAATAGCATTGTATAATGTATATCCTAAATAAATCTTGTTCATTTGTGAAAATCGGCAGAGAAATAGTTAAAACAGGGAAAGTCTAGATGACGCACCCTGCTGCTGCACAGACTCTGACTTGTAGTTAATTTGTTAGTGTTTTTTAAATATATTTCATCTGAAAATTGATTATCAAATTTAAGCTGAGTAACCGACTGTAGGGTTATGTTTAAACTGTTAGAGCAGGAATAGATCAAAAGTTAGTACCCTCAACCTCTACGTTTTTTGCTAATGGCGTACTTTTCCCGTAAAAAGCTAAAAACAAAAAAAGGCAGTTTTAAGTGTTTCTCACCCCCTCCCCTGATGGGGGTTATCACCCTTCTCAAATTTCGGTTTGGGCCAATGAACATCTATTTCAAATACTCGTAGCTTGCTTTAAGACATAACAAAGCGGTCTATTAATAGAAGTAATTAAAAATTCTAGTTCCGAGCAATAAGTGGTTTATCGCGAGTGCTCGGGAAAAGTGCTCGTCAGCGGAAAAAAACGCTCAATAACGGAAAAAGCGCTCGAAAGCGGAAAAAACCGCTAGGAAGCGGAAAAAATGCTCGCGGGCGGCGCTTAGTCCTTCAGCGCTTGAGGGCGGTTAAAAGCACTCACGAGCGAAAAACGAGCGCTCAGGAGCGGAAGAAACCGCTCGCAAGCGGAAAAGTCACTCGCTAGCGGAAAAAGAGCTCGCGAGCGAAAAAAGAGCTTACGAGCGAAAAAAAGAAAAACCGCTCGTGGGCAGAAAAAAGCGACTCGAAGTAAACGCTCGAGTACCACCAAGCGGCCGCTCCGAAAAAGTGCTCGCGAGCAGATCGCTGGCAAACGCTTTTTCCGCTCGAAGCGTTTTTTCGAGTGGAACGCTCGCGCGAGCAGTACCCAGCTCTGGTTATTTAGTATTTTGATAAAATCAAATCATCCTCAAACGCGTTTTTTGTCAACTGTAAAATGAGGCGGAAGAAGAGGGAGTATAAAACAAAATTGAACCAATGTGCGGGTTCCTACAATATTCGAATTTTTATAATCTACAGCCCTGTGATGTATCACTAGTATCTGTAGAAAACGTTATTTTGCCTATACTAAATAATGCAAAATAACGTTTTTTGACAGATAACCTGCACGTTAAGTTTGACGTTTCTGATTTTCTCTGATTTGTCCGTCCTTACAATTATCGATTCCCTGTTTGTTGGTGCGGTTGTTTGCACATAAGTATTATATGTAATATCGGTGAAGAAAGGAATACAATTCTATAATCTTGAACTTCACATTTCAGGTTTTTCTACGTTTCATTGTATTTATGCTATGAATGACTATTATGCACATTTCACAGTGTTGACTTGAACAGTGAATTTTTTTTAAATGCGAACATAGGAGTTTGCATGCAATGTAATTTCCCTATGTTCGATTAAAAAAAAACACATCAATCTATTGAGTAGTTCAAATGAGTAGTAGATACAATTGACAGCTGTCACATTTTTAAAAATACCGCCGTCCAATTTAATTAAGAAATCGGTTAGGTTATTGCTTAGAATGTCAAGGAGGACACTTTCGAACATTTATTGTAATTGTTTTCGGTATTTGTTTTCTTATTTTCTTCAGTTATGTATTGAATAGATCAAATTAGTAGAATACCAGGTGCACATGACGTACAAATAATTGAAGGTTGGTTCACAATGAATTGTGGTGTCAGTGCGTGGCCTGTGAGGTCAAGTTATCGTAAGTTTAAGAAAAATGTATCCTAAAGTTGCTATGGCCTCACATGGCTTCTTTAAAAAAATCTTACCGAGTGCTCTTCATCATAAAGACTATATATAGAGTTGCTGTTCATAGTCACACGTTGCGCGTTTTGGGAATGTGAACCGCGCACACCTCATAGATTGATGTATTTTTTTAAAATCGAACATAGGGAAATTACATTGCATGCAAACTCCTATGTTCGCATTTAAAAAAACTCACTGTATTCTTAATCTCAATTCGTGGTTGGAACCACTGTTCTACTTTTGTCAATTCGTGGTGACGAGTCAGAAACGTATTCAAATGCAAGGTTGTGCGACACGGTGTTCAAGGTCGTACTTAGCGAGAACAAATAATGACATATGAAGCTGTCGATACACGACCTCAAAGCGGACTGAAATCTGTTTATCTTGAAATGCTAAATCTTGGACAAGGCATATTCTAATTCTTTAAGTGTTAAAGATTAATCGTTCAAGCGTGTATTCGATATTCGATGATTGAATTCAGAAATATCTTTGAACGTGACCCTGCTGTTCGTATTTCAAGTAAACCCCGCAACGAGATCTAATTAACTTTTTTCCTCCACATTAATTCTCAATAGCATAGTGTGAATCCTTTTAGGTGTGAAATTTACATATCAAAAGTCTATATTTGATAACAAACAATAGTTTGTATACTGAATTCCTTTGCGGCGGTACGAATAGGGTTTCACAAAATATATAACTTGCCCATGTGAGGTGACATGATATATGTTGTATCGATATCATTTGTAACAGTTGCTTTAAACCGATACATTATCAAACATCAAATTCAGATTGCAAATCACGATCATAGTTCGAACGCACTTGTTGAACGTGTTTGCGAATGCAGTTACAATTTTCGACGAATCTCCATGTGTAATGTTAATATTATGCATACAAAACCCACACACGCTGTACCATACGTGAGGTAATGAAAAAAATTCAAAGAACGTCAAAACTATTCCAATAAAGATGTTTCACCGAAAAGATTTGGAGGAAAACACATAATTTTGAAACTAGGTGGTGCGGAAATGGGCAAATAAATCAAACGAGACTTGTTTATTGTCAATCAATCACGGTACAAGTGTGAATAGTTGAATGCCGTAGGTATTTTAATAAACTCAGGATAACGCATAAAATTTTTATTAACGTTTACGTATGTCGGTAAAGGTAATAAAATAACTCCGAATACAGTTGTAGAAATCTAAACGTTAAATTAACAACACGAAAACATCGACCACAATTGGTTCAGGCGCCAAGAATCTTGCAAACTGTGCAGACTTTCAGGAACTAAGGTATATTAGGTGATACAGACTTAAACTTTCTTTGGTAAAGTCATCAGATAAACAGAGACTGCTAAAATCATCGTTTTACGACAAAATCCCCTGAAATCCTTTTTCAGAGCAGAGGGTTTCTGAATTCGGATGAACTATGATTACAGAAGGTAACTTCTTGCTATTGACTTCATACGAATGGATTGGATGTTTCAAGTTGACCTACATTTATAATATATGTTTTGTTGCTGTACGATGCTTACACGATGGAAAATGAATTGCTTTTTAAATTTAAGAATCCAAATTGACAACTGCCAGATGTAGAAATAATGAAAATAATCAAGGCAGTGTACACTGTAGGTACACGTCTCGCGAAGTTAATTAAAATGTATCAATTTAGAAAGGTAAATGCAATACACTTTTTACATAATTAAAAATACTGACCTCACTAGACGAAGTTCTAATTAAACTTTTCTAGAAAACTGAATAAATAAAGAACCTAGTATCGAGAAATCCGTTAGTTGCCGACATTTAATGTAATTTATCTTCAAAAGTGCTTTGAAGCGAACGAATAGCAACTGTGTGTCTTAAGCTTAAAACACAAAGGCATATGCTTACGTGTTATGCTATAAAATGCACCGAAGGAAACCATACTTTGGCGAACGGCCAGCGATAGTCATTAGAAATTGAGCGTTACCAAGAACCGCTTGGATTTCCACCCACAGTGAAGTTGTAGTAGACGAATTATCACATCGAGCGAGACCCTAAACTAAATCAGAATCTTAAATTTAACGTTTACAGATACGTCTTTTTCTTATATCCTTCTCAATTTCCGCACACTTTATCGAATAGTAATTGACTGGCACTCCTGAAAAGAAATCCACCGCCACAGTGAAGATAAAAACTTTAAGAACTATTTCCAAAGAGCTTTGAATTCTAGCGGAGATAGAGATTGTACCTATAATCGACAACCTGACATGACATTATAAAGGAATCAGAGTTTTTATTTAATACTTTTTCCAACAAATTATCACGACTATCACCGCAGAAAAGAATTGCAACTCCCAGGGTCAAAGAGGTCACATTTGACACATTAATATGGCTCCACTTTATGAATGATTACAATACCGTTATCGTGTACCTTTTAAGACCCGCTTGATTTTTAAGGCATTCACCATTTGTTAATTAACTTGATTCTAACATATACAGGGTGGTGACCAATGAGATCTCGTAAGAGTTTGGTAAGTTAAATTATAGACGAGCACACTCGGGGTTCAGATTTATTTACAGAGATCGTATCATATTGCCCGAAATTTTGTTCATCATAATCTATGACTACGCACTGTATTGAAAAAGGTGAAGAATAAGCAATTAAATACCAGCTATCTATGACTGCCATTAAAAATGATCAAATTTGTACGAAACGTAACGAAAGTAGACGTAAAATCGCCGGCGTTGGATTGCGATTGCTGGGCGGTTTTTCGGGTACCAACTTCAACTTTTTTTCTTTCACCGGAAATGCGTTCTATCGTCGAGTGATTTCACCTCTTCGAACGAAACAGTTCGCAAGTGGGTCAGCGAGTTTAAAATGGACAGAACGCGCCTTGTCGACGAACCGCGCCTCGGAGCTCCCATTTTCACTGTTACTACAGAAATCGTCGACAACAGAAAGTACCTACTATTTAGCACTTAGGCAACAATCGCCGAAAAATGCCCCCAGTTAGCGAAGAATAAAATCTTGTTCGCTACCAAGGTCCCAGCGGACTCGTGCAGTTTGGTATACAGAAATTGGTCGATTTGCATTCCAATCGATTTTCCAACTCCCTTATTCGCCTGATTTACCTCTCAGTCTTCCGCTCAAAATTTGCTCGAGGAAAAGCATTTTCAGATAGTGATCGCGGTTTGGCGCTCTGCTCGAAGTGCGCTGAACGTCGGGTGGACTAAGTTAAAACATTAAATAGATTTCGACTCTGCACAGACTTACCAAACGACCCTCGTTACTAAAAAACCAGTTTAGCACACAGCAGAGCCAATATCTTATCGGGTAAATTTGTGCTTGGAAAATGATTGTTTTTCCGAAACGTTTAAAATACCAAAAGTTGTTCCACTTCTTAAAAGGAATAATATTAAAATAGTGTTTCAAATTATAGACACAAAGTCACAACTCCTCTGCGTGACGAATTTTGTTTTTTTTTTCTAGGGGCGGGAGGTAGTCGCCAATCGAACCTCGAGCTATGAGAAATGCCCCAAAAATTTAGTACTATTTTTTGGTGGGTTTTTAGCTAAATCCACCACAAGTGAGAATTGCGGATGAACGGGTCGTCGGAAGTGGGTATCGACAAAGAGAACGCGGTAGCCTTCGAAAAGATCTTATTGATGGTGCAGTCAAAACTAGCTAATAAAATACTGATCTGCCACCCAAAAATGCACTGAAGTCCCTTCGATCTCATACGAGGACTTTGATAACTTTTTAATTCCTCGTTTGTATTTGGAGCGACCAAATCTATTTACACAGCAGTCAAACCGTTTTTTTTTAGTTTTTAGTGGGTTTCGTGATGGTAAAATTGTAGCGAGTATTTGATTTCTCTGATATAATACTCCAGTACACTAAAACCTCCAATGAATTGTACATTCCATCAGAAAATATTTGAGTGCGGTGGACTCCAGGCATATACATATGGCGTTACTTGAAACGAAATTAAATTTTGAATCATATAATTTGTGCAACTTTTCTTTTTAAAGTAAGTTTATTTGTAAACAGAAACAAAAATGATACAAAGCAAATACATTCTTATCGTATAAGAAATGCAAATAAGGTCCGTAGAAATTCTGTTATATAGTATTTCGAAAATCCTTTATAGAAAAATCCTTTCTGCCACCTAGCATAAAAGACAGTGTTTCAAAGAAAACTAAAAACATTTTTTACAGAAAGTATGCTCTATATTATAGTACGGGAATACAATGGTTCCTGATCGGTGCCTTCTGAACATAGCTTATTTCTCATTTGAACTGTTTAATTCTTCATTTTAACTTTGTGTATACTTCTTGTTATTGTTATTTAATATTGCATTTTTCATGTTCGCACCAAATTGGTACTTGAATGAAGCATTATTCGTATGAAAACAAAAATGCACGACTCGCTTGTAGCCAGCATCTGTATCTTATAGTGCAAGAGTAATTAACACAAAAATACTTCGACAAACTCAAGCTCTGTTTGCTATTCATGAAAATTATACCGTTAAAAGTAACTTTCAATTAACGTCTGTGCGGGATTAAATATTTACAGTAATCAACTTTTATGCCAGATAAAAAGAAGACGTTTCAATTATCTGGCTGAGTAAACTACATTACAGGTAGATATGTTAATTCAAAGAGAAGTCGTGCGAACTAACACGTAAAGCAAACAATCATGCAACTGGGTGTACAGGAATCTAAGTGTACACTTGTGCGGACGAGCGAATACACCGTGAAAACCTTAAAGCACACACGACTATCCACAGGAGTACAAATATGGCATTACTCTGTATTTTATAGATAGATATAGTAGTGTAGCTGCGTTTGTAGCGGAAATTGATAACGCCATGCATTATACAAAAACTTTAATTTTCAATAACGACTTTTGAATGTTCGTTTCCAACCCATTCTTGAATGTTGCCCAATGTAAATATGTTACTGAATTTGTCCAGTCGGTTTGCTATTTGATAGTGTGCAATATTGAGTATTATTATGCGGCGATGCGATAAATGCGCTTCAACCACCGGAAGGATACGGTTTTGATCGTAACCCAGACTGTGCATTCACTGTTAATTATTGCTTGAGATATATGGCTGTAGCCGGAAGTTGAAGATGAAATGGCGTGATTGCAATTGAACTTGTGGTGACATAATCGGAAAATTATCTAATTGTTGTTGCGGCCCTTAGAAACCGTTTTACCTGGTGTTAATTATTGTCATTTCCTTACTCCTCCTAAACATGATAAACATATAAACACCTCGGGATACTTTGTGGCGGAGGAACCATTACCACAAAGAATCTTTTTGATACAAATTTAAAATATGAGATAAGAGCTTTCTTGAAAGAAAAGTAATTCGAGGGGCACATGAAAGGACGGATCAAAGGTCGAGTACTACATTCCGGTAAATAAATAAAGCAACCATGGAAGATTTTCTCCGTGATATCCACCCTTAGAAAATTCACCTCGGGGTGTTTACCCCCGGTAAAATCACCTAGGGATATTCTCCCCCCGAATTTTCGCCACAAAGGAGCACTTTTTCTGTCCTTGGTACCTATGTTATTCACGCCTTGAACAGTGGAAGTGACACTCAATCTCTTTTTCAACTTTGTTAGGTTGTAACAATGGATAACAATGGATAATTACATGCATAATGCGAATATTCTGGGAGTTGCAGTGTACTCCCTGCTGATTTCGTTCGATTATAATTTAATGCGCTATTGCCCACACATTATTCTTCTGGTCCACGTACGACATGTTCTTCAAATGACACATCACATTGGTGACAAATGAAAGTTGATAATTTTGAGAGGTTCTCAGGGATGGAGAAGAGGTAGAAATAGAAAATGTATCTACTCCTTCGGTTTCCCAGAATGCCCTAGAAGTGAAATGAAGGCAATTCTGTTGACCACAGGTATTTTGATGAAGCTGTGTCAAACTTATCATATTTTGGTTTCCTGGGTTCTTTTGGTAAACCTGGAAACGTTTTTGCCTGAAATATTTTTTATAGTATGTGCCTCTTTTGGTTGAGCTATAGTAAATTCGCTGGTTCAGCTTTTGGTCCAGTCCAGCACCATCTACTATTTTCTCCTATTTTCCAACGTATGCTAAGAGAATCTACAAAAGATCCTACTGCATTTTAGTATTACCAACTGAATCAGATTGCGTCTCCGATGCTTATGCAAGCTGGCGTGGTAAATTTATTTGATGGGGTGGGGTGAGGGGGTGGGAGGATTAAAAACTCTATGGGGGATAGTGTAACGTGATGAACCATATGTATCGAGTCGGGAAGATATTCCCTAATTT
Source organism: Photinus pyralis (assembly GCF_008802855.1). NCBI lineage: Eukaryota > Metazoa > Arthropoda > Insecta > Coleoptera > Lampyridae > Photinus > Photinus pyralis. The sequence continues at coordinate 13,817,163 of NW_022170403.1, read as the reverse complement.
TGTTGTAGTTCTTAAAGGTACTTTTCATTTTTTTAATTAGCTATCCTATGGAAGGGTAGG
>NW_022170403.1:13782033-13817003 GCF_008802855.1 Photinus pyralis | reverse complement strand
TTTTTTTTTTTTTATATATAATAATCAGCAATCAGAACACATAGCATCCTATAAGCCAATTTGTTGTCTTTAAAAGTGGCGTGGTGAGGGCCCCTCCATCGATGGGTCCTCGTTACTGCAAATCAGTGGGCCAACGTCTCTTGAGTCTTCTTAGGACTTCGTGATGTGGGAGGTCTGACAACAGAGGATTGGTGTGGACTGCGATCTTGTCAAGATGTTTTGTTGTTTGATCTTGTATGACTTGAGTTATAAACGGGATTCCAAGATCTTCGTGTAACATCTGATTAGTTACGTACCACGGCGCGTTACTGATTGCTCGTAGTATTTTTGACTGGCATCTTTGCATGGTAGCGACGTTTGATTTGCTTGCGCAGCCCCACAGTTCAACTCTATAAGTCCATATGGGCTTGATAATTGTTTTATATAACAGGAGTTTGTTGCCCAGTGATAGTGATGATGTTCTTCCTATTATCCAGTAGAGATTTTTTAATCGTAGTTCTATGTGTCTCTTTTTTTTTGTTGATGTGGTCCCGCCAGGTCAGCTTATTATCCATATGAAGTCCTAAGTATTTCATGGAAGTAGCCTGGGGTATTTCGACGTTATTTAGATAGATGGGTGGGCATAGTTCTTTGCGCAAAGTAAACGTCACATGGCTCGACTTCGTTTCGTTGACTAAAATTTTCCATTTGTTAAGCCAGACTTGGAGAAGATTGAGGTGGCTTTGGACGTGTCGCGATGCGATGGTTACGTTGTTGTGTTTCGCGAGTATAATAGTGTCGTCAGCGAAAGTGCCTATCGTTGTGTTAGGAGTGGTAGGAAGGTCTGGCGTGAATAGTATATAAAGGAAGGATCCCAGGACACTTCCCTGAGGTACACCTGAATTGATGGGGTATAGTGCTGAGGTTTCGTCATTAACCCGCGTTCGAGATCAAAAGTAGTTTTTTAGACCGTCCGTTTCCGTAAAGTTCCACACTAACATTTAACCAAATGTGGTGTTTGATGGTTACCAAAAACCTGTCCACCAAGACCATCAAACATGCTGAGCGCCTCCGCCGGAACAAAAGACATACCTACCTTGGCCATCTTTACCGAGGTAATGGCGGTGCCCATAACTCAGGAGTCCTTTTCAACGACAGAAATAAAGTACGTCTTATTAGTTTGCTTACTGAGAGACTTGAAGGTGAAGGTTTCTCAGTAAAGCTAATACGCATACCACCTGACTATTACTACTTACCCTCAGGTATCACAAGAGCACGAGAAAGTTGTGGTAGGTGGTGAGGGTACGGACCTTCTCATCATGCTCTATGCCCTAATCACACTATCAGCAGATATATACTTAAACAAAACCTGGAAGGGGAACTGGCAGCAGCCCACTCATATTTCTCCACATCAGAAGTTGATGTGTGTTAATGAACACTGGCTGTCCAAAGATGAACTAAATAATAAATTAGACTTAACTCTTACAATTTATACTATAAGGATAGTTTTTGGCTCATATCATTCGATTAGACGGCAATTAGACGTTGAGTTTTCAATAAATACTCACATTGTCATGAATTGGCAACGCCACCGTGCCAAAATTTACATTATTTAGTTTTGTCCAAAACTTCTTTGCAGAAACAACACAAATCCCTAAAGCATACATTTAACAGACAGATGGTGAAAAACTGAAACTTAACCGTTACTCGAGTACATCATAAATCCCTTATCAAAAATCATTTCACAAACGTAGCTGCACTAATTGTTAATCACGCAGATAATTAAATGAATTATTGTACGTGTTGTTCCAATTTGCTATTGTCAATTTCTGAGCTGACTATTTAAATTAATTCCTATTCGCAAAGATCCTAAAAAAAACTTTTGGGTATTTTACTATTACATTTTCTGCAACAAGTAGTCCTGTAGGTCGATGTAATCAATTCTAGATATTATTCCCAATAGGCACGAGATACTAAAAATTCATTTGAACATATCAACGCGTAGACGCTTAATCCACGTCATTAAAATGAATATGTTTTTGACAGGTGCATTTGTACACTTCGCTCGGATTAATTGCTCATTATTCATTAATAATACGATTTGAAAGAATATAAGGCTGTAATGTTAATGTAATTCAATTCCAAGCAAAAATTGCTATTCCTACTGATTCTATTATATCTACCTGTCAGTTCGTATAAGTAATCAGTGAATCCCTTTCGATTTAGTGAAATTCAATATGGTTTAGTAACGGTCATATTGATGATGTCGAAATGACACTCAATAAGATGAATGAAAATATGGTCCGACGGGATTGTGATCCTCTTAGATCGATCCCAACGTCTACGATTGGAGTCCCCGAATGCAATAGATAAGAAAATTTATTTTCACAAAGTGAGGGAGAGCTAGAAAATGACAGAGATACGAGTAAAGACTCGGATTTTCGATTCACACGAGAATAAGGAATTTTGTTTGGTTTAAAAGGCATAAATTGATTTTAAAATCCGCGAAAATTGAATGCTTCTTTGACATTATTTGAGAAATAACAAAATACTCACCTTGCAACCTGTTTAACCCCTATCTAACATAAAACTTTTTGTTACAGGTAAGTCTTGCTTGCGGTGCAGCTACATCAGCGACGCTTACAGTAAGTAAAAGCTTTAAAAAGATTGAGAAGACGAACACGCGATCCATCGGATATATAGCTTTCTTAAATCACAGGTACACTCAAAGCTGTTAATACAAATTCCGTTACTTCTTGAACCGAGTAGCAAACAATAGCAGCCAAACCCACCAATTTTCAAGTAACATGTACGCAAAAGAGGAAATCCTCGCTAAGAAAAATTGTTTTCCAATATCGAATTCACATTTCCCTCGACTGAGAAAGGCCGCTTTCCACATCCTACTCCTTTATTGGAACAAGTGGCTTTACTACAGTACATGTTACGACTTTAATAACATTTAAATTACTTTAACGGTGAATAATTGTTCGCTAAAGCTGCACATTTTATAGGGCTGATTTTACACAGTGGGGTTGGGACGCTAGGTTATTTCTAAACAGACTAAAAAAATTTCTTTTTAAAAACAATTAGTTTGCATTGATATATATGGATACATATCAAGGAAGTATGTTTCTATTTGGTACAACCTGGGTAAAACCTTGTAATAAGAATCAAGTTTTTAAAGTCAAAAAACCGAGTGGAAGGCGATTTGGTTGTTAAATTCGGTGCATTGCTCTCGAAATACGGTTGGCTTTTTTGTAACCTCTGATGTGATAAATTCTTACTCTATCTTACTACCTTAATCATGATTGGTGTTAAATTAGAAAATAATGAAGCAAAAACTGTCAAATTTCACTAAATTAAGATTTATTTCTCACGTAATACAATATGTAGTTGTAAGGAAACTAACCATATACAGGCCGTTTCACGCAAACCGTTACTTATACCCGTTTGCACCGACAAATTTATGTGGAGCTTAGCTTAAGCGTTCCTTAAAATCCATGGCAACGATTATTGAGACAATGGTTGCCATGGATTTTAAGGGACGCTTAAGCTAAGCTCCACTTAAATTTGTCGGTGCAAACGGGCATTAAAAGTATTCAGGCTTTCATTAACAATTTTAATCTGAAAATTTGCACACCAACATAGTTTTTTATGATCTATCGAATGACAATATTGTCATGATCGTTTCACTTCCGGTCTTGCCGGATGTCGACAGCAACTTTCTTATTTTAAGTAGAACACCCTGTATTTTATTACATTTTTGAAATCTACATGAAAATCTACGTCGTTTGAAACCGCATTTTCCTATACCCAGAATCAAAGGTTTTCTAGTTATTCAAAATTTTTCAAAATTTTTGACGTGAATTTCAAAAATTATTACAAAATCGATAGTACTGACTGATGCTGCGTGACAATGATTTAAATTTTGAATACCCTTCTACAAGGTGTTTTAAAGCTAATCGTCAACTTTATTAACTTCAAACCTAGAAAAGTTGATTTTTTTCACTTTCACATTCACTTTCAAATGTCGAAACAAATTTTACATCGATCTAGTATTACATTCCGGATATCTATCTGTAATGGTTTCTGTTTTATTTTAGATTTTCTAAAATTGTGACCGTTACGTATAATTTTCTTAGGAGGCCAGGTAACGGCCGTTTCGACTACCAAGTTTTACTTTCACAACTTGCATGAAAAAACTTGCCAGTCTATTTATCTATTTGCGTCTTAACACTTAACAGTAAATCGCTTCAAACTAGAATCACAGTTTATGCTTATGGGTTTCTGCAATTATATTTGTCACCACACCAGTTACTGATATTTTTATCCATTTAGAATTGTCTCATCAAATGATATGATTGACCGCCATTAACAAATGTATTGTAATAAATGGTGAAAATGTACAACCAATAATTATTAGGTAATAATAATAATAATACTTCTTTATTTCTTACTATATACAAATGAAGTCTTTTCAATGCATAAGAAGAAATACGTCCTAATGTATTACATTTACCTACTATTCCAAAAATTCGTTAATAGAATAGGGTTCCATGTTTATTAAAAATAGTTTTAACCTTCTTTTAAATACGTTAATATCCCTAATCAGTTTAATACTTTCTGGGAGATGGTTATAGAATTTGATTGAATTGTAGCACAGACAACATATACTAGTTGTCTGTGATTGTAGTAAGTGTAGCTTCTAAACAATGACAGGTGGTATTCAGGTATTCCATAATTTATTTTATTTCTCGTGAGGTACTGATGGTTTAGAGCGTTAGTTCTAAAGTATTGTGAATTTTTAAATAAAAATATTATACATTCATCGATGTATAATCCGTATACCGTTAAGAGCCTGTTGTGCTTAAAGAGGTTTCTGCAGCTTTGTCTGTTATTAAGCTTGAAGGTTACTCTAATGGCCGTCGTTTGTATTTTAAAGAGTCGCTGAAGGCTCCCTCCCCAAATGATTACACCATATTTAAGTATTAATACAAAATTTGAGTGGTATATGCGTAACCTATCTTGTATCTCAAGCAGCTGTCCCATGATGCGGAAACTGTAACAGGCAGCATTTAGTTTCGGACGTATCATACTGAAATGCTCCGAAAAATCAAGATGCTGATCTAAGCGGATTCCCAGTACCTTTGAATGATTAACTGTCGTTACTAGGTATATATTGCTGTGTGCAATAGCCCGGCCGAAATTAACGGTTCACATAACACCTTCAACTTAGCTAACTCTCTTATTAAACCTCTCCCATGACACATCCGAATCCCGGCACAATAAAAAATTTCAAATACAACTTCAAATTTCAAATTCTAAGGCAAATAATGGCCACAATTAAATTCATACAGTTCCAAAAGGATTACTTACACAAATTTTGATAGCACCTGAACTGAATTTTAAGTACGCATCAACAAAATTAATCATATTAAAGCATGAGACATCTATCTGGATCGGTAAAAGGTTCGAATAAACACACGATTTACATGATTTCACACAAATAAAAGTAATCATAAACTATAAAACATGGAATACAACAACGTCCGTTTGATATACCCTGCATAAGGTTTCGATTACAAATAAACAACATAAAGAAAAATCGACAAAACAAAATTGATATCGAAAATAAGAAATTACTTTCCCTACATTTAACACTTCTAGGAAATAATCTTTTTACAATGGAACAAAATAAACAAGCTACTTGGGTACAAGCTAAAACCGCAATAATCATTTTGTTTTTGATTAATTTTGAATAATAAATTACGCCCCGTTAGACGTCTAGACCAAAACATCAAAGTCCCAAATTAAAAGCAACACAGCAATCAAAACGCAGATCAACCGCCTATTATGGCAGTGGAAATTCTCGAGCATGACCTTGCACCATAAACCAAGGTCACTCCTTAGTTATGTAACCGGAAAATCATCTTCACCGTCACCGAACCCGTTTGAAAAATTTACAGGGTTATAGGTATCTGCAACATTATTTGATTATGCAAGGTTATCTTGTTTTCTAATACGTTTGGAAAAAAAACAGGTTTTTTAATTTCGGTGTAAAAGTAAGCCTATCTATTTCTGGTCAGACTTCAATCGCCCGCACACGCTCTAATATTACCGTATTATTAGCAGTTTTATTAATCCCTTGTCATTTCCTAAAGGTTTATGCGACTATAGTGATATTATTGTCTGTGTAAACTTGAAATAAATAAGGATTTTCAAACAAGAACTGGTAAACCGTTATATGTATGTAAGCACAGAACCTTTATTGTATTGCTTGAACGCTTTGCTTTTCTGCTCTTTGTAAACTTTGTAATGCATATTTTGTCATTTAACATAAGTTTTTCAGGAAGTGATCTCTCTCTTTCGCTACCGCCCCACATCAACAGAATTAATTAATTGATCAAAATCAAAGTCCAATATCAAAAGGAATATTTAAATAAATACAATTAAATCGGCCAAACCGCAAAAATAAGCGACCAGTGCCCTTTTGGCATTCTCATTCTAAACTATTCGCTCGATTTTGATCAAATTTGAGATATAAATTAGAATTTAGGTAACTAAGATTCCAAGTGTAGAAAAGCCATTTTGCCATCCTAATGCGATCTCCTAAACCTAACGTTTTCGTCGGGAATCCCCTTTACCAAGCCCACCAATTTTTCATCGGGGAAATCCCAGGGGCACGACCTTGCACCATATAAAAAGATCATTTCTTAGTTACGCAACCGGAAAATCCCCCAAAATCCATGACCACGACCTTGGACCAAAACTCAAGCCCGTGACCTTGGCATATAAGACTGTACGGGTGCTCTGTACAGCTAAACCTCACCGGTATATCGCAGCGTGTATGCCCGGCCTAAGCGACCTTTCCCTACTTCGACACGGTCGATGCTAAATCGTCGATCGATACGAAAAAGGCAGTATGCAAAAGTGCAAATAAATTATGGGAATTTTTCTTCTTCCTCATGTGTTTTGTTGAACATAACTACTCTTTAACCATGTTGCTATAACCGCACGTTAGTATGGGAGGTAGTGCGTTGGGGTAAAAAATCCCCCCCACCCCCCCACTTTTTTGGCGGAAATACACGTTGAAGGACCAGGAATTCAAATCAAATCTCGATAAATGTGTTGTCGGTCTGTCTATCTGTCTCTTTCCGGATAAATGGCAACATCGATCTTGGTCTGTAAATTTCAACATAAGAGTTGAAGGCGAACCAACATGTTGCCATTTGGTCCCACAAAGCTACACATTTTGAGTGATTTGAATTAAAAGCTACATACTTTTAAAAATTTCCTTTAACATCGATCGTAACGCATCAAATATTACCCTCTTTGTTGCCATTAAATGATAAGTACTAAATAACGTATAACCATTCGCACGTAGGTACTTATTGCAATAATCCATAATCGTAAATTTCCACTTTTATTCAGTTTCAATGTTGAGCCACCAATCGCTACAGTGACAAAGTTGTAAAGCAAAAAGTATCTACGCATTTTGAAATTTATAGGAATTCATTAAAATACCTTTGAAATCTGTTACTTATTTTTATTACGAATGAATGTGTCTGGAATTCGGAGAAGCGTTTTAATATTGCAATAAAACCTAGATATTGAATAGAATCCACTCGCTTGAAAACATTTTAATATAGAGCTCGAATTCTCAACACTTTGTATCGACGAACTAATAAAATCCTGACGTTCACGCCAACATGATCCCCGACATCCTGATAACAACCTAATTATTCCACATTGAAATTCTAGAAATGCCTCACAATTGTAAGCAAGACCAATTTGCATATTTAATAAACATTGAGATTTCTTCTTTAGTAGGGCATTAAAGTAATTTTTCACTTATATGTTCAATCGGCGTTTTTCATGGCAAATACAATTCTAAAAACCCTACGAGTTTCCATTCTTTTAATTTTTAATTAAAGTCTGGTCCATGCCGTATGTATAATTGGTTCCCAACTTGCTCCTTTTTCTTTGAAACTTTAACTACTTTTACAGCAAACAATAGTATAAAGAATTTTAAACTTGGTCAGTATCTGTTAAATTAAAATCTTCACTATTAAAGCAATTTTCAAACAGAACACTTCTTCCGTTCTGAAATTGAAAAATTAATATGGGGCAGATTTATTTAATCGATCCCAAACAAGAATGTTAAAGTTGATTACATTACCATCATTTCCTGAAATATCCTCCGATTCATAATACGATCCCTTAGGGCAATGATTTACCCCAGATGATGCTCTAGTTATTATATTTTGCTTTCCTCATACTCTACACTGTTAAACATGTTTGCTTAGTTCCAAATTAAATCTATTTTGAATCAGAGCATAAAGTTTTTCCGGTTGTTTATTTTGCAGGCTATTAATTAAATTTTCATGTCGAGATATAAAATTGAGTATTTTTTTAACAAAAGACATTTTGCGTTGAAGTAACCTCAGTCAAATGAAAAATTCTGCTTGATTGACATATATATCCAGGAATGACCTTTCCGAATTAACAATTTAATTCTCTTTCAATATTTTCCAATTCTGTTACGGTTTTAAAATTTTAATTACGGATACTCGAATCCATATTGGTACGCTCACTTTATTTCGTTTTATGCCTTTCGTAGGTATATATGCATTAGTGAACTAAAATCTATTGATTCGTTTTTGGCAAGTTGTTCCTTTACTGGTAACTTGAAGCGTTGTTCCTATAAACATTGAGAAGAGCTAATTAAGTCCAATCAGGCTCGGTCCATCAGATCCATTAGGCTCCCCTTCGTGTTTGTGCAAACTCCGATGCTAATTGAGTGCTGTCCACGCCGAAATATCCATTTGTAAATAACATTAGCATATGTTTCAAACTATCTTAATATTTAACGCCGACGAACACTGTGGTAATAACAGAGCTGAGATTTTTGTTGAAACTCGATACATCACATTATTTTCGTGGAAAAACATTTCGTTTTAATAACGTACAGGAAAAACAAGTGACCCAGAACATCATATGTGACACTCACACTCTGTTTCCTCTAAATATAAGATGATTTTATTTTCTTGTTCCTCACGAAAAACCAATATCTGTCATGGGAAACGCTAGGCAATAAAACTAATAAAAAAAGGTGCGCATGTATTAATAAATGGAACGAATTACTTAAAGGGTCATAGCTTCCCAAAATGTTTACTCCTGACTTTATAGTATAATGGTCGTTATAAATTAGATTCCGTAATTACACGCGCTAAAGTGAAAACACACTTTCGAAATAAATTTCAAATTCTAGCTCCTAGATCTACTTAGCCTAAATTTATTTCAGCAAAAAGCGCGGTCGGTAATCAAAAGCTCGACCGATGTGACCTCGCAGCTTTGTAAATTATGAACGCATCACCATGGCCCTAATTTCATTGTGTCGATAAAAATCAGTAGAAAGTGAATTTAATACATTTTTCTTCCAAGTTTTTATAATTATGTAATTGAAAATGGTCCAATTTAGTTGTTGTGTGTAAAAAAATGTTTAACACATAATTAGTAGGTAATTCTTAAATTTGTTCAGTGTAGGGAATCATAAATATTTCTGCAATTACTTTCGACTGCGAATCACTTTTCAAGTCACTTTGTTGTATCTTTGTGCTGTTACATAATTATTAACGATCCTCGAAATCGTATACATATAATTTTGTATTGCTGTCCATATGTCTGCCTGTGTACCCGATAACTTTGTTTAGAAACGCCCGATCGCTTTGAAATTTGGTGCACATATCCTTAAGGATATAACGCGCTGGTCTCTCTGAACGCACACCGCCCTCGACTCACAGTAATCGATTTCAAGGCGCCAGGTGGTCAAAACTGTACGACCCGGTATTTAGGACAGTTTCTTTTAAATATAGAATTCATGATAGTAATATGAAGAATGCACAAAAAAAAGGGATATGTGCACGTAGGGTTGAGAGACCATCCATAGGATGTGACCTTATAGTGTCCTTTCAAAACGTTGTCCAGATCATTTATTATTTTCGATGATACTCCACATACTCGTATATAACCGAGTATTCATATATAACTTCTATAGCTCATTGTAATGAGCAATACTTTTAAACTTTTCCTTTGATTTGGGTTTTTTTAACGAGTCTAAATAATGAATAAATAACCGTTCTAAACCCAGTTGAAACTATCTAAAACAGTCAAATTTATAAAGAAAATTACTGAGAAAATAGTCCAACTTCTTCAGAGTTCAATTTCGCTTCTTATTTCGAGGATATCCAACATCTAACAAATGGGTTGTTTGTAGTGATTTCTGCTGCAGATTCTAATCTTTCAGTCACTAGTGGGGAAGAACCAACTGCGGGCTGCTTGAGCTAGTAGTAAATAAAGAGAACGCATGTGATCCTCATGGGGAGGAATTGTGCTCACATCCGAGTTCCACATTATCTTCGGTCACAAAATTTTACCTCATTTTTGTTGTAGGTAAAGTCGAACTGTCGAAACATATACACCACACATCATGTCAATGATTCTTGTACCGGTAATGAGCTAGAGGAAAAGTTGAACCGAAATCGAGAGTTTTTTTTTTTAATTGCTCACCTTCAAGAACCTGTAATGGAAAACGAGGTTTTTCAAAAAAAAATTATAGAATGAATGTTGTAGAAAATTTTATGGGCTTTCCATTTTTTAAGAAATAGCGCGGGCATCGGTTTTGCCCTTAGACAAGGAAAGAGATTTTGCGCGTAGCGTGTGTGGATCATCGTTCTTTTAATAAACGGAGATTTTCACATGCTCACGTATCATCGGTTGCGGTTTCGATACAGGGTGTTGTCACTTCTCAAATACATATGTTGTCGACAGATGATACGTTTTTCGTGACAACAGCTTAAATTCGATTGATGATCGACTAACCGATCATCAGCACTGACCATCGGTCCTTTGTGAAACGGGTCTGAGCGCAGTTACGATAACTCATAAAGATGTGCCAAATTTATTGTTCCAATAAATGGAAAGAGTGGTAACTGTTTACATGTAACGATTTCTTGTTCCAATTTCATTGCCGATCAGGGCTTAGCACAGTTTTCGCTAAAACGGTTTTCGGCATGGAGGAAGTACTGTTGTGGTTTGTTTATAACCTCTGTTTCCAATTCCAATAAATCGCTACAATTATCTGTTCACACGCACACCATTCGATCGTTACGATCAATTGTTGCACTATGTAATAGCGTGTAAACCAGCCTTAAGTGTTCCAAAACGTATCTGACGTTTGCCTACTAGATTATGATGAATTGATTATTTTGCGCTGATAATTGGATAATTGACAAACTGTAACACAATTAAAAAATAATAACTAGCTAGAAATACCAGTCCCCCCCCGGCATGGTGCAGCGTTTTTAGAACCGCTGAAGGTCACCCGCGGTCCGCGTCAGTCAATATCATATTGAACCAGCTTTAATAAAAAAATCGACGACCTCTTGGTTGATTATGTCTGTGGAAATACTGTTTTGTACGATGCTTTGCGTAAGGACTACAAAACCACGTGGCAAAACAAAAGTTTTGGGAAGATATAAATGGAATACTGAAAAGTGATAGTGCACTTTCTTTATTTCTATTTTGAAACATTTCGTCAACGTTTTGTCTTATTGTGAATAAGATCTTGATATCTTTGTCTTCTTCCTCCAACAGTTAAAGCAGCAGTAACTTTTCGCTCATTTTATTGAGACTGATAAACGCGCGAAACCTTATGTACCAGAGATACCATGCAGCGACAGGCCGGGTCGCATATTCTGTACTATTATTCAGAACAACTATGATCTGAGTCGCAGGAAACTATGGCTCCACGTTACGCGTAATTTCAAAGTAGATTATACACTGCGATTCAGAGCAGAGCTTTGCTTCATTGGTCTGAAGCGCAGTATACAATCAGAAAATCGGAATTCGTAAGGCGTTTTGACAATAATTATGTTCTGTATGGTATCTGTCTAAAGGTACGGTCTATCTATAGCGATCAGTTACAGTAGTGTGGTCTATCTTTTGTCGATTAGACGCTGTGCTAACAAAACTAACGTGCATATAATCATATATGAGCTCCTATAAGCAAGTTCATGATTTTGGACATTCTGTTCGTCAGTCCGTCCGTCTGTGTACATGGATACCTCGCAAACGGTTTCGAATTTTTTAATTCTGTTGTCAGTAATAGATAGATAATGGTTAAGGTAGGTACTAACTGATTAAATTTTGGTCATTTGGACTTTCTATCTTGCCTGTGTGCATGATAACTCCGTCCGATTGTATACATGATAACTCGCGAACGGTTTCGAATTTTCCAAGTCCGTTTTCGGTATTATGTTTATCATCGCCCAAGGAAGAACTGGTTAAATTTTCAGTGACCCAGGCACTCGTTTGGTATTTTTATTAAAAGCTTATTCTTTACTGACAATGGGAGTTTATGACAGTATTGACAGCGCTATGTTTGTACTACCAAATTTATTATTAGAAGAAGATGATGCGTTATTATTAAGTTTATCAAAATTACAACGAACTAATATTAATTAAATACTTTTAGAAAGGAAGGGGCATAATATATTAATTAGGTATGTGACATCTAATGGATGATTAAACTGAATTGCATCAATACTTTGACTGTCAGAGACGCGTTTTTAACATCCGTACGTTAGTAAAAGGGAGGTATTGAATTGGGGTAAAAAATGACCCTCCACTTTTTTTATGAATACACGTTTTTAAGCACCAGGAATCCAAATCAAACAAAATCTAACTGATCAGATAAAAAATCATCTGATTGGTTAGAATTTGAAACAATCACCAAGCTGATTGGTCATATTATTAATTGAGTGTATTCATCGCCAGTAAAAACTCAGTACAGTATAGAAGTATAGACGCTCACTGTATTTCTTTGCTAATTAAACATCTTGCACTTACACTATATACATAATAATCAATGAGGTAAGAATGGGTTTGACAGCAGAAGGATGAAGTGCTGTGTGTATTATTTGCAATTCTTGCGGCGATGAGTAAAAAAATTAATGTTGTCGATGTATTTACGGAACGATATTTTCAAATGATGAAAGCATTGCACAATGAATATTGCAATAAGTACTAACTAAACTAAATTTATTTCATTAGTTGGTTAGATAAGGTAAGATTAGTGTAAGTCGCTTTGCACAAAATTAATTAAGTTCCATTTTCTTTAATCTAGTTAATGTTAGGTAATTTGGTGAAGTTGTTAAATTAAAGTAAATCGTAAAATCTATAATTGTGAAACAACGTCTTTATTTGGGTTTTACAGCAGAACTCGAATCACTTACATCTGATCGTAATTTAAGCAAGAGCTTTTTATATCCGGTCGCGACAGAGCCTTTGCTATTAAACTGGCTGAACAGAGCTGAGCTTTATGCCCTGGAATTTCGGAAAATCCCCGAAGCTTTCGCTTGTCCCGGATTAGTTGCGAGTCGGCTGATAGCGATGGCACGGTCCGCCAAGACCCGCTAGGTAATAGCAACATGTGTACCAGTCAACTTATATTACGCTATACTTCATTCTACCGCCCCACATTAACTCCCAAGAGTTATTATCTTAAAGGAACACAATAGGGACCTGTTACTTAATGAAGCGTCTGTCTTACAACTACGGAACGTTAAATATTACTCACATACCCAGTTTAATATTAAGCTTAACTCGGAAAGAATGTTCCCTTCATAAAGGCGTACACATATCTATTATAAGTTGCTTAAATAACTACGAAATATTGCGTGATGTTCACTTAGAGTTTGTTAGAAAACCCTCATCGTTTCTTATTGGCAAATAAAGTTTGTAACAAAGCATACGCTCTACTTCTTCAAAATAACGGTTATTGACTAAAATCCGCTTTATACGGAATATTGATTTGGAAAATTGATGTAAATGAATAACGACACATTATATTTGATAACAAATCTATATCTAACCGTAACGTTGGTTTGCAAGCAAAAGCTCTTTTTCCTCATGGGAATGTCGGGAAAACCGCAATGAAAAATGACAGATCCCATTATTTACGGAAAAACAACAACGCCAAAGTAGCAAACGCTGTTAAAGAAGGAGAGACGCTACTGATGTTCTTATCTCCCCTTAAAAATGCAGGACTAAAGTTATGACTGCTATTTGCAACTCAGATGCTTACTGTCCAGGTTGAGATAGATATTAAATTTCTGGTAGTCAAATTAATGTCTCCTTTTATACTCCTTAAGTTTTAAATTGAAGAAATTATTCCTACTTCCATATACAAATTTTGGTAGAAAGCAATTTGAAATTGCAAGAGAGATCGTTCATGAATTATTAAAGGCAGCTACAAACACAATGAAGCGATTGCACTCACATCTCCGAAGTAACGCTTAAAAGCGTTTTTACTGACTCAAAACGCTACAATATGAGACCATGGAAATCTGCAGCGCAATTGTATAATATCATGTATCGAAAATACATCAATATATGAAATAGATTATAAAATAAAATAACTATGCTAATAGTGATGTGATGACAATAGTTATTTGTACAACTAATTTTGAAAGTGATACTTTTTTTTATGAATTTGCAGTTTGATTAATGAGGGCGAAACCCGAGTTAATCAAGCAAATTCATGGAAAAAGACACTTTCTACACGTGTTGTACACGAAATTTTTTTGCATAGTGATCCATAATAACCCACAATTGAATAATTTTATTGACATAGTGTCACTCAAAAATGGATGCTATTGTTCATAGACAGGACTAAACTCCATGGAAATGCATAGTAAAAATCGTGAAAAAAAGTACCACTTTCCATACGATTTATCGTTAAAAAAAGTCCGATAATTTCATCACTATGTAAAATAATGAATTACGCAACTGCATTTCTTAGTTTCTTGGGAATTTACCGATTTAATTTATTGAAGATTCTTCCAGTATCGCTGTAGCACCCTACCCTTCCATAGGATAGCTAATTAAAAAAATGAAAAGTACCTTTAAGAACTACAACAAAATTAGGGAATATCTTCCCGACTCGATACATATGGTTCATCACGTTACACTATCCCCCATAGAGTTTTTAATCCTCCCACCCCCTCACCCCACCCCATCAAATAAATTTACCACGCCAGCTTGCATAAGCATCGGAGACGCAATCTGATTCAGTTGGTAATACTAAAATGCAGTAGGATCTTTTGTAGAATCTCTTAGCATACGTTGGAAAATAGGAGAAAATAGTAGATGGTGCTGGACTGGACCAAAAGCTGAACCAGCGAATTTACTATAGCTCAACCAAAAGAGGCACATACTATAAAAAATATTTCAGGCAAAAACGTTTCCAGGTTTACCAAAAGAACCCAGGAAACCAAAATATGATAAGTTTGACACAGCTTCATCAAAATACCTGTGGTCAACAGAATTGCCTTCATTTCACTTCTAGGGCATTCTGGGAAACCGAAGGAGTAGATACATTTTCTATTTCTACCTCTTCTCCATCCCTGAGAACCTCTCAAAATTATCAACTTTCATTTGTCACCAATGTGATGTGTCATTTGAAGAACATGTCGTACGTGGACCAGAAGAATAATGTGTGGGCAATAGCGCATTAAATTATAATCGAACGAAATCAGCAGGGAGTACACTGCAACTCCCAGAATATTCGCATTATGCATGTAATTATCCATTGTTATCCATTGTTACAACCTAACAAAGTTGAAAAAGAGATTGAGTGTCACTTCCACTGTTCAAGGCGTGAATAACATAGGTACCAAGGACAGAAAAAGTGCTCCTTTGTGGCGAAAATTCGGGGGGAGAATATCCCTAGGTGATTTTACCGGGGGTAAACACCCCGAGGTGAATTTTCTAAGGGTGGATATCACGGAGAAAATCTTCCATGGTTGCTTTATTTATTTACCGGAATGTAGTACTCGACCTTTGATCCGTCCTTTCATGTGCCCCTCGAATTACTTTTCTTTCAAGAAAGCTCTTATCTCATATTTTAAATTTGTATCAAAAAGATTCTTTGTGGTAATGGTTCCTCCGCCACAAAGTATCCCGAGGTGTTTATATGTTTATCATGTTTAGGAGGAGTAAGGAAATGACAATAATTAACACCAGGTAAAACGGTTTCTAAGGGCCGCAACAACAATTAGATAATTTTCCGATTATGTCACCACAAGTTCAATTGCAATCACGCCATTTCATCTTCAACTTCCGGCTACAGCCATATATCTCAAGCAATAATTAACAGTGAATGCACAGTCTGGGTTACGATCAAAACCGTATCCTTCCGGTGGTTGAAGCGCATTTATCGCATCGCCGCATAATAATACTCAATATTGCACACTATCAAATAGCAAACCGACTGGACAAATTCAGTAACATATTTACATTGGGCAACATTCAAGAATGGGTTGGAAACGAACATTCAAAAGTCGTTATTGAAAATTAAAGTTTTTGTATAATGCATGGCGTTATCAATTTCCGCTACAAACGCAGCTACACTACTATATCTATCTATAAAATACAGAGTAATGCCATATTTGTACTCCTGTGGATAGTCGTGTGTGCTTTAAGGTTTTCACGGTGTATTCGCTCGTCCGCACAAGTGTACACTTAGATTCCTGTACACCCAGTTGCATGATTGTTTGCTTTACGTGTTAGTTCGCACGACTTCTCTTTGAATTAACATATCTACCTGTAATGTAGTTTACTCAGCCAGATAATTGAAACGTCTTCTTTTTATCTGGCATAAAAGTTGATTACTGTAAATATTTAATCCCGCACAGACGTTAATTGAAAGTTACTTTTAACGGTATAATTTTCATGAATAGCAAACAGAGCTTGAGTTTGTCGAAGTATTTTTGTGTTAATTACTCTTGCACTATAAGATACAGATGCTGGCTACAAGCGAGTCGTGCATTTTTGTTTTCATACGAATAATGCTTCATTCAAGTACCAATTTGGTGCGAACATGAAAAATGCAATATTAAATAACAATAACAAGAAGTATACACAAAGTTAAAATGAAGAATTAAACAGTTCAAATGAGAAATAAGCTATGTTCAGAAGGCACCGATCAGGAACCATTGTATTCCCGTACTATAATATAGAGCATACTTTCTGTAAAAAATGTTTTTAGTTTTCTTTGAAACACTGTCTTTTATGCTAGGTGGCAGAAAGGATTTTTCTATAAAGGATTTTCGAAATACTATATAACAGAATTTCTACGGACCTTATTTGCATTTCTTATACGATAAGAATGTATTTGCTTTGTATCATTTTTGTTTCTGTTTACAAATAAACTTACTTTAAAAAGAAAAGTTGCACAAATTATATGATTCAAAATTTAATTTCGTTTCAAGTAACGCCATATGTATATGCCTGGAGTCCACCGCACTCAAATATTTTCTGATGGAATGTACAATTCATTGGAGGTTTTAGTGTACTGGAGTATTATATCAGAGAAATCAAATACTCGCTACAATTTTACCATCACGAAACCCACTAAAAACTAAAAAAAAACGGTTTGACTGCTGTGTAAATAGATTTGGTCGCTCCAAATACAAACGAGGAATTAAAAAGTTATCAAAGTCCTCGTATGAGATCGAAGGGACTTCAGTGCATTTTTGGGTGGCAGATCAGTATTTTATTAGCTAGTTTTGACTGCACCATCAATAAAATCTTTTCGAAGGCTACCGCGTTCTCTTTGTCGATACCCACTTCTGACGTCCCGTTCACTCGCAATTCTCATTTGAAGTTTTGACGCCACCATGTGTAAGATCTTGTCGGGGGGAATCATATTCTCTTTGACGGTACCCACTTCCGACGACCCGTTCATCCGCAATTCTCACTTGTGGTGGATTTAGCTAAAAACCCACCAAAAAATAGTACTAAATTTTTGGGGCATTTCTCATAGCTCGAGGTTCGATTGGCGACTACCTCCCGCCCCTAGAAAAAAAAACAAAATTCGTCACGCAGGAGTTGTGACTTTGTGTCTATAATTTGAAACACTATTTTAATATTATTCCTTTTAAGAAGTGGAACAACTTTTGGTATTTTAAACGTTTCGGAAAAACAATCATTTTCCAAGCACAAATTTACCCGATAAGATATTGGCTCTGCTGTGTGCTAAACTGGTTTTTTAGTAACGAGGGTCGTTTGGTAAGTCTGTGCAGAGTCGAAATCTATTTAATGTTTTAACTTAGTCCACCCGACGTTCAGCGCACTTCGAGCAGAGCGCCAAACCGCGATCACTATCTGAAAATGCTTTTCCTCGAGCAAATTTTGAGCGGAAGACTGAGAGGTAAATCAGGCGAATAAGGGAGTTGGAAAATCGATTGGAATGCAAATCGACCAATTTCTGTATACCAAACTGCACGAGTCCGCTGGGACCTTGGTAGCGAACAAGATTTTATTCTTCGCTAACTGGGGGCATTTTTCGGCGATTGTTGCCTAAGTGCTAAATAGTAGGTACTTTCTGTTGTCGACGATTTCTGTAGTAACAGTGAAAATGGGAGCTCCGAGGCGCGGTTCGTCGACAAGGCGCGTTCTGTCCATTTTAAACTCGCTGACCCACTTGCGAACTGTTTCGTTCGAAGAGGTGAAATCACTCGACGATAGAACGCATTTCCGGTGAAAGAAAAAAAGTTGAAGTTGGTACCCGAAAAACCGCCCAGCAATCGCAATCCAACGCCTGCGATTTTACGTCTACTTTCGTTACGTTTCGTACAAATTTGATCATTTTTAATGGCAGTCATAGATAGCTGGTATTTAATTGCTTATTCTTCACCTTTTTCAATACAGTGCGTAGTCATAGATTATGATGAACAAAATTTCGGGCAATATGATACGATCTCTGTAAATAAATCTGAACCCTGAGTGTGCTCGTCTATAATTTAACTTACCAAACTCTTACGAGATCTCATTGGTCACCACCCTGTATATGTTAGAATCAAGTTAATTAACAAATGGTGAATGCCTTAAATATCAAGCGGGTCTTAAAAGCTACACGATAACGGTATTGTAATCATTCATGAAGTGGAGCCATATTAATGTGTCAAATGTGACCTCTTTGACACTGGGAGTTGCAATTCTTTTCTGCGGTGATAGTCGTGATAATTTGTTGGAAAAAGTATTAAATAAAAACTCTGATTCCTTTATAATGTCATGTCAGGTTGTCGATTATAGGTACAATCTCTATCTCCGCTAGAATTCAAAGCTCTTTGGAAATAGTTCTTAAAGTTTTTATCTTCACTGTGGCGGTGGATTTCTTTTCAGGAGTGCCAGTCAATTACTATTCGATAAAGTGTGCGGAAATTGAGAAGGATATAAGAAAAAGACGTATCTGTAAACGTTAAATTTAAGATTCTGATTTAGTTTAGGGTCTCGCTCGATGTGATAATTCGTCTACTACAACTTCACTGTGGGTGGAAATCCAAGCGGTTCTTGGTAACGCTCAATTTCTAATGACTATCGCTGGCCGTTCGCCAAAGTATGGTTTCCTTCGGTGCATTTTATAGCATAACACGTAAGCATATGCCTTTGTGTTTTAAGCTTAAGACACACAGTTGCTATTCGTTCGCTTCAAAGCACTTTTGAAGATAAATTACATTAAATGTCGGCAACTAACGGATTTCTCGATACTAGGTTCTTTATTTATTCAGTTTTCTAGAAAAGTTTAATTAGAACTTCGTCTAGTGAGGTCAGTATTTTTAATTATGTAAAAAGTGTATTGCATTTACCTTTCTAAATTGATACATTTTAATTAACTTCGCGAGACGTGTACCTACAGTGTACACTGCCTTGATTATTTTCATTATTTCTACATCTGGCAGTTGTCAATTTGGATTCTTAAATTTAAAAAGCAATTCATTTTCCATCGTGTAAGCATCGTACAGCAACAAAACATATATTATAAATGTAGGTCAACTTGAAACATCCAATCCATTCGTATGAAGTCAATAGCAAGAAGTTACCTTCTGTAATCATAGTTCATCCGAATTCAGAAACCCTCTGCTCTGAAAAAGGATTTCAGGGGATTTTGTCGTAAAACGATGATTTTAGCAGTCTCTGTTTATCTGATGACTTTACCAAAGAAAGTTTAAGTCTGTATCACCTAATATACCTTAG
The DNA here is from genome assembly GCF_008802855.1 of Photinus pyralis. Lineage (NCBI taxonomy): Eukaryota > Metazoa > Arthropoda > Insecta > Coleoptera > Lampyridae > Photinus > Photinus pyralis. The sequence continues at coordinate 13,796,924 of NW_022170403.1, read as the reverse complement.
TTCCTGAAAGTCTGCACAGTTTGCAAGATTCTTGGCGCCTGAACCAATTGTGGTCGATGTTTTCGTGTTGTTAATTTAACGTTTAGATTTCTACAACTGTATTCGGAGTTATTTTATTACCTTTACCGACATACGTAAACGTTAATAAAAATTTTATGCGTTATCCTGAGTTTATTAAAATACCTACGGCATTCAACTATTCACACTTGTACCGTGATTGATTGACAATAAACAAGTCTCGTTTGATTTATTTGCCCATTTCCGCACCACCTAGTTTCAAAATTATGTGTTTTCCTCCAAATCTTTTCGGTGAAACATCTTTATTGGAATAGTTTTGACGTTCTTTGAATTTTTTTCATTACCTCACGTATGGTACAGCGTGTGTGGGTTTTGTATGCATAATATTAACATTACACATGGAGATTCGTCGAAAATTGTAACTGCATTCGCAAACACGTTCAACAAGTGCGTTCGAACTATGATCGTGATTTGCAATCTGAATTTGATGTTTGATAATGTATCGGTTTAAAGCAACTGTTACAAATGATATCGATACAACATATATCATGTCACCTCACATGGGCAAGTTATATATTTTGTGAAACCCTATTCGTACCGCCGCAAAGGAATTCAGTATACAAACTATTGTTTGTTATCAAATATAGACTTTTGATATGTAAATTTCACACCTAAAAGGATTCACACTATGCTATTGAGAATTAATGTGGAGGAAAAAAGTTAATTAGATCTCGTTGCGGGGTTTACTTGAAATACGAACAGCAGGGTCACGTTCAAAGATATTTCTGAATTCAATCATCGAATATCGAATACACGCTTGAACGATTAATCTTTAACACTTAAAGAATTAGAATATGCCTTGTCCAAGATTTAGCATTTCAAGATAAACAGATTTCAGTCCGCTTTGAGGTCGTGTATCGACAGCTTCATATGTCATTATTTGTTCTCGCTAAGTACGACCTTGAACACCGTGTCGCACAACCTTGCATTTGAATACGTTTCTGACTCGTCACCACGAATTGACAAAAGTAGAACAGTGGTTCCAACCACGAATTGAGATTAAGAATACAGTGAGTTTTTTTAAATGCGAACATAGGAGTTTGCATGCAATGTAATTTCCCTATGTTCGATTTTAAAAAAATACATCAATCTATGAGGTGTGCGCGGTTCACATTCCCAAAACGCGCAACGTGTGACTATGAACAGCAACTCTATAGTCTTTATGATGAAGAGCACTCGGTAAGATTTTTTTAAAGAAGCCATGTGAGGCCATAGCAACTTTAGGATACATTTTTCTTAAACTTACGATAACTTGACCTCACAGGCCACGCACTGACACCACAATTCATTGTGAACCAACCTTCAATTATTTGTACGTCATGTGCACCTGGTATTCTACTAATTTGATCTATTCAATACATAACTGAAGAAAATAAGAAAACAAATACCGAAAACAATTACAATAAATGTTCGAAAGTGTCCTCCTTGACATTCTAAGCAATAACCTAACCGATTTCTTAATTAAATTGGACGGCGGTATTTTTAAAAATGTGACAGCTGTCAATTGTATCTACTACTCATTTGAACTACTCAATAGATTGATGTGTTTTTTTTTAATCGAACATAGGGAAATTACATTGCATGCAAACTCCTATGTTCGCATTTAAAAAAAATTCACTGTTCAAGTCAACACTGTGAAATGTGCATAATAGTCATTCATAGCATAAATACAATGAAACGTAGAAAAACCTGAAATGTGAAGTTCAAGATTATAGAATTGTATTCCTTTCTTCACCGATATTACATATAATACTTATGTGCAAACAACCGCACCAACAAACAGGGAATCGATAATTGTAAGGACGGACAAATCAGAGAAAATCAGAAACGTCAAACTTAACGTGCAGGTTATCTGTCAAAAAACGTTATTTTGCATTATTTAGTATAGGCAAAATAACGTTTTCTACAGATACTAGTGATACATCACAGGGCTGTAGATTATAAAAATTCGAATATTGTAGGAACCCGCACATTGGTTCAATTTTGTTTTATACTCCCTCTTCTTCCGCCTCATTTTACAGTTGACAAAAAACGCGTTTGAGGATGATTTGATTTTATCAAAATACTAAATAACCAGAGCTGGGTACTGCTCGCGCGAGCGTTCCACTCGAAAAAACGCTTCGAGCGGAAAAAGCGTTTGCCAGCGATCTGCTCGCGAGCACTTTTTCGGAGCGGCCGCTTGGTGGTACTCGAGCGTTTACTTCGAGTCGCTTTTTTCTGCCCACGAGCGGTTTTTCTTTTTTTCGCTCGTAAGCTCTTTTTTCGCTCGCGAGCTCTTTTTCCGCTAGCGAGTGACTTTTCCGCTTGCGAGCGGTTTCTTCCGCTCCTGAGCGCTCGTTTTTCGCTCGTGAGTGCTTTTAACCGCCCTCAAGCGCTGAAGGACTAAGCGCCGCCCGCGAGCATTTTTTCCGCTTCCTAGCGGTTTTTTCCGCTTTCGAGCGCTTTTTCCGTTATTGAGCGTTTTTTTCCGCTGACGAGCACTTTTCCCGAGCACTCGCGATAAACCACTTATTGCTCGGAACTAGAATTTTTAATTACTTCTATTAATAGACCGCTTTGTTATGTCTTAAAGCAAGCTACGAGTATTTGAAATAGATGTTCATTGGCCCAAACCGAAATTTGAGAAGGGTGATAACCCCCATCAGGGGAGGGGGTGAGAAACACTTAAAACTGCCTTTTTTTGTTTTTAGCTTTTTACGGGAAAAGTACGCCATTAGCAAAAAACGTAGAGGTTGAGGGTACTAACTTTTGATCTATTCCTGCTCTAACAGTTTAAACATAACCCTACAGTCGGTTACTCAGCTTAAATTTGATAATCAATTTTCAGATGAAATATATTTAAAAAACACTAACAAATTAACTACAAGTCAGAGTCTGTGCAGCAGCAGGGTGCGTCATCTAGACTTTCCCTGTTTTAACTATTTCTCTGCCGATTTTCACAAATGAACAAGATTTATTTAGGATATACATTATACAATGCTATTTATTAAAAATAAATTCAAAATACACTGTCGATCAAATGACCGCCTTCATTAAATACACAAAAATCGACCCTTTTTCGGTCATTTTCCATAGCGTTTGAAAGCATTTCGGGCGTAATAGCAGCAATTTCTGCTCTTATACTATCTTTTTGCGCGATCGGTCATTTCTGACTATTTACCATGGGTGTTTCCATGACAGTACGTAGAATTTACCAGTTACTATGATTACGACGCCAAAATTACTTACCGATCTAAAAACAGAACAGCAAAAATACTTACCGACGCCTTTTTAAAAATCAACAGTCTTACATTACATTTAATCTTTAATTATTGTTAGGTAAATTAAACGTACAATTTGTGCTGTTTTCCCTATAGCAAGACGCTCATAAAGTCATAAAGGAAGTGCAAAGCTAGTAAACTACATCAGACACATGCACATTTTTATGAAATTATTAATTTCAATTTTGACATAAACTGGTTGCCTAGTGATGTACACCATACCACTTCGATCATTTCGATTTATTCTGCTCGTTAATTTCTTAGTGCATATTTATATTGGTTGCATAATTTTAATTTCGATCGCGCAAAAAATGTTATAAGCACGTCGAACGTTAAGGGTACCGTTCTCAGACAATAATTGGAGTCGTCGCTTCGCTCCTCCTCCAAACAATTGTCTTCGAACGGTAAAAATCCCTTACCGTTCTCCATACTTAATATACTATTTAGTTCTTCAATTAGTATTCGGTGCTAGCATATACCTTACTCTTTAAGTAGCCCCACAGAAAAAAGTCCGGTGCCGTCAAATCCAGAGAACGAAGAGGCCAGTCCAAATCACCCTTTTTTTACACAACGCGCCCCGAGAACATGATCTGCAAACATTTCATAGTAGCGACTGCGGGGTGGTAAGGTGCGCCGTCTTGTTGAAAATAGAAGTTCTCCAGACCACGTTTATGCATTTCCCGACAAAGTGCGGCAACATCCAACGATAGGGTGTGCTGTCAAAGGTTTTTCAAACTTTGAAAAAAAAAAGGTCCAATAGTCATTCTTGAGCACACTCCGACCCAAAGAGTAACTTTTTCATCGTGCAACAGTGCTTAGTGAATGAAGTGTGAATTCTTGTTCCCCACATTCTACAGCTTTGTTTATTGACCCCACTAAAGAGTGAAGAGTGAATCAGGCTCGGTATCGATCATTCTTGCAAATAGAATTGCCATATTCAAGGCGACGCGGCTTGTCCGTTTGCAACAATCTCCAAAGATGGAGATCTTCCTTATAAGTCTCCTTAGAGTGGTTACACTCACGTTCAGTTCCTGAAACGACGGCGATACGACAAACTTGGATTTTCAGCAACACTCTGAATTTCATTGGAGCCTCGCGTCGCGGACGTTGTCAACTGGAACGCTGGCGAGTAGCTACAGATCGGTATTCGAACAAATTGTTGGCCAAATTATGAATTGTCTTGCCGGAAGGCGCCGAATGTCTCCCATATTTCTTACGATTAGCACGCACAGTTTTCACAGTTTAACGATTGTTTTCAATGTAAAGCGCTACAATTTCAGCGAGTTGTTTTGGCATGAATTGATTCATGACTAAAATAGCATTAAATGGCGTTTCAGAATCTTGTTCATCTGTCAAAATCGGGTGAGATATGGCGGAGTTATTCAATGTTAACATAGGGAAGATCTAGACGGGGCACAAGTACATTATTTATATTTCTTCATCAAAATCGACATGCTCATCGTTATTTGACAATAGAGGTATGAAAATATTTGCATATAATTCGTGCAGGACTCTTTGCAATTCTTACACAAAAAGAGTAGGTATTATGGGTCAATGGTAGAGCGTTGAGTTATAAATCCGGAGGTCGGGTGTTCGAACCTGGGTTGAGGTGAATTTTTCATCTGTGGCAGAGATGGAAATTATCTTAGACCAGTTTCGAGCATTCTGCAGGCTACTCCGAATTAGGTTTTCCTGCAGTTTTCCTAATTCGTAAGGTAAATACCGGAGTAGTATAGAACAACTTAAGACCTTCTGCAGAGGCATCTCTAAAAAGTATTATGCGGGTCACTCTGTAATTGGGCGCAAGCCTGTTGAGGGCCCAGAACGAGAGAGGGATAATAAATAAATCAATAAATTTGAGGATTTACATGAACATTGTACCTCGTCTGTAGCTGCATTTAGTCAATTCTTCGATTGCTTCATAAACTGCTGACTTGGTAACCGTATTTTTGAAGTGAAGTGTGTAGGTACAATTTTGCCAATGATATGTAAAATCAATTCAAAATATGGTCAACTCAAAGATTATTGTTACAATTCCTCCTTCCAATGTCTGTCTTGGTGCAATAGTTCAAATTGTTTGGTGTAAGTCATAACAACGCAGCCTATGTATAAGATTCTGGTCTAGACGGCTACGGCAACGAGAATGGAAGGGTTCGGGAGTCGTACCTACCTTTTCGAATCAAAAACATTTTATCATCGAGTTATCTTTTAGCTGAACATCTTTTTGAGTCAAGTATTTAGTGTTTTGGTGAAATCATCCCCAAAGGCGTTTTTTGTCAAATGTAAAAATGTTAGTCAACTTTACGGTTTTGTTAAGTGGTTAGAATGGCGATAAAACAAAAGTTAATATTTTTTTACTAAATAATTTTTATTAACAATTTATGAATGTTGTATTAATAATTTCTGTTTTAATTTAATTTGCCAACCTTTAATCAAGTGTCATTATTTAAAAAAAAATTTCACTAAAATAATTATCAAAATAGATATATATCACATGCGCTCAATCAACTTACTCGCAGGGTTGGAGGAGGGAGTAGAAAACAAAATTAGATCAATAGGGGTTCCGACAACATCCGAATTAATAATCTACAAGCTTTTCTAAACTTATCAATTGACAGAATACGGGCCCTGGAGTTTGCATACTCAAGTCCATCCAGCTTTATACAATAACATACAAGCAAAACAAACAAACAATATTTTTCACTTTCTCTTTACTGGTACTTTTCTTATTTTACCTCCTTAAGATTATATTAAAATTGTAGTAATTTTTTGCTCTAAATTAAAATTTAGTGAAATCAAAAGTGTTGTCTTCTAGGTTGTCTTTATTTCAAAATCCGCACTGGAGAAATACGGGGTCTGATTATTAAGGTTTTTCCTCCTCCATTGTGTAAATAGTGGTAACCGAAAAAAATTTTGAGTCAGTTGGTGTTGTTATGTTATACTTTAAAAATTCTACCATACTGAATATTTTAAGAACTTGATATTCATTTGTTGTGATCATAATCGCGAGTACAAATGCTTTGTACTTCTTGCTTCCATGGACATCATATTTCCAAAAAACATAAATTTAATAATGGTGTCGATCGCAGATGGAACACAAAGCGAGTAAGAAAAATAATCGACCATTTCTATGATATAATCTGACATTTGGTAGATTATATGTTTAACTTTCCTTTCGGGGTTATAAACTTTTTGAGATTCATAGTAACATGGATTTTAAAACTGATCCTTTTTTGCGAATTCCTAGTATTTACATCTGACCTTCAACTAAATTTCAGATATGCTCTAAAAATCACTGCGCCCATCATCATTCGCTATACACCTTGCATTTCCTAATTACCTAATAATCTTGTTTTCTAGTAATTCAATCCTGGCTAATTGCTGATTTGAGAAAGACATTATTTCCTTTAGGAAGACTTGGCAAGTGAATTACAAGTACCAACACTTTGACAACGGTTGATTCCACTTTTGTAATATTTTGCTGCAGTGGCAGTCGTTTTTTAATGCACGATTTTTCCGTACACAGGAAAGTTATAAACGCGGACACACTAACGATACACTAAACAATAGCGAGAGCTTTTATTTTTCGTAAAAAAAGTGGCTGCCAACTTCACGGACCCCATTGAAACGCGTTAAAGTTAAATAAAAGCTTTTTAAATTTTAAACGCATGCATTTGAGATGATTGTGTGTTGAGTGCAAATTTTACCTTTATAGTTTTAGTTTCACGTGGCTGCGCCAAGATTTTTACATTACGCGCGTCGCTTGGGCAGAAGACTACCTACTTTATTTCATATTCAATTAAAATCTTGACCAAAAATATAGTCTAGTCTATATGCAAATCTTAACTGTACTCCTAATGTGCAATTTATCTTAAATAATATTCCTACCTACTCCAAGTCTTCAGAGAGTGATACTCTGTGTTTAGTGGAATACCTCGCTATTTATTGTACAAAACACGAAAGAATTGAAATCAATTAGCAACGTTTGATTACAGAGAATATGGCGTTAGTTTTATAAAACAATTACATAACATAAAGTAAATAGATAAGGGTAAAACGATATGAGGTGGTCTAGTAAACACGGCAGGTGGGATGTTCAGGAGATTATAGCCGACTGGCAACGTCGTGTTGCCTGCAATACAACCCCTTTCTACTTTCCAATTTGCGTCCATCAATCGAGACCAATCTCGGCGAGTGGATTACTGGGAAATGAAATTTACATAGGACCGTACAGTGTGGGGTGGCTAGGTTGAGTTTTGCATATTCCCACCTATATATAAAGCACATAAACTCACTCTGACTAATTACGGCCTAGTGATTATTATTAAATTTAATGTGCCGAATTAAAATGATAAAATCGGGCATATTAATAAGGCGAATGCGCGCTAATGCAAGTGACTGCATCGATCCTCTATCTGTACAAGTGTGCAGTGTATATAACGTAATTTCCGTCACAACACAGAAGCTTTTCTATATACGTTCGTTGCTTCTCTTCCATTTACTCTGTAATGTACATTTGTGGTCATATTGAAAAGCACTTCGTTCAGTTCCGTTTTTTAAGCAAGGAGAAGAATAAAGATTTACCGATTCATAGCATATACACCGTCGATTTTATTTTGAAAACTGGAGTATCTGAAATACGCTTTATCAATTACAATAAATTGAATTACTTGTGGTTACTTTTAATGCGGGCGAGTATTTATGCGAACACTTTTGAAAATTAAAAATGCCAATCGGCGGTTGTGTTACAAACTTTTGAGACGATATGTTTGCGGTATAAGTATTATTATAACACTACTATAAGTGAAAGCATAACACAAAATGGAGCTAGCGTTTTTAATAAATTACCACTTAAAAGTTGGAAACACTTTAATGGGAGATATTAGTTTGTGTGCAGCGGAGAGCCGGTGCTAACTCGCTTATTTGAGGTAGTTTTTTTTTTCGGAGTAGAAAGAATTGGGACCCACACCATTTTGTTCAGAAATATTTGAACCTTCAGGATCTCGCTTTACGACATTTTCCCGTGGTCCTGACAAAAGTTATAGGCCGCTAAAGTTGAACTTTACTCATTTTCGCGCGCGCGACTAGACCACCGAAAGTATTTATTTTCTCAGCAACTAAACGATATACATCAATCATTCCTTTTGTAAAATGAAAGTACATTTATAGCAGAATCTAAAGCATTCATATTTACCTACCTTGTTATGCACAGTTTTTAGAAAAATGACCGTCAACTTCCAAAATTCGTGTAGCAGATGAAAAGTGCGCACTTTGAACTCTTATAACTTTTTATTTCACGATATCGATTTCAAATATTTATAGCTCATTCGATGCTCCAAAGCATTGTGATTATTTTATTTTCTATAACATTACCGTGAATTTTTCATAATAAAAAAGTTACGGTCATTTAAGTAAAAATCTACCGACCTCGCCGAGTCGGGAGTCGCGAGTGAGACGGAGAGGGAAGGATAGTCAGCAGCGTTCGCTAAACAAGGAGCGATGCGTAAGAGGTTCTACCTCGGGTTCTACTTTACTAAGAAATTTCTCTCCGAATACCAAAACTAGCTATTTAGGCCGTTTAGTTTACAAATGCATTCCGCCGAGTTGCATTGTAAAATCTCAAACAATTCATTAACTCCATGTATATCAGTTCTTTGGTGAAATATATAGGTACAAATAGGTACCTTTCCCTGTAAATTTTTGGGGGTTACTCCACATCAGGTATCTCTTGTGCTGTGCTGTATATTGCAAGATCAGCAGTAACAACGGTATGATTTTGTCCCAAAGATTCAGGCTTGTTTTTTGATTTCACTAGACGATGGTTAGGATGGTATTGTAGCTCGCTGGTGGAGAATTCAAAAACGGCATAGGTATATTATTTTGAATGGTAGATACCGGAACTTACTTAGGAGGATTATCAGCAGGTACTTAGGCTGTTAAAGTCAGTTATCTGGTCGTTATCTAGTGATAGGTAAACCTGGTGGTCAATCATTTCTAGACATGCCGTCTGCATGATCTCGAATTTAAACTTAACTTAAATAATTTAAATATGTAGTCATCTCAATAGTTTCAAAACTTTTATGAGTTTATTTTTCCCCCCGGTTCTTTTGAAATGTGTTAAATTCAACTTTCAACTTTTAATGTAATAATTCAACCCTCCGGTTGGTTGTCTTAAGTCTTAACAAGGCTTGATAATAATTCGTTTTGAAACTTAGGACAACCTTTCCGGTTTAACCACCCTTCAGGTTTTTTCACTTGGCTTCGGCCAGTTAATAATTAAAAAACAACATGTTCGTCTTATTCGTCTTCAACGTTTGTAACTTACCGTTTTCCTGTTAAATTTCACATCGCCTGATGATGGCAGTACGCCGAAGCTATAGTCGCTTTTATTTTTAAAAACTTCAACGAATAAAAACTATATGAGGAAGGTTTAGAGAGTTTTGATCACACAATATATTTCAACCCCCATTTCGAGGAACGATGGATCCAAACACCAAAAAAAAAAATCCATGTATTCGTTTAGGAGCCACCCTCAAAAAAGTGGTAAAGTTTCTTTTTTTCTCAGCAACAGTTACAGAGACTGGTGGTAAGTCTTTGAATAGGTTTTGCTGTATGCCCTTTCCGGTTTTGCAAATAATTTTTCAAAATTCCTACCGCAAAAGGACACACCCCTCAATAGGGGTGCGAAAAAATGTTGATTTCGACGAAATTTGGTATCTGGTGGTTTTTGAATCTGAAATTAGTTTTTGAAAATTCGAAAAAAATAATTCCACTGCAATTCTTGGCCGGACAACGAAAATTGACAAAATTCCACGAAGTTTGTTGTCTAGGTACATACTTACGGAACAAAATTATTGAACAGTTTTTTTAAGGTCATTTTTCAAACAAAAGTTACACTCATTTGCAAATTGGTCTTTCGGGTCAGAAAATGTTCTCCGACAGTGGCATAACAAGTACAGTAAACGTCAATATTACATGTTCTGCTAAGGGTGTCTACCTACATTTCACAAAAATTTGTCAAATAAAAAATGATAATTTTATCACAGCGAGCAACTTCGACATCAATGAGGAAACAGTCACAGAATAAGAATAAGTAGGCCATATTCTGTGGAAACAGACGAAAAAAATTCAACGCACAGTCTTTTTTCAAAAGCGAGATACATCGACAGAAGAAATCCAAATTCCTCGTTTACCTATCACTAGATAACGACCAGATAACTGACTTTAACAGCCTAAGTACCTGCTGATAATCCTCCTAAGTAAGTTCCGGTATCTACCATTCAATATAATATACCTATGCCGTTTTTGAATTCTCCACCAGCGAGCTACAATACCATCCTAACCATCGAACTTGCCTTACATGGAAAAAATTTAAAAAGAAATTGTACGATTATCTAGTCAATGGGTGTTTCTACAACATACAAGAATTTTTTATATCTTCCAATATTTAATTGTTTGTTTGTTTCGTTCGTTTGTTTAATTAATGTTATATTGACTTGTTCCATACAAATGTTATTTGTCGAAGGAATTAAATAAAAATGAATGAATGAATGAATGAATCGTCTAGTGAAATCAAAAAACAAGCCTGAATCTTTGGGACAAGATCATACCGTTGTCACTGCTGATCTTGCAATATACAGCACAGCACAAGAGATAGCTGATGTGGAGTAACCCCCAAAATTTACAGGGAAAGGTACCGATTTGTACCTATATATTTCACCAAAGAACTGAGATACATGGAGTTAATGAATTGTTTGAGATTTTACAATGCAACTCGGCGGAATGCATTTATAAACTAAACGGCCTAAATAGCTAGTTTTGGTATTCGGAGAGAAATTTCTTAGTAAAGTAAAATCTCTTACGCATCGCTCCTTGTTTAGCGAACGCTGCTGACTATCCTTCCCTCTCCGTCTCACTCGCGATTACCGGCTCGGCGAGGTCGGTAGGTTTTTACTTAAATGACCGTAACTTTTTTATTATGAAAAATTCACGGTAATGTTATAGAAAATAAAATAATCACAATGCTTTGGAGCATCGAATGAGCTATAAATATTGGAAATCGATATCGTGAAATAAAAAGTTTATGAGAGTTCAAAGTGCGCACTTTTCATCTGCTACACGAATTTTGGAAGTTGACGGTCATTTTTCTAAAAACTGTGCATAACAAGGTAGGTAAATTGAATGCTTTAGATTCTGCTATAAATGTACTTTCATTTTACAAAAGGAATTATTGATGTATATCGCTTAGTTGCTGAGAAAATAAATACTTTCGGTGGTCTAGTCGCGCGCGCGAAAATGAGTAAATTTCAACTTTAGCGGCCTATAACTTTTGTCAGGACCACGGGAAAATGTCGTAAAGCGAGATTCTGAAGGTTCAAACATTTCTGAACAAAATGGTGTGGGTCCCAATTCTTTCTACTCCGAAAAAATTTTTTGAACGATTTCGCGGCTCTCTCCGCTGCACTAATAGTTATTGTCCCAGTAGTAGGCCATGTTAGGGTGATGAAATTCACTGTATATATGTGCTGTCACTCATTAGATTATGTCCTTAAATGTCCATTTTATACAAAATGATAATTTCCTGTCAATGTGCAAAACCTAGTTGCCAGATTTAGTTTTGGATTTTGTGGTAATTTTGTTATAGGTTAATACGTATAAATTTCATGATAAACCACTTGCTCAATACGTTTCATACTTTATTGAGTAGACAAATGGCTCTAATCAACATTATTAATTTCAAAAGGCTGTTATATATGAACTTATTTACAATTTTAATAATAATAATAATAATAATATATTAGATTAAAAGGAGATACACCAATTAATCAAGTCAGTCATAGAGCTTGCAATGAATAACATATTCTTCTAGTGAATAAGGGGTACAATCAATGAGCAAACGTCTCACAGCTTTTTTAAATAAATGATACGATGTCATCGTTTTGATGTTAGAGGGTAAAACATTGAATAAAGTAGTACCTTTATACAGAACACCTTTTTGATATAAGGCACTACTATGTTTTTGAACCTTAAGTAAACAGTTTCGTAAAGGGTATTTGTGATTTGCAACGTCGGTTGTAAAGTAACATCGATTACAGTATACGAAGCAGAGGATTGTATACACATAAATACCATACAAGGTCAGCATACCTTGTTCTTTGAAAATTGGTTTGCAACTGTCTCGGTACATTGCATTGTATATAATTCTAATCGCTCTTTTTTGTAATAAAAATATTCTGGCTAACTGATTGATTCCACTACCTCCCCAGAACATAATTCCGTATTTAAGAGTGGAATAAAAATATCCATAGTACATATTTTTTAGTATGTCTGTGCTACAATGCGATGAAGCTACTTTGAGTGCATAACATAGTTTAGATAACTTAGAACAAAGGAAGTCGATCTGTGTAGACCAATTTAACAATTGATCAAAATACAAACCTAATAATTTGCAATTATCAGTTGCGTTGACAAGTAACTCGTTAAGCGGTAGTGCTTCTATGGAACCGATTTTAGAACGTAGAGATCGAAACAGTATAAAAGCTGTTTTCTCTTTATTGACCTTAAGTCCGTTTAATTCTGCCCAGTCTAAAATTGTTTTGTATAATGCACATAGTTTATGTCTAATATGTTCTATAGTAGTACCTGTAACTAGGAAGTTAGAGTCGTCAGCATAAGATACAATGGTGGTGTTGTTATCAACCTTTTTAACATAATTATGAAGGTCATTTATGAAAATTAAAAACAAGGTGGGACCAAGTATAGAACCTTGTGGTACTCCACTGTTGATAGGAGATTCATCTGAATATATTTGCACACCTTCTTTGGTATGCACAACCTTTTGAGACCTACATGACAAATACGAAGCATACCAGTTTATAGATACACCTCGTATACCATAATTATAAAGTTTCGACAGCAGCAAGTCGTGATTTACGAAGAGCCCGGCTGTTAGTAAAAATTACAAAAGCTGTGTCTACTGAGCGACCTTTAAGGTATGCATGTTGGCTAGTCGCGAACAATTTATATTTGTTAAAGAAATTGATTAACTTCTCGTTCATTGAGCGCTCTAAAACCTTAGAAAGAGCAGATAATAAACTAATCGGTCGATAATTTCCCAACGTGTTTGGATCTCCCTTTTTAAAGAGTGACACTACAGTAGCCTTTTTTAGTTCTGACGGAAATCTGCCAGTTGAAAACGAAAGATTAATAATGTGGACAACAGGTTTGATGATTGTAGTAATAATCTTTTTTAATAAAAAATTAGAAATATGATCATCACTAGTAGAGTGACTGTTATTCAACTTTTTAACAGCCTGCAACAATTATATGCTTAGTAATAGCAGGTTGCTGGTGGTGGTCTTTATGAACTAAACACTTCCACATTCAAATGCCGATATGCTGGTCTAAACTTCGAGCAGCTTTAGTCTGGGGCTGGATCAGCTTTGAGAGATGTGTGGTGTAGATTCTCAGAAGATAACCACAGCTCGATAAGTCAGTTATACCATCATACCTGAGATGCCCTCAACGACCGCATTCATACCTAACTGCGCTTGAGTGTAGTTCTTGCTTCCACGGTGCCATTGGAATGTTTTTCCTTGGGTCTTTTGTTTTCGTCTGTGCTGTTTGATGATTAGTACATTTTTGTTAATCTTATTTCCGGCGGGTAGCTTACTATTCTTTGGGGACCCTTTTAGTCTTAGAGCAGCTGCCTGATGGTGGCCTGAAGTGTCCGATCTCCGTTAGTTATGAACTGAATTGCATGAAATTCAATATGGGTCTCAGATGGCTCGAGGGACGTGCTATCTTCTGTGTTAGTCGAACCGTCCTCCAAATCCTGTAAACGTTTCGATTTGTTGGACGTCTCCGGATTCGAGGTAGGTGATACGGCGGCAGGCTGTTGAAAAACTGTATCCCCGATTTTCTTGACGTGGCTTATTTTCAACCGTTTTAAGATTGATCTGTTTAGATTTTCCACTTCCCCATTGGCCTGCGGCCAATAAGGAGTTGTGTGAATAATCTCAATATTGCTTCCCTCACAAAACAAGTGAAACTCCTTACTTGCGAACTGGGGCCCGTTGTCAGCTCGTATCGAATTCGGTATTCCAAGTCGAGAAAACATTTCCTGTAGATGCGCGATAATGGTGGCTGCCGTAGAAGACTTGAGAAATTTTATTTCTTGGTAGCGCGAAAAATAATCAATCACAACCAGTATCTCTTCAGGTATAGGACCAGCCTTCATCAAATCGATGGCAATATGTTGCCACGGCCCGTTCGGGAACTTATGTCTAGTCATTGGTGGAGGGCGACTTGGTTTGGACATTAGGAGACAATCCAAGCAAGTTTTTACCATTTTCTCAGCTTCTCGATCAATTTGTGGCCACCACACTTTTGCCCGTAATCGTCGTTTCAAGCTGTTTTTTTTTTTTTTTTTTTTAATATTTTTTATAATACGCAATGCCAAAAGTTGAATCGAATCGATTCAAAATTCACAGTGCCCTTTTCGCATCTCGACCATTTATACACCGAATTGCAAACAAAGTATTTAAATGAAAT
>NW_022170403.1:13769569-13781933 GCF_008802855.1 Photinus pyralis | reverse complement strand
GTGAGAATGTTACACTCCGTTCCTTACACAGTAATCTTCAACGACTTGATGGCGTAGAAATATCTGGTACCTCTTTGTCCCGCAGTTTGAAGAAACTGAAATTCACGTGGCGGAGATGGACCGTCTACAATAGATTATTTTTAATGGAACAGCCCTATGCAGTTCAAAGAAGACTACAATTTTTGAGAGACTTTAAACACAACGAAACTTCACTCTTTCCATTACGACCTGTGGTTTTAGACGAAACCTGGATATACAGTAAAGGGTCTTTTAGAAGAAGCTGGCAAATGGTACTCTCAAAACAGTTAGAAAAAGAAGTAGTGAAGGGGTCCGGTATATACCTAATACTCCATGCAGGATCAGAAGATGGATTTGTGGTGTAGTGTCGCTTTTTGTCTTTTGTACATACGATTTGAATATGAACATTTGAGAGTTTTTTTCTTCACTACCTGTTTTCTTTCACAATTGCGTTTTTTTTTAAATAAATCGGATCAGAAGATATTCAAGATCCTTATGCGAATATCTCGACTGTGTGGCAAAAGAACAGAAACTGTATGTATGCGTTGTTATTTCAATGAGCCAGTGATATAATGACTACGCTTTATCTCAAATTTGTAAGATGTATAAATGCAAAAGGCTTACCGATAAACCATGGCCTATTCTACTTCTGCAAATGGCTAGTTAAGGGTCATTAAAATTCGCGCAACTTAACGCGTATTCTTCACATTGGTAGTATACTTAATTTCACATCAACATTATGTAAACAAAATATTAATTTACGAACTGCCTAAACAAACTTTAAGTTACAAATGTTCCTATGCGTTTTCTGTAACCATCATACACTTCATCTCAAAGAGTTTCGGATGCTCTGGCAGTATCCATTTGGATGTGCAAAGAATCGGTTACATGAGGATGATTACAAACGGTTGAAAAGGTTTAATTCATACCAACGGACTTCCTCTACATAAAATACATGACCATTTAGCCATTATAAAACCTAAGAACAGGAAAAAACCTATCAGAACCAGATGCCTTACAAGTGATTGTCAACTTGGGCGGTCTAATAATGATGAACGATAGTGACACCCAGGGTGACACCTTAATAAATAAGTTGAAACGTCAATGTGACAATATGTAAACCAACTACTAATTTACGACCTGCCTTAATTTTGCTATGACGTCAGATAGTGTGACGAAAGGTTCAGCACCCTTGAAACAAAGTATATAAATTTTATTTGTTTTCAGCTCGGTTTTCAGTATTTGTTGTTTATGTACGTATTTAATAAAATTTTTGCATAATAACACGTGTTTATAATTAGGAAACAACATATAACAATCCTGCAACTCAAAATAAGTAATTACTAAATGTTTTTGCGTTAAATGAGCACGCACGCGAATCAAATTGCATTTAAACACATAGTATCGCGTTGCAGTGGCCAATCTCCAGTTGTGACGTCACTAAATCAATGTCACGGCTAGATCTATCGGTAGGCTACGACTAAACAAACTTGGTATTAGTAAACTTCAAATCACAAAAAACTCAAACAGTTAAAGAAGATATACTTTTTGTCCAATTCCTTTATTCCATAAATTAATCGATTTCATATTTTTGAAACACACCCTACTTGTACTTAACTTGTTACGTAACATCTGTAATGTTTGCATGGAATATTATTTTACATTTCATTATGATATTTCTCCTATATTGCAAAAAGTTTTTTTTATTCCTAATTCAATTTACGAAGTGGGATGAAAATGTTTAACGTAAGGATGTGATACGATTAGTTGCCTTTACTCTTTAGCATAATTATCTACCTATTCTAAACCAGACATAAAAAAAACTCGGCGCGGAAATGAGAAATTAATTTGGCAAGACCGCCTCTTACATCTTGACGAATTACGAAAACGAGAAATGTCAAAGTCGTATAACTTCACACAGAAATCACTTTTCATTTCGTTCCGAATTATTCCCACTGACAACAATGAAAACGAAACTTTTAAGTAACTTTACGGACTTGAAATTATAATGTTCGCATTATTCTCTATAAATAATTTTCAAAAAGTTCTAAAAGCTTAATTAAGATGATCGCCTTTCAATAGGCACTTCTTGTATTTCCAATTTTATTGGACACATCGTTATCAATTAGAGAAAACTGGGTACGTTGCTACTTAAAAGATTAGACATAATAGTATATTAAGTACTTAACAAGGGAAAAAGAGCTTTTGTACCTGAAAGAATGGTTTAAAACCCGAGGCTTGCCGAGGGCTTTAATATTCTTGAGGGAACAAAAACTAGTTTAATCCAGTGTTACTTATACTATTATTTCCAATACCGACCGATCTGAATCCATTGAAAAATTAATATGCTATAAAAACTGTGAAAAAGTAAGGTAGGCTTTTTAGGGTGTTATAGTTACTTAGATAGATATAGTACCTACATGGACTGCTATTAGCCCTATGCTTTCAATACAAAATGGATGGTCACGGATAGAGGGCACTGTAGTCGTGGGTATGTGAATCTCAGGGTAAACTAAAGTCGTATGAACACCACTCGGATGGCGTAAAGAGTAGCTTTTATAGTAACCGCGTAGTACGGGAAGCTTTCAATCCTCCTGATTATCTTCTATACGTCCACAAATCGCAATAAGTTTGCTTTTTTTGGCATATCTAGGCGATTAATTAATTGACGTTTGTTAATTTATAGGTTGACAGTCTCAAATCGTGTCTAATCGGACAACTTCGGATAGACTCGTTTACCCTGAAACTCACATACCCAGGCGATGTCCTTGACTATATTTTCGTTACAATTAGCAGTCCATGTACTATATGGTCTAAGTCATTGAGTTAGAAAACTAATGGAGGGAATATAATGGTAGAGGGGGTAAGAATTTTTGTAGACGGAAATTGCCACAGATAGAGGCCACTCGCGTGGATAGGTTCCCGTGAAGGTACATTTTGGCCGACATTATTTGACATATGAAAACGCGGGTCCTGTCACTGTCAGTTTTCCACCAAATTCAAATTTTATTAAATTTGCCATTTTAAAGTACCTAATAATTTCGGATCGGTTTGTGCTCTGGTTTATATAAACAACTAACTGCCGCATAGTGTTTTTATCACACGCAATTTGTGAATTGAGAATGATTAGCTGCGTATCGTGCAAAATTTCTCATAAAGGGAAGAAACAGGGCATTTCCTTTCATCGGTAAGACATGTCATTTATCATGTTGTAGGCGAGGTTGTAGGTACCTAGTTTATGTTTCTTAGTTTTCCAAACGAACCGGTACTTCGAGCAAAATGGTAATATTACATTTGTAAATATATCTCAAGAACAGCTCTCGAAATTTACTTTTGTGCTCACAACGCTTCATTGACTGTGATTTCGACCAAAGGTTGCACCGGAAAATGTTTATCAAATATGCAGTAGGTACTATCAAAACTTGTTTTTACAGCTAAACGTGTGAGTTTATAATATGGATATCAGGTGTAAGTTTTTTTACGAGTGCGGATACATTTTGAGACCAATAAACAATAAATTATTATTGAATCTCTCTGCCGTTGTAATGAACCTGAGACCAACCAGTCAATTGTAGCTATTGATCCACACAGTGAATTTAATGGGAGTTGTCAAGTTGTAGTGGCTATTATAGTAAACTGGCCTTAATTATACTACTGGAACACATCGATGTATATTTAGATTTGTAATCAATGATTATATTAAATCTGCATACTTTCCCATCCTTGTCTATTTTGTTTACTTTACCACGAGCATGTATTTTACTCCTTCTATACGTTTTTTTTGTTATTATTCCTATTAGTGGAAAGAAAATTATATCTCTACGCCACTGAAGTGAGACGCTAATGATAACGGAAGTGGTGTGGTACTTTAATCACAGCTAGAGGCCACTTTTGGTTCCCGTGGTCTACGTCTGGCCAAGCATTTGATTCCCTCCATTAGTTTTCTAACTCAATGGTCTAAGTATAGTTACGCTCGCTTGTTTGTAACTGTCAACAAAAATTAAGAATTTTTTATTTTGGTAAAATCATGCCTGTAAATCTTAGACCATCGGCATACCCTTCTAAAAATATTGAAGTCGAAAGTGACGGAGAATATGAAGGCGTTTCTTTCATCCCCTAAGATGTGACTTGCTGATAAAGGTTAGTTTGTGTAAAACATTGCATGCTCATGCTTCCGAAGTTTGTGGTTGTAGATTGTGACAATTGTGGATATTGGAGGAAGTTGCAGCTTGCAGATCAGAGGAATTCTTAAAAATGAATGTAGACTACATAGAAGATGGAGAATCGATGCTAGTAGTTAGTATTCCAGACACAAAAACTAAAAATCAAGAGTTTTTACCATTGTTGAGGCGGGGAAGAACTCAGTTATTTGGCATTATATAGGAAGAGCTGGATGTACACTAAGGCCCTTTATACATTGTGCTTTTCATATTACCTGTTCTGAAAATAAAGAAAATGAATAGGTAGGTACTTTCTGAATGTTTTACAAGAAATCAAAAATGAGGGATTAAAATTACCTATTAATGCACAAAAATTAGGGATTAAATTCAATAAAAACGTGTCGGCATTGGAAATAGTTATTTACCTAACAAGTTCGGTAAGTTAATTTTCCCGCATGAGCACTTTGTTTGCAGCACGACCGTAGGGAGTGCTGCATTTAGTGCGAATGCGGGAAAATTCTTTCCGAAAGAGTTAGGTACAATATTTTTTGTAACGAATTACGTAAAAAAAGGTCAAAATTAATAAAGTTTTGTAAATTAGCTTTTTTTTAATCATGAGTTGGTAACACAATCATATGTTTGGTTGGTAACATAATTTTGTAACTACCCACTTTTAATAATGCACTGGTCACATTTAAAACTTCCACATTTTTGGTTAATACATATTTTGCCTTTGCAATGAGTGCTACTGGTCACGGCATTGCATAGTTTGCACTGAATATCTTGAGTTGCGTAAATACACTCGTTACATTTAAAATCCTTGGAAGCTTTGTGTGTTAATATGTGCTTTCTTAAACTGCATATGCGAATAGTTGCCGAATATCACTGGTCACATTTTAAGACGTTTTAACAATAAATTTTACTTTTTCTTGAGTTCCAATTCTGAAAAATAATTTGATTGCGTTATAAGTTCTTGTTTATATATTTACGTAAAACTTAGTGTACGTCTGTTTCCGATTAATCGCACTAAATAACCTCAACCAACGGTTTAATTGATTTTACAGCAGATGACAGTTAACCATTGACATGAGTCATGACGTTCGTTGACTTCAATAAGTACTACCAACCGAAGAACGCGCATAACCCCTTCTCTCCAGCGGAAACTAAAAAACACCGCGATGCGGGAAAGTCGTTTTCCCGTGCATCGAGGATGCTTGGAAACATTATCTTTCCATTCAATGAGTACAAAATAGTTATTTATGCATCAAGGGCATTAAGGCGATATTTATGCCGAGGGCGACAGAGCCCGAGGGCCTCCGGCCCGAGGAATTGTAAGTCGCCCGAGGGTTAAATATTGAGTAATGCCTGAGGTGCATACAACATTTTATTTTTCATCGTTCCAAAGAATGCATTTCCAATATACAAATATCATGATTATTGTTTGCCCAACATTAAAGTGCTTCATACGAATCAAGTTGCATCTTTTTTATTACATAATATAACCCCGTCAATCAATTTGACAGGCCGTTTGAGGGCATAATGAGATGACTATCCATTATGCCCTCTCATTATGCCCTTGGGCGTAATAGACTGCTTCATATATCACATTTATGACAGATATAATTGACATATAATAGGCAAATGAAAAATAAAAATCATTTTCGATAACAGCTTCACTCCATTATGACAAGTACTGAAGTGTCACTTTTTGTCCCGCCGGGATTAAATTTGGACGGAAATCCCGGAAGGATGAAATTACTAATAGTCCAGTAAGAATAGATGAAAATATGGCAAATAGGGGAACTAAATCATGTATTACTAATTCCTTCGGAAATGTGTAGCAGGAGGTTCTCTGATCAACATATAATAAAGTCCCCCGGACTACCGCGTGTGCTAGAGGGGTGAGGGGGGTGACCGGGGTTTTGATGGTCACATTTTATACTTTTTTACTTACAATTCGAAATTCGAATTCTTTTAATTTCATATAAATTAATACAAGCTCATTAAATTTGCTACAACTTTGATTCTATACACTTTCTTAAAAAACCCACCTTTTTTAAGTTTTTGACCCACCAAAATTGAATATGTGGATTATACACATGACCGTACTAGCCAACTCGATCCGCATAGCCGGATTTACCCTCCACAGCGGTGGGGTTAGATGAGAGGAGAGGATCAAATGCTGATGGAGTATCAAGACTAGCGACCCGCCAGCACCGGCCAATGTCCTAAGTTCCATCTTCTGCCGCTGAACTACTAAAACTGGATGCGGCCCGAAGTGTGAGTGTCGTAAGACGGGCATCAACTGCACTTCAGCTTGTGGTTGTGAAATGAAAGTGCGTACTTTAACGGCTCACCGGTCCTCGAGGATGGCGATGAAGAAGACAACATCGACACATTCACGTTTTCGGACAGCGAAAATTAGTCTTAGCTTAGATACTGTTAATATCTGATGTTACACATTGTACCTATATAGCACGATCCACTTTCGAATTACCTCTCCTTTATGCAGTTACGAGGTTTCCTGGAGGAAAAAAACCAAAGGAAATCATGATGTATGAGGTCATATATACCTACTACATTGATATGTATTTAGTTTAGTTTTGTTGTTGTTGCTACATTAGACAGTTTTTGTTGTTGATTAAAACCGAAGTGATAAACCGATAAAAATGCCGTTTACAGCCCAGCAAAGTGAAGAACTTCAGGTGTTGTTGAAGCGAAGAATTCTTAAATAACATTGTGAAAGGAGTCACAAATTTTATTCTAAAAGATCTAGAGGCGGATTTGGAACGTATAGCAGATGAAGTTAAAAACTTGCAACGTGAGAATTCTGAACTGAAAAAATCAAATTCCGAATTAAAACATGGCTTAGATCGCATGGAGCAATATTCCCGTCGAAATTGTTTAAAAGTATTTGGTGTACCCGAAAACGCGCAGGAAAAAACGGACGAGGTGTTATTGAATTTATTTAATAACAAAATGAACTTATCGCTGTCGGTGAGTGATATCGATAGGTCTCATCGCGTGGGTCGGATAGATATTACCAAACGCGTTCTGCTGCCAAAATTAAGTGTAGGCCTATTATCATAAAATTCGTTACGCGTGACACCGATGAAGGCAGGTCATTTACATAAATTAGGTAAAGAATATGGCCTAGAATGGAACCCTGAGGAACTCCATGTCGTAGAGGCAATTTGTTCGATAGAACATTATTGAATATTACGCGTTGATGTCTTCCTTTTAAATACGAGGATATTAGTTGAACGCTTCGTTCACCAAAATTGTACACAAACTTTATTCAACAATATTTCGTGCGAAACGCAGTCGAACGCCTTCGAAAGATTCTTGTAACATAGATAGTATAACATTTTTAATTTTTATTTACATTAATTCCTACTCTTTTCTTTATTGTTTAAAAGTATTTATGATAGATGCATACGCGCTATACATTTTATATTAATACTACCATAGTGTAACTATATGTTCGTACTTAGTAGTCATCATTCAATATTTGCTTGTTGCAATTGGGTGGTTCTGGTTGGTTACGTACTGACGTAAATCAAATCTAAAAACCGTGTCACTGTTAAAAATGCTTTCAATCTCCTGCGATGTAGATAACGTTTATCAAGTAAATGAAACGAGGGGTCCACGGGCATAAATTGGCAGTACACACAATTTTAAGTTAAATGTCAAAGCATGAATTCAGCCCTCAACCACCGTTTATTAGTAGCATTAGTTATGTTCATACGTTGGACAAGCTCATATCGCACGCATAACAACTGGATATAAAAATTGCAGTCGCCCTTGTCCTCGACGAGGCATATTTTTAGTACAATCGGTGATGGTAATTTGATAAATAAATTTATTAAATGCTTACGTCTACTAAAATGCAGTGTTAACGAGCAAGTTAACAATCGTAATATAAAAGAATTCTCTCATTCAATTATACGTGCACGCTAACCCCATTGTATTAATAGAAACACGCGAAACATGCACAGAGCAAGTAAATAAATTTCTAATCTAAATTAAAGAAGTTCTTTGGTGTTTTTTTCTTCGTCAATCTGTTTAAACATGCAGCCCGAAGTATTTGAAGTAATCGGTACGGTAATCAAACATGAAAAGGCAGCGGCGACGGCATACTCTTAGATCACAATATATATTCTATAGCTACAGCTGTGCCAACATATGTGAGATATGAGTAGAATCAAAACCATCTTATTTACAAGCCGTGCTCAGAATTATGGCAACACTGCAGGTAAGGCCGATTTCTGAATTCAACTTTGTAGATTTCAGGCGTATTTTGGGTGTAATAATCCTATTTTCCTGTTTTAACTGAGTGAGATTACGACAATTTGTGTTACTCCGTATTGAATCAACCGAAATTATTATTCTGGTAAGGGCCGGTTCTACAATGCGAGAATAAAACCGAGAATTGGTATACCAGGGATAAGCTTATACTCGGTTAAATTTTTGAGTTGCGTTCTACAGTCATCCGATCACCCTAGAATAGCTATACCTCGTATATCCGGGGAGTAGCTCATTTGTACACACATTAGTTTGAGCTGACATTTGTACTGATTACAGAATTTTTTGTGATTTGTGTATTGATTTCGCGGGTCTTAGAAATGATGGAAAGTGGCAAGGGTAAAAAAAGGTGCAGTAATTTTACATCTGATGAAGTAGATGTGCTAGTTAGCTTGGTTGAAGAATTCAAGGGTCTAGTTGGAAGTCTTATGAAGTTATTATGCAGAGAGGCGATTGCATCGGTCACCTGGGTCACAATGCCACAGCCAGAGGTTTTGCTAACACCTGCAAAATCTGCAACTGAATTGAGCATGTTGAATGAAAACGTAAACTTAAGAGCTACTTTGTTGTTGGTGTTATCGCATGATTTCTGTCTCTGGTACTTTGAATTCTATCCTGAATCATTTCTAGAAGCATTTCACATGTACGCTTTTGCAGACGAAACCGTGTAAAGAATTCCAAATCGTCATATTCTTCAAAGAAATTTGACCTGTAAACCATCGAATAGGCATTCTAGTTATGTAAAGCAAAATAACGTCAGCTAACCGACGTCTAAACATTTTCGGATTATGTCCGTTCCCAAACTCATCCCAGTTATCTTCCTCAGAGTCGAAAATATTTATGTTCATTTTGATTTTGATAAAAACACGTGCAGTCAGCTTGACAAGTAAGTGACAAACGAGAACGGCATACAAAGCCGCTACCAATATAGTAGGGGAGCTAGCACGAAATCCACTGAACGAGAATGATCAAAATTTTAACCGATGGAGTTCCATTTTGCCCTATCAGAGAATGCTAAAATCGATCGTCTGCCGCCTCAGGTCATACGACTTAAGGCGCTGCGGGTACTTCTTGTGGTACCAATTCTAAAAGGTTGTTTTTCGAAAAAATAAGTTATACACCTAATGAAAACGTTGATAATAGCTCTTAAAAAAATATTTAAAAAAATCGCGAACATTTGATAACTCCGTAAAAGAACAATTCTTAGTCGGTTTTTCACGAACTTTCTACGGATATAACTAGGTTACCGTTGGATGAATGAAGCTAATTTTTTTTACAGACTAATGATAGGTACTACTAATGACTTAATGGTGTTTCGTTTTTAAATTTTTTAAAGTAGTTAGAGCGCGTTCGGCTGAAGTCAAGTGATGTACTCGGCCTACCTATTACTTACGGTAAACGTCCCCAAAAAAATGATGTTATGAAGGAAACATAATTAGAAATACGGTATGAGTGGTATTTTGTACCTCAGCACAATGCACACAACGTCTTACATGATTTTTAAAAAGGTATATACAGTAGTCAACTTGACTAGTATCCCTACTTTTCGACCCTGTTTCAAACCTTTGCACACTAAATGTTGACGACACACCGCGACTAAATATTCACAGTGTAAGCGGTAAATCCTAAACGAATATATTTATTTTTAATCAAAACGTATGCGAGACGTATGTAAAAGTCGGGAAACTAAATAATTTGGCGTTTGACGTGAAGTCGGTGTAGTGGATTTGGTTTTTCGATGTTGGCGCCAGAGATCCCCAACCGCTATCTTGATCTCGATCCGATCAGTGTGTCAACAAGACGTGTGCATGCCTTTATAAATATCGCTGGTTTTGATGTTCTTTCTGAAAGACACCATGCCTTTTGTGAGGAAAAGTGCTCAGCAAAAGAAGGAAAAGATTGTCCTAGCTCAGCTATATACTAGACCTAGTGGAAAAGTCATCAGATTTAAACGCGTGCTGCATAGCGTGCCGCCGCGTCAGAGCAGACGCCGCTTCGGCGGTAAATATCTTCCTTATTTCATCATGAACATGTACTTTTCCGTGCATATTTAGATTCGTCACAAAATTTCGCTTCTAATGAGACCCATCTCATTTAAGTCTTGATACAAAAACCTTCGCTAGCTCAGAAAAACTGAGTCTGTCCATAAGGGCCCATGTTAAAATACCCTGTTTTACTGTCAAATATCTCAGAAACGGCACATAGGAACACTTTTTTCTTTTGACCATTAGAAAGTGCGTCTCTCAGAGAATAAGTGACCAAATTTTCACCAACTTCTTGTTACTTTTACCTAGGCGCTCTAACTACTTTAATACCTGGTATATCCAAACAATTTCAAAGGGATAACTTATCCGCCATTTTACACCTGGAATAACGCTATTCTGGAAATGTAGAACCAAAATTTCGAATGTTACTCCAAGAATAGCTTATCCGTGGTATATACTAGCATTGTAAAACCGGCCCTAAGTGCATGTACAAGCTCAAATATGACGTACACACTACGTAGTCGCCCAGTTTCGCCGAAAAAAACCCCAAGTACAAGTTAGTCTCCATGGAAATTGATAGCGAAACTGAAGCGACAGCAGCATTTGTAGTGCCGAACAGTGGCAACCTTCTAATGAAAAACAAAAAAATGTAGAAAGCGAAGATGCTGGGTATAACCTCATTAAGCAGAAGCAGAAAACGATAGGTACTATCTTGAAAGAATACAATTATTTTATTAGTTTGTATTTCAGGTATTCTAGCACAGACATGTCGAGTCGATTTTCTAAAGGAACCTTCTGGATTATTCCCACGAGTTCCCGGCACGGGAATTTGAAGAGTACGGGGCTTCACTCTTTAAAAGCTTCGTACCTACACCCACCGGAGTAGCGACCGGCTTACAGTCTGCCATTCCGAATCGCACCTGGAAGTCGTTGATAATTAAACCTCGCTGATACACGACGACTTTACCCCCTATTGCCGATATTAAGTGCCCAAGCGTAGGCTTCACCTCGACCTCTTTCGACAGAAGCTCGCCAATTTCGGAGATCTCGATGGAAAACGCATTACGATGCAGTTACCAATTTACAGCGTTCCGAATTTTAAAGTCAAATAAAAATGTCATTATCCATTTTTGTAAATGAATAAAATATAGGTACAATTGTAAGCTGCCTAAGTATCTTTCTTCGGTATTAAAACCACCAAGGCGAAATACAGAAGAGAGGAAAGATGCCGTGTTTCAAGAGCAACAAGACTCCATTGACATTTTTATGGGCCCTCCCACTGACTTTCGAACAACGTTGCCAAACTTCTCAGCATGGCGTGTAACTATAGACAGCTGTGGTAGAATACCGATCATGCGCACTGTTGTCTGTCTAATCCGTCTAATCGACATTTTAGTGAGTGATATTTCCGTGGTTTAACATAGATTTTACGGCGTTGTAGATCACATTTTCGCGAGTCTAATTTATTTTGTCTTGGTAGTTGTACCATCCACGCTCTCGACCCAAATACTCTTAACTTACCTAGATCATTTCTTCCATAGCATCTTCTTGCTGGTGTAGTACCTTTATTTGCTTTAGTTGGACATTTGTTTATTTCATATGCTAAGCATATAATTGCATGGTCCCAAATTTGTTTTGGTAGCATTGTTTTTGCAAATTTCGTTCGAACTTTATCTATTAGTGTTTGATTCATACGCTCTGATGTGCCATCCTGCTGAGGCCAATATGGCAATGAATACTCTATACTTATGCCTTATGCCAAGTGTAGTGCATTATGTGTGTGTGAGAGGGTGTGTGTGTACGTTTCCCGATATTTATGGCAACATTGTGTGTGAATATGCCTGAACTGTGGCAGCTTCAAAAATTGTGGCAGCATACACGCGCTGTCACAATTTT
>NW_022170403.1:13668685-13769469 GCF_008802855.1 Photinus pyralis | reverse complement strand
CTCTTTCTAGCATTATGCAATAACATAAGTTAAACGTTAACTTCAAATACATATCAAAGGGATCCTGGTGCGACGAACTTCCCCCTTAGCTCGTGCACGAACGTATTCTAAATGAGTAAAGCACAATTATTTCAAGTTGATTTAATTGTCGAACAATAATATAATGGTAGGTACAATTCAATTATCATACAGTAGACGGTCGGTCACTCGGGCGGCACCAAGACTTCTCTCTGCTCCCCCGAAGTCTTAGGAAAAGGGGCGGTCTCTTCGGATGGGGTGGAAAGCCTCCGGGTATCCTCTAATGGAGAACGGAATATACCAGGGATCGGTCAGAGTTCACCACAAAATGGCGGCGGTCACTTCCGGCTTATCTAAAACAAAATATGGCCGACGGCCCTGACGGTAAATTTCCTAAAGGGAATAAAGCAATAAAGCACAAATCAATTAGCGGTGTCTAGGGGAAAGAAAAGCGGAAAAGCAAGGAGAACAGAATATAATTAAGTTTAGCGGAACGGTGGCATAAGGTTACGGTTGTGCAAAAAAGGGAAACTCAAAACGGTAGTGAAAAGGAAAGGACAACGGTTTGACTTACGGTCGCTAAAAAGGGAAAACTGTAAAACAAAAGGGTTTCGGTGGATTCGGAATGATACGGTTTCGCAAATTAAAGAAATCAAAAGGCGTACTTACAACTCGAAAGTATGAAGCAGAAAGATACCTCCCCAATTGAGCGTTTTCCTTTTAAAGGAAACCAATTTTGGTAGAAGTGGAACAGGGAATTTCCAAAGCCGGGCGGTGCTCGCACCGAGCGCGGTAGAAAATAATTCGGTTTTTAATTAATTGCGGCTTCTGTGGTTAACTTAAAAATCTGGGACAACTTGCAAACAATTAATTACAGCGCCTCTGTGGACACCTCTCTCGACGGTTTCTGACAAGGTTTACTACTGCCCATTAACATGGCATTAATTAACAGCGCTTACCTAATTAAGCGTAATCAAACCTAAGTACTCATCAATCCAATCTGCAACTAGCTCCCTTGGACTTTTTCTTCTCAAACGGCGCTATCGCTTTAACACTCTTATCGCAACATGCAGGCATACGGACGGGATTGCAAAACTTGTAAACAACTCGATCTGAACTCGTTCTATCCTTGATTTTACTTATTATGGGAATCTAAAACATCTTATAAATAATTAACGGCGCTGAAACCAAAGAATATTAATTGTCCCTCATCTTCGCCAGGACAACATCTCTCGGTGGTTACAAAAATATCGCGGTCTTCTTGCGTAACGAAGCCCAAACCAATCGTTACTATACCGGGTGGTCTTTGTAAACGGCAAACTAAATGGAGAAATTCCGGGTGCTTCGTTACACTGGATCCTTCGCGAAAAAATACATTAATTCTGTTTGCCTATGATACTTTCTCCCTGGGACACACGGTATGCATCAAGCATACTTCATATATTACTATGACATGAACATATACCATGAATATTCTTCTAATATGCAAATGACGTAATACTATAAAGTAATATTAAACAAAGAAACAGAATCGTTCAATTACATGAGGGATTTCCGTCAAAAGTTTGGAGTTTGGGGAAATTGAAAAATGTGACGCAACCGTTGATAGCGATGTTTGAGTATGAGTGTGTCCAACTACAGAATTGAATTCAGAGTGTGATCAACGTTCCTCGCCCGGGACAGCTAAATCGTAACTCCAAAGGACATATTGCTGTGGTGTAAGGGCTGATTTATCAAAATAGGCGAATTAAGCTCGAAAAAATTACTTCAAAAAATAATGTGTATAGCATTGGTTCAGCTCATAATATTGTTGTGGTCGTGGACTATTTCGAAATTTCGTAAAGTATGCTCTTACTTACTACTTCAGCTTCTCTGGACACAATAGAGTGACGTGCTAAAAGCCGGGTTCAAACGGTCAGGTAAAGAATGGTGTCGCCGTCGCTGACGTCCGCATTAAAAATAATGTTTGCCGTTTTTTGAGGGAAATAAATGGTGTTATGGTTGATGATTATCTAAGGGGAGTTCAATTAATACCCCTGTTGAAACATGGACCTGAATCTTTTTAGTATGGTGAGTGTGACGTTCGTCGCCAACAAAAATATTGGTTTAGCGCCAAATGATTATGAGCTTTTTGGAGCTTCAAAAAAGGGATTCGGGTTTCTTGCATTTTCCGCATGACGACGGCAAACCAAAAGTACAGACAATACTAATAAACGGTTTATATACAGGGTGAACATTTTGCCTGGAGACACTGGATATATCGAAACAAGATGTTTTTTGCAAAGAATAATTTTTTGCTACCAATTTACGTAGGTACTTACCTTATATTTGTGGCTAGTGGCGTACCTCTGCATGGTGAAGGAGGGCATATTTTTTTAATGGCAACTACTAATTTTCGTTACATATTCTTAAAGAATACACTTAGGTATATTAAATAATCAAATTTAAAATAAAAACTCAAATTAAGAAAAATAGTTCTGATTTATTTCACTAGTTGAAAAAAAACGTTCTTATTTTGTTAGTTACCTATGCCAAAACAATTTATTGTATCATAAATCATTAAACATTTATAAATAAAACCTAATTGCTTAAAAATTATTTACAGTGACATGCGTCTACAAAACTAAGAGGTCCCTGTTTTAATGAAAAGCATAATTTTTCGTGAGGTACTATTAAAGAATGAATCTTTTTTATATGACAACATAAAAAACATGCTCAAATTAGTAAATTTATAAAATTAATTAACACAATTATCTTCCTTATTATTTGAGTTTTTCTCTTAAATGTGATTATATTTATTAATATAAAACAAAAAAATCTCTTTAATTATATGCAATAATGTGTAATGAAAGCTAGTAATTTCCATTAAAAAAAATATTCTCCCCTAGCTAGACCATGCAGAAGTACTACACACCACTGATCACAAGGTACGTAGATTCATAGTAATTTTTTATGATTTTGGATGCCATGAAAAGCTTCTGTTAGAAAAATGTTGTTTTGAAGATATATCCAGTGTTTCAGACAAAATGTTCGCCCTGTATACCTAGTTCTACGAAAGTTGTAGAAGTCTCATACTTGAGTCGGTACGTGTAGACATGCGAACACACAACAGACTTCATATCCGACTTGGCTAGACAAGCCATATCGGTCAATTTGTAGGCGCGTATGTAGCTGGCTTAACGCAATGTTTGAATATTCACATACCTATACACTATGTCGGAGATGATAGAGAGTTACTATATGGGCATTCCAGAAACGGTAAGGGATACAAATTGGGTTAAACAAGAGAAAAGTTGGACAATCAAAGGTCTAAGAAGATAGCGTTTAGAAATTGCTGAAAAAAATTTGGTGTTTGTAATAATTTTAAAAAATCGAATTTTAAGAACTCTTTTTTCTGGCGTTTAATATTTGACCTAGAGCAAAACCAATGACACTTCTCTATAGCAACTTTTAATCTGCATCTGCCAAATAAATTTAATTAAATACTTGTAGGGACTTCTTATCATTTTTAATCCATTCAAAATACACATTTTTTAACTGGTTTTAGAAAAGTGCCTGACATCAAATAAAATAATTAAAAGATTGCTCAGAGATGAAAAAGTATACCTACCTAACACTCTCCAATTAAGTTGGATGTGTTTTTTGAAGTAAACAGAAATAATTATTTTATTACACTCTAAAATTGGAAATAAGAAAAGTTGTCATTTGTAAAGTAAATGGTCGTTAAAAAAGGCTCTATATATAGTAAAATGTCACTTATTTCACTGAAGCGTAAATTGTGTGCGCAATGACACCGTAGGTACTTTGTATCCCTAGAAGGATAGTAATCAATTAAAAAAAGTGGAATATATGGGCGACATATAACACGCAGTTTGTCTCTACGCCCATTGATCCCATTGTGAGTGAATCAATTTCCACTGTTTGAATACTACACAATAGCATTTAGACAATCTATATTTATCAAATCTTTTTTTCAGACCATCCTATCGTATTGAGTGCCAAACAGGTAGACAGCGGGCGTTTGCAGTTGAATGCTAATGATTTTTTTTAAAAATTGGAATAAGAGGACCGCTACTTCGTACTGCAATTTGTTAATCTTGAAAACAAAATCCCGTTGTTGTTTCAACCACTGTGTCTGAGGGTAAGAAAGTGGACGTGATTTCTTCAAAAAAATTAATCGAATGATTTTTTATTACAGATGTTTGTAAACAAATTACTTTAAGAGATGTACCGAGCCAACAAGGTAAATAGGTACTATTGCCTACTATATGCCGTTTTAACGTATTTTTTTTAGAATGCGAATTGGGCTCATTTATCAGAAAAATATAATACAGTGAGTACTTATAATTTCTCCACAACTAATTTTTGTGTCTAGAATAATGTGGCAACTGGCAATCATGGGGAGGATTAGCAAGACCATCCATTACACCAAATACGCGGATGGGAAGAAAACCTTAAAAGCGCTGCACTGTACATATTGGGTAGTATAATTTTGCGAATTTTTTTAGGTTGAATAAATAATAATTCAGACTTGTTGATTATTTTATTAGTAGAGATCGTTTCAAAACTAAAAGATTATGGGCGCAAAAACTAGTTTTCAATCAAATGCAAATTTGCTATCTAATTTCAAAATGGTGCCACATGTTATTTTGTGTTTGAAGTGTTAATAATAACTTCCTCACATCATGGTTAGGGCGGACGTTTTTATTTATAATTTCGCGCAATCGTGAAATTTCGGATTGACCGACGTGCATCTCACCATCTTTTAATCGTGGGACGATCTCTACTCGCATGTCACACCCACTATGCTATATAATGTGCTGATGGAGATATATAAGGCAAATATTGTTACAATGACTATAAAAGCCAGTGTAGTGTGTAGTCATTGAACTGATTGGTTACTTCTGGTGGTTTTGATTTGTTTGGGCCATTATACATATCATTCAAATGCACTCATGTTTTCATTAGATGAATAGGTAATCTATGGAACAGGCTCATTTTCATTGTCACTTTCATCTGCGAATGCGTAAACTGCAATATTGATTATAAAAATGCTACACATCATATTACTTGCTGGAATTATTGTCTTTATGAACGTTTTATTGTTAATCGCGTTTTAATAATGTGAGTTATAATAGCATTCAATAAGTAATTACTTTTTCAATGGTTATAGATATTGGGTGTAGGGTGATTAGAGACCATTTTGCGCATTCCTACAGTAATAAAATTTGGTACTGCGATAAACAATTATATTCAAACATTAGAGCAACACTAAACCTTATGAATATAGGCACCTAAGATATTCTCACTGCTCTGCGCAAGGATATAAGTTCAAATGTTTATGTAGGGTTCGGGAACAAATTCTCTAAACTTTTGTATTATTAACAAGCTCCTAGCGAGTTTATAATTTTGCGGTGTCTGTCCGTTAGCACGATATCTCGATAACGAATTTTGCTGATGGATTCTTTATCAAATTTCTAGATCGGAGTTCGTGAATTGGCGATGTAGGTAACGAAATAAGGAAGACTCTTTTGACATCTCCGTTGGTTATGAACCGAATTGCATGAAATTCAATATACGCATAGCTTTAGCCATATAACATGCAATGCCAAAAGTTGAACCTAATCGATTCGACATTCACAGCGACCTTTTCGCATCTCGGCCATCTATGAATCCAATTGCAAACTTTTTCATTTAAATAAAATTTGATACATAGGCACTTGGAATAAAAGAAAATCTAACTCTAGCTTCAAAATTTGGTTTTACACATGCGCAGTGCCAATTTTCTTATTTACATTTCAATGAAATTTGGTACTTAGCCACTTATACATAACTACTTGGAATAAAAGCAATTATGTATCACCAGTTTGGTTCCTAACACTTTGCAGAACTATTGAATGATATCGTTCAATGGTACTGTAATGAGAGTTGTTGAAAAATTCTGCTCTGCATATATTTCGCAACAAGTGCGGTACGGAGAGCAAATATAGTCATAGTATAAGAATAGGATACAGTATTTCAGTTGTATCAATGTTTATTTAAATGAAAAAACATAACAATATGGTTATGTGTAATAAATGCAATCTGTATAGTCTAAGAGCCCGCGACGCAAACCATTACCATTCAAATAGCAACATAAAACGTATACATGAACAAGTGTTGAAGGTCCCCATACACGAAACGCTCGGTCTGTCGGACCGCATTTAGCCGGAAGGTAAACAAATTTAATTGTTTATTTATATATTTCATAAGAAATCATTACTTTTAAGAAAAGCAGGTCATATGTGGTACCAAATTAAAACTCTTGACGTCAGCTGCACAAATAACTTGGTCTGTCGGCAGGCAAATAGCCGGAAGTCCTTGACAGACCGACATTTAGTCTGCTGCTAGAAGTCGACATTTCAGTTAGTTATAAATTTCTACGATCACTCTGATCCAAGCATTTTAGTTCTGTACCAAAGAGTAAATAACCATAAACCTCTACAGCGGATCTAAAAAAGCGGCCACACTGTATATGATCTAAGACCGCACGCCACAACTGCTGGCATTGAATTTATAACTGCTGATAAAGAGCGCGCTGCCAGAGTGGTGGGGGAAGCTTATTGCCTTTAGTTTATATTGTTACCATTTCAAAATCAGACGGATAACGGCAGATGGCGCTAATGTTGTCTGAAAGCACTGTTAAGTATCTTGTTTTTATCTCGAAAATTCGCCGCGTCCTTCGGAAACTTTCGGAGACTTTCGCTATATTTACAACAAGCACGTACATTTGTAGTCGGGATATAAATAAAGAAAACAAGATTATGCTAGTTGGTGCATGACATCACGCTGACAGAACTTTAACCACAGCTTACTTGATAGTAAGTAAGCTGTGCTTTAACATCGGGATTCTGAATTTGTGTTTTTATGATTTAGGTGAAAAAAATGTATACAACCTAAACGCAAAATATGCCAAAAAATATGAAGAAATCGTTAGACCACCTTTAAAAGTGCTATAAACTATAATTGAGCGCACTATAAACAAGAGGAAGTACAAGCGTTTTTCAAAATATGGTAGATACCTACTTATGCTAAAGTATCTAAAAATTTTGGAGTAGATTACTACATAAAATCTAGCATAAAATATTGATTCATGTAGGTACACAAGTTATAATTAATTGGATGAAAAATGGATTCGATATATTCTTTTCAATAGTAGACTTACACTGGTTTGTAATTACATCCCTACTTCTAAATAGAACCATTTTTAAAGGAAAAAAGCACGAAATAAAAATTGCACGCCAAGAAACAATTTGCTAAGCTATGTGTACCATAAACCTGCGAAATCCTAAAGCACAGTTATTTTTAGAACAAAGGGCTACTGTGTATTGTGTTGGTGTAATTCACAAGCTCCGACCTTGTGTGGGTGTTGATTGTGATGCGATTTCTTTGACTGTCTACTTTTAGTCCAGGAGGCAGCGACATTTTTTATATGCACTCATTTCTATAAAGTTGATATTCTGCGATTTTGATAGTACGAGTAAACACAAAGTCTACCACCCACGCAAGATGCATAAAAAATTATTCAATTGAACTTACTTCTACAAAGATGAAATTTTTGTTTCAAAAAGTTGATGTCATTTCAGACACACAAAAATTTGTCTACCGATCGCTGATTAAAATACTTTAGAAAGAAATGTGGCGTTTGCTTTTTCGGGACGCTCACCATCCCTACTGACAGGGGCACCTCCTCACATATCGTATTTTGGCATAATATGGAACCGACTTGGGACTGGGAAATACCATACTAAATTACTAAGCAAATTGTGGAACATAAGAAGTTTATTTTCATATATCGCGTGCAGTGAGATGTCATATCATATTTAATTGCTCTCATTGCGAACTATTAGATTTCGTTGAGAAATGAATGAAGGATTAAGCAGCAATGCCGACTTCCTACATCATAGCACAGAATAAAATCTGTGATCATAGGTATAGTAAAGCCATTGTGACTCAGTCTCAGTCTTGAATTTTGCGTGTTGTAGCGTTTCTTTAACATTTGAATTTCGAAAGTTGGAATAGTTATTAAGGTATCAAGGGCGTTATGAACTAAATAACGCCCCAGGTCAACAGTGTAGAACCCGAGGGCCTTTGGCCCGAGGGTTATACGTTGACCGTGGGCGTTGTGTTCATAACGCCCGTGGTGCCTTCAACGTTTTATGTCATACTTGATGATTTTCCAAGAATTAGCGGTGCCAGATGATTAAAAGAGAAGATAATGAGAATCATCAAAATTAAGTTATCCATGGTCGTAACCGAGGTCGTAACTATGGAGATAGATATTATATTTGTCAAAGTCAAACATTCTAAAAACTGTCTGAAAAATGACAGACGAAGCGTCTCATTTACCGGCACACGTTCTTGCGCGAGCCGCAAAAGCGAATGAAGCCATAGTGCCACAAAAATCGAAATCCTCTTATGAAAAAGAGTACGCTATTTTTGCAAAATGGATGGTGAGTAATTCTGTGGAGACAATAAACGAAACCGTTATATTGGGTTACTTCCAAGAGTCGGTATGTTTAAGTCTATGGTTTAAGTAATTTTATTAGTCATTAAACGGAGAGGTAATTTACACTCAGAGTCATTTTCTCCCAATTCGCTTTGGACGAAATGGTCAATGCTATACGTAAAGAGTTAATGGTAAAGAAGAAGATTAAGAGTTTCGAAAAATTTGTGCATCTAAAAGGGTATTTAAAACAAGTTCAGGAAAGCTATCGTCCAAAAAAATCAAAAATCCTTACTTGCGAACAGATAGTCGCCTTCCTTACAGAAGCACCTGATCCGCAGTATCTGATCTACAAAGAGGAAAGAAAATGTATGGGTCTGGGCCAAGCTGGTGCGGTGTTCTCTGGACAGTCCCAGAATTGTTCTTTTTTACTTCAAAATAACAGTAGGATAATGCGACATCAACACAGTTCGTTTTATTCAGTTGTTGAAAATAAAAAGTGTGTACAGATTCATTATTCCATATTTATAGGATTTACAGAAATAACGCCCTTGGGCGTTATAGAAATAACGCCCGTTGCTACGCATAATTGGGGTTGTCATGGTGGAGTGCATTATTTGTCATTTAATGTATCTTGATTTAGGATTATTATAACTGAATAATAATCAAGTATGACATAAAATTTTTAACATTCTCCCCTTTAAGAAACTGCTCCGTTCGTCCCTTCCTACTGCTCAATTAACGGTTCTGAAAAAACGAAAACGATGCCGAAATCTTTACATTTACCCTGACCTACAGCGTCGCGCTCGCGGGTTCTTTTTGCCTTATGAACGAACGAGAGCGGTAACTACGGTGGTATGTATTTAAATTCAAATGAGAACCCGCCATGTTTCTCCGCCATCTACAGGCGAACCACTACACTTACGTTTCGCTTTCGATCTAAATATGGTGGGAAACACAACTAGGGTCACTTTATAATGAAGAAGTTTCGTACAAATTTCCTTTAATTGACCATAAAATCACTTGAAACTTATGTGTTATCTTTGTAATGACTCCAAGAAGGCAATGACGAAAATTCATGGAGATTTGATTTCACAAAAAATTAAAATTGCCCATTTTCAAAAATGTAATTAACCTATTTATAGCGAATGTAGATCGATGAAAATTCGTTACCTCCTGCGCTGGTCCTTGCTGATTAATATAAAAAAAAAATTGGGCTGATACCACAAACGGTTTTTAAAAATTGTACGAAAATCTAAAGGCATGTTTTAAGCGTGTTTTCTACACTGATCCCCACCACTCCGGCAGCGCGCTCGAGAACGGGATGTGAATCACACAGAACAAATAATCATATGGAAGTTGAGGACGGTGAATCCATTGAATTTATGGTGAATCGTTTACGTTGGTAGTAGGGTATGCTGGTCTGTGGTGGTACCGATAAAAATGTATCAAGTAGGTATTACCATTGAATTTATTATAAATTCAATGGTATTACATTTATGTAAATTTACAAAAATTACGGTTTTTTAATAAAAAACGTAAGTTACATAAATTACATAAAAAACCGACCTCTTGTAAGTTACGCGTAATATAACCGATTTTTATGTAACTTACAAATCGTTATTTTACAAACCAAATCATTAGAGTAGGTGTAGGTATGTAAGTACACAATAATACTTTGAATTGACGTGATCTCCTGTTCGGTTATTTTTGTTTTGATAACCGTATCAGCATATATGGTATCAGTCAAGGGTCAGCAGTCCCAAGTTCATCAGGTATATCTACTAATGCATTATCATATCAATACATAGAAACCGCCTGATGGCATCAGTAATCATTGACCCTAAAAATCGAACGATTGGTCATCATCTCAGAAATCTGAAATTCTGAATTTTAAAATTTCTGAAATACTCGTAATATGCAAAATTTATTCAGAATGTGCCATCAAAAGCTAAATCGGGTTCAAGTTTGCATTTTATTACCTACCTACTCAATTTGCAGCGTTACACATTTTTTGCTAACCTAAGTACATCACTGAATTTATAAATTCAATGCCTACATTAACTTGAATTGCGTACTTAAAAACCTTCGAATTCGAATGAGACCTGATGCGACCTACAGGCACACCGGAAACATTGAGCAACATTTGTACAAATATTTGCACTGAACGGTTTGACATCGCTAATAGACCTATCTTGTCCTGAGCTGACGTTCCACTTGCCTTTTATGAGTACCTACCCTCTTCCGACACTTCGTTGTCAAGGTATTTGCTTCGACTTCGCCAGCCGATTCATTTTGCTTTTGAGAGTAGTTTCCTCTGACAAACGGTCATATTCGCTCTTAAAGTTTTGATATCACCAATGGATATATTTCTTTCAGACGTATACCACGGTACAACGCCGATCTTTCAGGCTGTGCGTTGTACGGTGTGCCATTACGCATTCGGGCATGGTGCACAAATCTTTGCCCGCTCTAATGCTCAGCCCTGTACAGATGCTTTTATTTCATAGCCACCTTATATAAATATAAATTGTGCTTTATTGTTACGGTATGGTCTCGTTTAGTAACTATGCAAGTATTTTTCAGAATGTGAAGCTTTTTCAAAATAGCTAATCAAACTGCAGGTACGTATTTAAAAAATAAAGTTGATAATGGCCCTAAAAAACGAAACTCTAAATTTTAAATGTTGCCAGCTTGTAGAGGAGAAAAAGTTTTAATGACGAAATTGGTCATTGGTTTTTAAAAGTACCTTTGAATAAAGTCGCAAAAATTTTTTTAAAATCCGAAAGTATTGGGAATTCCTCCACTTTCTATATTCGGACCCAAAATACGCAACTTTGCCTCCATTTAATCGACTTCGATTTGGGACACCCTGTACATATGTTAGCACTACTTACACTATTTATTTTATTTACATACTCTTACATACAAATTTTTTCATTTTCAATCACATAGCGATAGCAAACTTACTTTATGGTCCATACATTTTCACTTAATAGATAATAATGTGAAATGTATGTATAGTCACTTGTTCCATATATTTAATTTCTGCATACCTTAAAGTCACTAAATATAGAAAGTACCGCAATCCATTGGGCTCGTGTGTTAGAGAGAGAACGCATGATTTTTGCCCAAAAATGGCAGAAGTTACCAGATTCTAGTAACTTTAATGTTAGGGATTGTTCCACCTGTTTGGAGATATCTGTATATATTTTTATAAAACATGACAGTACTATGAAGTTAGGTTATAAAAAATGACAGCTAGTCAGATTTTAATTGTCAATTTTTTTAAGTTGGCAGCAAATTTGCCCAAAAATGGCGGATGATTGCGGTACTTTCTATATCTAGTGACTTTAACTTTACCTAAAGTCACTAGATATAGATATCCGCCATTTTTGGGCAAATTTGCTGCCAATTTAAAAAAATTGACAAATAAAATCTGAATAGCTGTCATTTTTCATAACCTAACTTCATAGTACTGTCATGTTTTATAAAAATATATACAGATATCTCCCAACAGGTGGAACAATACCTAACATTAAAGTTACTAGAATCTGGTAACTTCCGCCATTTTTGGGCAAAAATCATGCGTTCTCTCTCTAACACACAAGCCCAATGGATTGCGGTACTTTCTATATTTAGTGACTTTAGCATACCTAATAGGCGAGCGCCATCTCGTACCGTATCTCCAATCTGCCTTGAGTGAGACACTTATATTCTGACAAAGCAAAGAGTATATCATTTATCTTTGAACAAAGATAATTATTATCTTGGATTATATGGCCCAGTTGTAACGTACGCCTCGATTTTAATCCCTCTTCGCTCTCGCACTTAGCAACCAGTAGAGTGCGTAAGAATCTGTTCGTCTGTCTGCGGCTGATTTGATTTAAAAAATCGCACTCAGTTTTTGAAATATTCTAATTTAATTATTAGGCTTATATTTTGTAACGTCACAATTTCAAGGTTAGAAATAATTTTTAATCAGTCTTAATCAAGGTAGGCATCGCATAAATTAGATATTTAATTATATGTACATAATCTGTTTACTATTCATTGTCTTGCAAATACGGGGTACACACGTGCTCATACGCAGGTACCTTTCAAAATAAAGTGAACTTTGATTCTCTATTGAGACTGCCGTTTTGCGTACAGGCTTTTAATTAAGGTTATCTACTATAATCGTATTGATCATTCTCTCGACTGATTGTTATTTTGCTAGTTGTTAAATGCATAATAAACAAGGTACATTAAATGTCGTTATTCTTGAAGTTTATTGTCCATGAAGGCTATTTTCACCAAAACCCTTAGAAACTGAAGATGTATCCCAACTCAACATTACTCTACGGCCGGACGTGAAGTGGCGGTATTCCTTTCGTGGTGATTAAATAATATTATCGATACATTCACTATATAATCAGCAGTTCGTATATTCATTCATTTGAAAGTTTATTTGTACTGACACATTTACTTTTGATTTGTTAAGCATCTGTTTTCGCGATTTAGAACTCTACTCGAATGACATGTTGGGAGTGAATAATGTGCGAGTAAAAAATAGTGTTGTTTTTAATTACTAGACGCCATAAAATCTCCAACTGATGTGCATTTAATATATTAGGTACCTACTTTAGATGTACAGCAAAAGTTTTTCAATTTAGTAGAGGAGAAAGTGTAATCGTGTTCGGACGGACGCGTGCTTATTTTCGAATATTTGTTTACAATATTAATTATGTCAAGTAGTCATCCATCTTTGGATAGTATCTTATGCGATTTAGGTCAGTTGGGTAAATACCAGTGTTTTACCGTTACGTTATTTTCAATTGCTGTGATTATTCATTCCGCTATTCACACTGCTTTCGTTTTTACCGCAAGGAACGTCCAATACAGGTAAATAATCTATTTTTAAAATGTATTTTAACATCGCATTCCTAGTTTTACGATAAATGTCAACCGGGTGAATTCGTGTCGGTGATAGTATCATTGACCTTCTGAAAGTAGATATTTATAACGCCTTGTAGGTAGGTTTTTTTGGATCTTATCTGTTGCTAGTTGCTACTGACCTTAGTACCTTTTTTGTAGCACAGTGGCGGCGGCAGTTTAAAAGGTATGAAATTACCGGTCATACTGGCCCTTAGTACCTACATAGACTGCTTTCTCAATTATTTTGTGAAAAAATAAATAGATTTGTTACGCGCTAGAAAATTACACTTTCACGAGAATGTTCAAACCATAATCGCCATAATAAACTAAACCGATCATTAA
Source organism: Photinus pyralis (assembly GCF_008802855.1). NCBI lineage: Eukaryota > Metazoa > Arthropoda > Insecta > Coleoptera > Lampyridae > Photinus > Photinus pyralis. The sequence goes on along the minus strand of NW_022170403.1, from coordinate 13,755,707 downwards.
TCAAAGGGAAATTAATTAATGGTAAATACTATCGACCCGAATTTTGTATTGAAACACACTGTTAGTGTCTAATGTAAGGTACTCTTAAGAATCAATACTGACGTGACGTGTCGCATCAATAGCCTCGACTGGTCAGTGGCCATCTCATCTCATGCATTTAGGGTCATGCAAATAAACACCACTATTTTAACGTATTTCCACAAAAAAATGCGCCATTGTGGCTACTTTGTCTCATTGGGCTCGCTATATTTAATTTTAGATATTTAGATCTTTATCATTGTTTTACTTTTTAGCGCATTTCTATAAAAATAAAAAAATGCGCTATGTAGCCACTTTGTCCGTCCGCTCGTTCGTTAAATCGCTACTAGTTCTTTATCTTAAGAGCTATTGTTCTACTTTTTTCGCTATTTGGTTCGTTATGGTGTCGAGTCTTGTACCAAGGAAGGAATTTTTTCTGCGGTTATTGCTAAAAAGGTTATTGTAAAAAAAACAAAAAACCGTTTTTTTACATGTTCCATAATTTGACACTTTTGCCGTTTATTAGCGATCCTAGAGATCGTTTATAATCTTGTATTGCTGTCTGCCTGTTGGTCATGGTCTGTCCGTCTGTTCCTTTGTCTGCCTGTCCCTCTATCTGTCCGTGTGGACGATAACTTCGTTTAAAAATGTCCGATCGCTTTGACATCTCCGTTAGTTATGAACTGAATTGCATGAAATTCAATACCATAGCTTTAGCCATATAATACGCAATGCCAAAAGTGCCCTTTTCGCATCTCGACCATTTATATACCGAATTGCAAACTTTTTTATTTATAAAAGTATTTGAATGAAATTTGATACATAGGCGCTTGGAACAAAGGAAAATCTAACGTTAGTTTCAAAATTTAGATTTGCGCATGCGCAGTTCCAACTTTCTTATGTAGAAAAGCATTGAGATGAAATTCTTCTTATAAACAGAAATTGAAGTAGCACGTCAAAAATGGATTGCACATGCGCAACGCTATCTTTCATATTTGTGGCCGGATTTTTACGATTTCAACAGATTTCAACAAATCTTACAAATGGGAAATGAATGCAAGTGGAAATGCGCTTTCTGTAAATCGTTTACGATTACTTTTTAACTTGTTAATCATATAGGGGATTTGTAATGTGTTACTTTTACGTATATACTCTCTGCTACTGAAACCATAATTTAACAAATTCTCGTTAAGGCATGCTAGTATTCAGTGCAATGATCGAAGGAGTAGGCAATTTTGTGGTATGGTTACTAAAGAAGTTATTCAATTACTTGTACATTACAATATTACAATGACAATCCACATTTATATTGCATTACATTTTTAGCGCATTTCCACAAATATTTAAAAAAATGCGCTATTGTGGCCACTTTGTCCGTCCGTCAGTCCGCCCGTCCGTCCGCTCGTTCGTTGAGATGCTACTAGTTCTCTATCTATTGTTCTACTTTTTTTGCTATTTGGTTCGTTATGGTGTCCAGGCTTGCACCAAGGAAGGAATTTTTTCTGTACCGCTTACAAAAAAAGTTATTGTAAAAAAACCAAAAAACCATTTTTTACATGTTCCATAATTTTACACTTTTGCCGTTTATTAACGATCCTAGGATCGTTTATAATTTTGTATTGCTGTGTGTCGTGTGTCTGCTGGTCTGTCCGTCTGTTCCTTTGTCTGTCTGTTCATCTATCTGTCCGTATGAACGATAACTTCGTTTAAAAATGTCGGATCGCTTTGACATCTCCGTTAGTTATGAACTGAATTGCATGAAATTCAATATGGGCATAGCTTTAGCCATACAATACGCAATGCCTAAAGTTGAGTTGAATCAATTTAAATTCACAGTGCCCTTTTCGCATCACGACCATTGATAAACCGAATTGCAAACTTTTTTATTTATAAAATTATTTAAATGAAATTTGATAGATAGGCACTTGGAATAAAGGAAAATCAAACGCCAGTTTCAAAATTTAGGTTTGCGCATGCGCAATGCCAACTTTCTTATTTATGAAAGCATTGAAATGAAATTCTTCTTACAAATTGAAATTGAAGTAGTACGTCAAAAATGAATGGCACCTATGTAACGCTATGTTTCATATTTGTGGCCGGATATTTACAGAAGTTGCATCTTAAAAAAAATGCAAATCGTTCACGATTACTTTTTTAACTTATTTTTGTATTTCAGGTGTGAGGTACCCGGCTGTGAATCATCACCCTCTGAAACGTGGCTGCAAAATGCAATTCCGTTTGTACATGATCAACCGTCGAAATGTACACGATTTTTATACCTGAATGGCAGCGAATGCAATTATCTGGACTTCAATAGAAGTATCGTGGAAAGATGTAATGATTATGTTTACGTAAACGGGGAAGCCACAATATTGCATGATGTAAGTACGCAATAATTATTTTATTATACTATTGAAGCAAAATGCTTAATCTAAAATAATTGAACAATGCAAAGTTTATAGCTAATTTACCTTAAATATAGGGACAAAGTTCTTTATTTCACCAATTAAATTTAAATGTTTAGATTTATTTTTATCTTACATAACGAGTAAGATATTAATGATCTTGCTTGTTGATATAAATTTTTCTAGATTGCCGTTGTGTTAGGTGTAAGTGCAATGTACTCGTATCTTGATTACAATGCCCCACTCGACCCCACATTGATAAACGATAATGCCGAGGATAATGCATATACCTAGGTACAATATTTTGGCACAATTCTGAAACTTACCGTTCATACTGTGATGTGCATTTGTTTGTAAACAAAGCTATCGAGTCACCTTTGGAATTTTTGTTTAAATGGGAAAACGTACTTAAATTAAATTCCAAATGCGACTCGACCGCTACTCATTTTTGATCGCCCGGTACTTGTAAAATTAGTCTGTTGGGTATTCTTGTAGTGCAAACCTACTAGAGAGCCGATTAAGTGAAATCTTACAGATTCTGATCGTTTATCCATTTTATTGGACAATTTATTGTGTAACCTGATAACATTTGTTTTATACCAGTGAACTCTTTCAGTTTGTTTGGCTTTATGTAGAGTAGACTTTTAGACGCTTCCCCAGATTTGGATGGACTTGCTTGATTATTAATTCTATAAGTATTGGTTAGATGAGCTGTAGCCAAATATTTTTGTGTGCAAATAATACAAAGGGCTTATTTTATTGGTCCGTCATGTACCTACTTTTGTCACGTTACTTTTATCGAGCTGTTTTTAATGATTTGATTATAATGCATAAAATCGGCTCTAGAAAAAACACAAATTAAATTTTGAAAATAAAATTACCATTTGGTGCTACCTAATAATGGTTTAATTGGCAACTTACTAAAACTTGATACGATTTAATTGAGGAGCGTTTTTATGAAGCCCTAAATTTAGTTATATTGTGAGTTCGCGACAAACCCAAAAATAAACGGGCACTTTGTAATGTTCGCGCTCAGAAATTGGCATTGAAATATCTTATTACAGGTAAACGTCTTCAACGGTAACTTTTTTTAGGCAGCTCGCAACTGTTGCGTCCCGTCCGTGTTGGCCTTTAGCACTAGGACCTTGCAGAAAGCTGACATTTGTTATTTAACACGCATGGAGGGCAAAATAATAGAATTTTGTAAAAATAAAGCGTTACATAATATGCGATGTAAAATACAAAAAATGTTTAGTAATTAATGTGTAAGCCATATTTAAATTGCTGTTCAACGCATTGAAGATTATTACAAAAAAATACTCGTCCGTATTATCATATTATGTTATTATGTGTTAGGTATTGTGAAAACTGAGGAAAACAAACGGTCATTATTAAATTTATGCTACGTATTATAGGAAAATAGACCATATCTTTTGTTCACATTAGGTAGGTCGGTATACAGTAAGTCTCACAAGGGGCACAATTGATTTTGAACAAATTCAACATGAATCCTCTACAGTTACACCTAAGGCTTAATTAAACAAGTAAAAAGGTTTTCGCCCTAAGACGAGTAACTTCAGCGCATTTTACATAAATTGATCAATACTTCCCCAAAGGCCATACCTATGTGTGCTATTTTTTGGGATACATTGCCAATTCACGAACTCCGATCTACAAATTTGATAAATAATCCATCTACTAAATTTGATCGTAATCGATCCATTCGTTATCGAGATATCGTGCTAACGGACGGACAGGACAGACACCGCCAATCGAGGGGTAAATCGCTAGGCAAAATCGTGTACACCAAACTTCATACTTCACGTATTTCACCAATACTTCATGGACTTCATCAATACTTCACCGAACTTCACGGACTTCACCGACACTTCATGTATTCCACCAAAAACTTCACGGACTTCACTGATACTTTATGAATTTCACTGATATTTTGCAATGGACAAAATCCCATCCTTTTTTCTAGAGTTCTTGTAAAGCACTCAAAGCAGTAAAAGATGTAGAATGTATTGATATAAATGATAATAGAGGCATAACAAAAACGAAACGGTAATATAAAGTAAAATAAAAACATACTTTGTTTATACATAGAGGTAAGTACATAGACGAAATTGAAATGAATCAATTTTTTTTAAGAAATTTTTAAAAAAATTGCTTTTGTTTGAGTTTTGCCCGTCCGTCGGACCCACTTCTGCGGTTTTGAACTACTTTTAGGGGAATGGTCCTAGAGTCCTGGAATTTTTTGCAATATGTAGCCTATACCTTGAAGGTGTGCCACACGGCAATCAAATTTCGCTGTCTTAAGGGAGGTGGCCTCCATCAATTATTTCCTGAGATGCTGTTTTTGAAAGTAAAAGTAAAACGTGCATTACTTTTACATACGGCAATCAATTGGCGCATGGCTTTAGTGGTGCAGTAAAAATTTTGAAAATGGGGAGGGGGGACGGGGGTAAACACCCGTTCCACCTTTCATGGTCTCATCGAAATAAATTGGTTTGCACAAACTATAACGTTACCGCGCGACTCTTTTTCAAGTTCAGTTCATGGCGCGGGGGGGGGGCGTATTTTATCTTTCATGATATTCTAATTAAAGGTCTCAACGAAAGGATATATTCCCTTATATCTCCACAACAGATTGTTGGAAGAGGGTACTCACAAAGGGCGATTGGGACATCTTAAAGAAATATATCCATTGAGCGATTATCTCGAAAACGGTTAATCGGAGGAAAGTACTTTCAAAGGCAAAATCAATCGGGGGTGTCGGAGGATTTTCAATGTCCTCCCATCAATCATCTACTAAGAAAGTAAATATCGATAACATGCTACTACCTTCTAACCCAACCATTTGCTAAGCTATTTCGGTTTAAAAAATGGCCCTTTATCTTTATCTGCACAGGAGTTGTTATTTTACAAGCTTTTCTTATCAAATTTCTGTTATACCTATGCAGTTATACTAAATGGTTCACTTCCTATTAATGTAATGGGTCATGTTAAAATATATCTCTTATTAACAGATATCTGGCTCTTTCACTTCCTATTAATGTAATGGGTCATGTTAAAATATATCTCTTATTAACAGATATCTGGCTCTTTATACCATATAAAGCTGTTCAATTCTTCTTTGGGATTGACATTGTAGTCGTAAATAACTCAATGGCGTGGCCAGAAACTTGATTTGGAAGGGGCTGATGTACTAAGTTGTGGAGGGTGCTGAAATTTAAGGAAAACAAAAGCCGCTATCCACATGAGAAATTTTCCGTCTGTCGATTTTATTTTATATAGGTACCTAATAAGTGTTATTTAGCTACCTGAACCTGATGATAATAAAGGAAAGGATTTATTAAATTTTTAAAAGGAAACAATTTACGATCTTTGTACCTACACATAACTACGACGCAAGGACTATCAGTACGTCTATGAGTCGCTGTCTCATCAGGGCGTCTGTCGCCTGTGTAACTGTCCTTTTGTTTTGTAGAAATGGGCATAGTTAGTCATTCATAAATAAATGCCATACTTTTGCGGATAAAAAACTTACCTTTCAGCATAGATTTTTTAATCTATGCTTTCAGTTTTATTTCGCAGAAATTTATTTAATATTACCTCGAATTTTACTTAGTGGTGACGACCGTGAATTGAACTACCGTACGATTTTTGTTAACGGATATGATTATAAACTTCGCCACAACCTCATGCATTTTTCCAATAGTTCGCTTAAACTTCACTAATTTCATGGACTTCATCAGTACTTTATGGACTTCATTAATACTTAACGGACTTCATCAGTACTTCACGAACTTCACCAATATTTCATGGACTTCACAAAAACTTCATATGAACTTCACGGACTTCACACTTGTACACCATACTTCACCAGTGGTTCACCCCTCGCCGCCAATTATAAACTCGCTAGGAGCTCGTTAATAAGTAATATGATCTATTGTGCTACTGTGTGTTTACACTTGTCGTGCATAATTCATAACTAACACAAAACACTTAAGTTTACATTCAAAAACGTATAAAAAGCTTTCGACAATAAATAAGTCTTAACCATGAAAGGATTCCTTTTGTTTGACGTCGTCAGGTTTTAGTCCCGTTAACTGGTTCATATGACCACAGTCAACCACAAAAATATTGGTTAAGAATAGGCAGTGCCGTTGTGTAACTCGACTCAGTTTGCTTGTCACCCGCTTCCTACTATTTCATTAAAAAAAAACAACATTGTTGTACCTCTACACTTAAACCGCAGATTCTACGCTTAATTCACACTAGAGCAACACGGAAATAAAATCAACACGGCAACGTTTATGGACACTAGAATGCCTACTTCTCTCTAGAACTAACCAGATCTCATTTAAATTCTAAATCACAAAGTGGTAGGTGATCAAAATGTCGAAAGCCGGACCTAATTAGGGTAGTTGTCAACAACACAGTGACTTGTAGTTGGAGTATATAGTTATAGGGACGGAACACAAAATAAAACACGTTAACGGTGTAACAGAACAATTTGTATATTGGTTGTCTTCAAGTTCAGAAGTCATTAATCTCAAATAATGAATAGGTAGATGATTTGTAGCATCAATCGATTGATAATCAGGATAAATCACATCCACAGAACATGATGTTGCCAGGCCCACCCTTGGGACAGGCCACTTGACCCTCGTGCAGGAAATACAAGCGTAAAGTTGAGAGTTGAGATCAATTTTACAGTTTTAAATGCATCTATTTTAGTTACAGTATTCCGATTCATGGGAGTGTCTCTTTATGGATTTAGTTTCCATAAAGGGAATTCATACAATAACTCAGGTGACGCTCTGCTCATGCGCCGCTCAAAATATTGTAACATGCTATTTCAATAGGAATATTCACATTTGACGGTCAGAACATGTTCATAGTAATACACGCTACAATAATTGACCGGACCGTGAACTGACCGATAATGTGAATTGGCCTTAAAAAACGAATTTATTTATCTTATTACGATATAATAACTTGATGAGATATTTTTTTTTGGAAATAAGTTTGACACAAACGTTGTATAATTCCCAGGGGGTTAACCGGTGGTGACCTTGACCTCGACCTTCCACGTCATTCCAAGGTGATTTTATTCAATGGTTACATTCATAAAAAATACAACTTTAGAAAAGTTCTTCTAATTGTAGAAAAACGACTTTCATGAAGTAGCGTGGGTATTGCGAGCAGCTGCTTTAACAAAAACGTAAAGTGGAGTGTTGCGAGGGTTAGCGTGAGAGTAGAGGTGTGTAACGGGAGCCCGTTAATGGATTTTATTTGATTTGAATTGTACTTCAATTTTTAGCGCATTTTTTTAAAATTAAAAAAATGTGTTTTGTCCGTCCGAACCCACTTCTGCCGTTTCGAACGACTTCTAGGGGAGTGGTCCTAGAGTTCTGGAATTTGTTGCAGTAAGGTGTGCCCCAACTACTGCCCTTCTTTCTGCCCTCTTATCAAAGTACGGGGCAGAGGGGAAGGGGAGTGGAACTAATTAGCCTTCATAGTACTCTAATGAAAGGTCTCAACGAAAGGAATTAATTTCTACCACCCATAGCCCTTCTCCTCGAACTCGTATCGTGATCGGGTATATTCCCTTGATTCCTTTATACCTCAAGAACGGATTGTCGGAAGAAGGTACTCACAAAGGGCGATTGAGACGTCTGCAAAAAATATATCCATTGGTGATGTCAAAACAAAAGCTATTTCGGCTAAAAAAAATGCGCTTTATCTGCAAAGAGTTGTGCACCATTTATACCTACTTGTTTACAATCTATGGCAATAAATGATATTATTATTATTATTCGAAATTGCCAAAACAGGTAAGTTTCGACATCGATCGTCGACATTAGTACCTAATATAATTTGGCACGTGTAATGTAACTTTAACTTTGCATTAAATTAATTTATTTCCATTGGAATTAGTATACTGCATGTATGTGTTTTCGCATATTTTCACGGATTGTGAGTACATCTAGGACTTAACTGATTTTTGTTACCTCAGATCGTGTATTAATGTTATTATTTTGTGATGTAGAAATGTAGAATGCAATAATAATTAGGTTTCTATTTGAGAAAATGAAGCTGCCCGATCAACCCTTAACCTAAGGGACATACGCCCCGTCGTATGAAGAACATCCCGCTAATTTCGATAATAATTAAATAACGTCAAAGGAAGTGCTAAATGAATTATGAGAAAATAAAACCCTTGGAATTCACACGTGCACAAATAAGATAATATTGTTGATAGGACGTATCATTGTTGCTGATAAATATTAACCAACCTTTGTACTGACTCTCTCAGTCATTATCAAGATGCACGAAATAGGTATCTTTTCGTTTTTGTGATATTGTGTATCCCACTTCCACTAATATAACTCCTCCTCAATTTGAAGTTAGTAAAAAGGGAGCCGACTGCTCTGTATAAACTTATATGCCTTAAGCCTAGTAGACAAAATAGATTCACGCTCAGTCGTTCTTATCGGAAAAAAAGCATTTTGCGCTGTAGCAAAAAGGCGCAATAGCAACACGATTTCGACATGGTACAAGCAGCCGACATGAAGCTGTCCCATCAAAGCAACGCGTTTTCTACATTACCGTGAAAAATGTCATCAAGTGAAAACGACGATGTGACTGCGATGCACCTGGTGCTTACGAAATAGAAAACATTCTAGAAAGTCTATGAAAAGAAAATGGAAAATGCTTTTATTGCAAGAAACCAAAAAAATAAAATATTCGTTGCTGCTAAGGAGCTCGATAGGCACCCAGTGCATATCTACAAGTTTTTCATGAAATTGCTGTTCATTTTTATGTTGCGCCATGATATTAATTTTCCTTCTCATTAAAAACGCAGCTTAGATGTTTCTTTGCTGTAGCGTTGGTGGGTATACGGGGTATATAAACCATCAGTTAAACACAAAAGATACATCGTCGCTACATCGCGTCGCTTTGGTGGGACCAGGCCCTTAGTTCAAGCAAAACAAAAATAAAGTTTCCCACAAATATTGCTGTGGGCACTGGTCCGTAGGCTAGAATGGCTGTACCCAAAGCACCTTAACAAAAACCTAGCTAGCTATTTACTTTACTTATTATCCCAGCACAAAACTCCTCCCCAATACATAGGAGAGATTCGACTCTACTCTCAGTTAACCTGTTAACTTCTAACAGATAGTGGATTAGACCAAATACCTTAAACTCCAAACCGAACTGCAAAATTTTGAATAATTAAAATGGACCTTGGGCAAGCATGAGCATCCAACAAAAACATAGTTGAATTAGAAATGAATCGTTAGAATAAAACACACGGAAATTAAGGGAAAATTAGAAAAGTGTGATTTAATTCTAACACCCACACACAAAAATGATACAACAAACCAAACAATTGTTAAAAATAGACTAAAATTAAAACTTAATTACTTACATTACATGTTCCGGAATTGTAATCCAAATAAACGGTATCCATACACAAAATACAAAAACAATTTTCAATTAAACAATTAGACTTTAACGACCGGGTAATCGCAGCAAACATATCTGCTTGCAGCACTTTATTAGATGGCCAAAACTCCAAAACCAAAAAATACATAAAATAATTGACGGTATCCAGTGGAAAACACAATGCCGAAAAATAGAACAAAATCCCTCCTTTATAATTAACGGAAAGAAAGGTGCCAAACGTTTACCTTTAAAATTAAACGGTGCGGTAAATTGCCAACGTTGACGTTCTACGTTCAAAAATACGAAAAAAAAGACCCCTATGTTATTTAATAGCGCTTCCAACAATACCAAACACTACGCATTTTGGTAAAGTTTACTGCAACACAATTAATTAACTAGGTACGGTTAATTATAGGTACCTACTCACTTAAATGGCCGAGTTGAAACTCCGAAATTCGGTAGTTCAGTTAACACCGATCGCGTCCCGGAAAAGTGCTTTCAGATGCTGCAAAGATAATTTAAATATCTCTACCCGGCTACAATCTGCAAAATTACTGATTTCCTTATCGTTGGCTAAAACGGCGCTACAAATTAAAGTCATAACTTTTACCTTCTATTTCTCACTCCTAACAAAAATCCATAGGTCTGGAACTACCTACAATTTCTCGTAACGAAGCACCCGTTTGAGTTCGCCAAAATACCGGGTGTTCATTAAGGCTGGTAGCTTTCATCATTCAACAAAATCTATGATATATATATATATATATAATATAGATAAAGATATGGTAGATAAAGTCAGTATTGTAAGATTTCACTTAACTTTCATTTGTTTACAAAGGCAACATTTATACGTACCACAGTGTAAAACACACTTGGTTTGTTGTAGAGTACTTGTGTATTAACTCGTTCTCCACTTTCCTCTAGTTTGATCTTCAGTGTGACGAGAATTTGTGGAAACTAACTTTAGTGGGCACCGTCAACAGTATTGGACAATTTGTTGGACTACCCATAGCAGGATTTTTCTCAGACAGGTAAACATATAACACTGTATAACACCATTAAATAAATAACATTATTCACATCTTGATTTTAGATATGGACGTCTTACCACATTAATTGTTGCCATAGTATCTTCGGGTATTTTTGGTATAATTCGTTCATTTTCGCCTTCGTATATTTTCTTTTGTGTCTTTGAATTTCTGGATTCGGCATTTGGAGCTGGAGCATATACGTGTGGTTACATACTAGGTAAGTGTTAATAGTAACAATAAAATGCAAATTTTCAAAAAAAATTGAAGGAGTGGAACTTGTCGGGCCACAAAGAAGAGTCTTAATGGGTACTCTTATTTCGTGTTCGTATGCATTAGGAGAAGTATTACTAGGCGGTCTAGCGTGGGGCATACCGCAGTGGAGGTAAATACAATTTTTGTCCTTCTAAATGCATTAATATATTTTAGACCATTTCTTCAAGTATTATGTTCTTCTTCGTTTATTCTGCTGTTTTATTATTGGATAGCTCCAGAATCAGTGAGATGGTTACTAGTACAACAAAAATTTAATAAAGCGAAACAAATATTAAGCAAAGTTGCTAAGGTAAATGGAAAGTCTATTTCAAATGAATACCTTACCGAGTTATGTACAGCTGATCACTCATCAAACACTGAAACGTATCCTATCACAAGTTTATTTAAATCTTGGCGATTATGTCTAAGATTTTTAAATTGTTGCTTTTGTTGGATCTCATGTGTTTTTGTTTTTTATGGACTAACTATAAACTCAGTGGCCTTATCAAGTAACCCATACTTAGACTTTATCTTAACCTCGCTAGCAGAAATACCTGGCTACCTAGCAGTGTACCTTCTAGTCGACAAATTGGGAAGACGAATTTGTGAATCGTCTATGTTAATTATGACAAGTCTTGCCTGCATTGCATTTAATTTTGTGCCATTGGGTAAGTAGTTCCGTATGCTGTATCACCGATTGTAATCAACATTTTACTTTGCAGATTTGCATTGGTTAAGATTATTGATGTTTCTAATAGGAAAATGCGCAGGAACTGCTGCATTCGCAGTGTGTTACATAATTACTAGTGAAATATTCCCAACTCCTTTAAGGCATTCATTAATGGCAACTTGCTCTATGTTTGGTCGTGTGGGATCTATGATTGCACCTCAAATGCCATTACTGGTACGTTGTATGAATATACTTAGTTGTAGCGCAGGGTGTTTGTGGTTGTAGTATACTAATATATTCTGCATTTAGGAGAAACAATGGAAACCTTTACCAATTATTCTATTTGCGACAATGGCCTTTTTGTCTGGGGTATTTAGTCTATTTTTCCCAGAAACTGCAAACACCCATCTTCCTGATACTATCAAAGAAGCAGAAGAAATTGGTAAAAACAAACCAGAAAATAAATATACCTTCCCCAGTTGACACTCGGCTTTATTGACACGAAGTAGTTCCATTAGATACAGAAGTATTTAGTAATAATAAATTTTTACTTCATCAAATTTAAAGTTTCAGATTTTTTTTCTTTCTGGTGTGCAAACAACATTCAATTTGAATAATAATAAAGAAAATAAGTACAATATTTTTATGCTTTGATTGTATGAATCAGATGCAGTTGAGATACTAAAAATGTGAAAGATAAAATGTTTTGGTTTGATTTTTTGTTTGTAAATAGTCCAATTTTTTGTAAAAAATCTCGCAATTTTCGCATATTTATGTGATATACAGTAATTTTATGTAGCTAAATTGTAACCGATCAGTATTTTATTAAAAATTTTACTATTTTGTCATAATTAAATGTACTAACGTGTACAGAGTGTATGTGGATGGTATTGTAAAGGAATTAAAAACGAAACTTAAACCGTTTTACACTTGGATAATGAAGATGAATCATTTGCAGATAAACTTCATACTTAAACTTATTTATACACTCGTTAATTAAGATTATGGCTTTCCGTCAATGCCACTCCAACCAGTCCCCTTGAAAATGGTACATTCTTGTAAGCACCTCTTGTGCACTGCGCTTTTTAACATAGAAATAGTTCTCCAAATTGTCAAAGAGTAAGCAACTGAGAAAGCACATGTATTTTAGAATATTTCTGGTACTTCAATAGTAGTCCGAACGTTCCCTTCGTTAATCCAATTAATGTTTGTTGGTATAACCTTTTTTCGAGGCCATCACAAGTATGCTCTGCGCAGTCAACAGAATCAGAAAAATTCTATCGCAACAAAAATAACTGCTCATACAATAGCCATTCATAATAACAAAAAATAATTGCCATCTCGCTTTCTGTTAATTTGTCTTGATTACCTAACCTGATTTTTCATTGTTCAACGATGTGTGATTCTGTATTTATTTCTGAAGTTGATTTACTTTTGCATTATGTGCGCGCGAGGTTTTTTCTTGCTGGATCTTTTTTCCTGGCTTTTGGTTCAGGTTTGCTTTGAGGAACCAAGGCCTTTCTCGGAATAAAATTTTTCGGATCTTTTCAGGCGCACAAAATTAATAGTTTTATTTATTTCCTTTCCCCATGGGCTCTCACTTTCTCAACACATAAGAGTCGATCATAATATAACACAACTCAATATCACTATTTATACCGTGCACTACACAATCCTAGTCACGGCAAGGTGAGTTGATAGCAATGGCGGCACTTCCACCATTTTATATGGGAAGCGGGTGCATCATGTAGGTATTTTTAATGTTGTAATTTGTTGTTGACATTTTGAGGTGGAAAAGAAAAAATTGGTGGAATATGTTCAGTTAGGTGTAAGAAACAACATATTAAAAATCCCAGACCCTGTGCTAAAGGCTCCAGCCACCCCAACACCCCCCAGAAACCGTGTTTTCGCCCTTTATGGCTGATATCTCGCGATCTATGAGGTCCAGATGAAATATTTATATTTCTCGTGAAATTTCATACAAGGTAGATACTCAGAAGTTAGCCAAGGTCCACCTCTTAGCTTAGAAAATTCATAAAAGAGGCAAAAATCACCAATTTTCGTGGTTTTTTGCGGTTTTTTGCAAATATATCGCGACCTTTAGGGCTAGATGAAATATTTTTAGCTGAAAATGCTCCTCGTGAAATTTCTTACAACGTAGATACTCAGAAGGTAGCCTAGGTCTACCTCTTAGTCTAGAAAATTCATAAAAGGAGGCGAAAATCATCAATTTTCGTGTTTTTTTTGCGTTTTTTTGAAAATATATATATAAATTATTGTTGAAAATGTACTTCACATTTTATTTTGGTGATGTAGTATTCAATATTTTAATCGTCTGCGTTTCTATTTCAATATGTGTCTGTGTGTTGTTATGGGAGTTCTGGTTTTTTTGCACAACCACTTTTCCAAAATAGTATATTTAGAAAACTATAATCAAGTACTACTAAAAGTATCAAAACTTTAGATTCCTGATAACAGAATCTAAAATTCCCGAATTATTCTGTAAAAAGTAACGGTAAATCGTCAGGCTGAAACTGAAAGTACCATTCTATATAAAGCTGACAGTTTTAAAAGATGTTTTTGTGTTATAAGATACAGAATACACCTACACAAGGCCAAGAAACAGACAATACAACCCATTGTTCTAATATGGCGTCTGTAAATACAGTGAATGCATACTTACCGTTGTAAAATGGTATTATCTTTGCCATTTAGAAGTGTTGGCTCTCTTGTAACGAGGTCATTAGAGTATAGTTATCTACCGTGACTCTCATCTATGCTCTCATTTAGATCAGGTATAAACCTTCAATTTATCCGTTTTAGTTCACCATAATACCGTTAGGTACCACCACTTTATCAGCGCTCTCTTTTGAATCCGTTAGCCTACTTCTACACTATACAATGGTTGTATGTTTCTCTGAATGCAACCTTTTTGTTTGTTTGAAAATAACTTAACCTATTTTGTATTTTGCTAATAAACAAATGTAATGTAAGTAAAAATATAAAAAAAGTCGTGTTATAATCATATGGTTACCTTTTAGGTTCGCAATAATAAAGAAAATACTTTGTAATACAAAACTAGATCATTTTGTTTTACAACACAAGGTTGTGCTTCGTAACTTGTATACAGTCTATGAGAAGGAATTCAGTGATGTGACACCCTTCTGTAGTTTAAACATTTCACTTCCTTATAACATTATATTAGAGCCTTTAGATTTATACAATTATCCCAATTGTGATAAAGTTATTATTAGAATAGAGAGCAATAAGCAGTTCCAACCTCTCATCAAACATAAACGTGTTGCCCATGGACTTAATCTTTTTGCTAATGATGAAACGTCACATGCGATATGTAGAATAGCGGCCCCCATTAAAGCAAGTAAGTATTATACTCTTCCTAGCTTGCTAATTGCTATACAGAAAGAACTACAATTTTAGGTATAAATGCTACTTCCGAGAATGGGAATATCACACTCAAAAACTTCAACGGAAAGACAATTGGTATTAAGACTGGCAACGGAAACATAAATGTCTCTAAATTGTATTGTGAACATATATCATTGACTAGTTTAGCTGGGAATATAACTTGCAAAACAGTTTTACAAGCAGCGGACATTCATTTGCACACAGGCAAGAATGGTGTAAGTTGACTGTTCACTAATCTAGTTATTCTAAAAGTAACCATTAGCCAAAATGATGAGTAATTGAATTGTCCATGGTTCTAAAGTTAATGTTTTATATAAATGCCAAAATAAAGGCAGTACCAGTATGTATCCATAATGGCATTGGTGAAAAATGGTGTCTATTGTTCTTTCCTTTTCTATCATATGCTATAGGTACCTACTTTTTGAGTTTTGCAGGATATTTCAACCGAAAAATTGCTGGGCATTAATTTATCGGTTATAACAGCTAGTGGCAATATTAATACAATGTCATCATATTGCAACAATTCACATTTCACAACTGAAAGTGGATATTTGAACCTACATAATGTGCATAAAAATTGTCACATCGTTTGCACCGAGACTGCAAAAGTAAACCTAGGTAACCATATACTTTTTATAACTATTGTGTGGTGTTACTGTTCTTTCAGTTAGTTTCGATGGTAACCTGCAAGCTTGTATGGAAAGGGGCGAAGCAAACATACAAATTGCCAGAATAGAAGGTGATTCGAAAATTACAATGACTAAGGAAGGTGCCTTAAAATTAAAACTTTCTAATGAGTGTCTAGAAAGTTCAACTTTTAAAATACTTGCAAAAGATCTGGAAATAAACAAGGACATTTCAGTTCTACTAAGTGAAGATGATAATTATAAAATAATTAGAAATGACACATCTATTTCTAATACATTAATACACTGCCCTTATGGTGGTGTTGTAGTTGAAAGTTTGTCATGGAAAGAGATGTTTAATTTAGGTTAGTCTTAATTTGTTGATTAAATGTTACTTATTACTATTGTTGTATATATTTTTTTTTACTGCAAATCCATACAAATTGGCAGAGGCACACTCCAAATATTATTTGGAACAGGGGGAGAAATTTTTATTTTTGCCTTATTTTTGAGAGGGCGGGGTTTCAGCCAAGGCTGCTCTACCAACCCAAACATACATTTACAAATATCCATGCCCAAACCCGGATTCGAACCAGCGACCCTTTTAGCACCACAGTCCAGCATGAACTGAACTGCGCCACACGGGCCGCTGCGCTGCGTGTGAGCAAGAGGCGAATAGTGCACTTTTATCTCTGTGGACATTTCATGCCTTAACAAATATGAAATAATTTTTAATTTGTGACACCAATATCAAGTCTGTAAGTGGTATAGTTCCGGAGCCTTTGTGACTCAGACAGACACAAAGAGCGCAAAGTCTACTAAAATCCATGTTTTTGAAGGGATTGTGCCTGAGGCAAATAGAGAAAGTAATTGTTAAGATTCACTTCCACAGCGTTTTATTGTACCAAATGAACCTCGCGCATATAAGGCAGCAGAAGGGAGGGGTGTAATTATTTCCTTTACTCCCTGCAGCCTCCAAAAGTTGCTAAAATATTTTTATGTCTTACTAACCTATCATAGCACATTTTATATCTGATACGCGGGCATAAAGTAGTATCACCATAGTAACTCATTTATACGTAATGACAAAACAAACAAATATTTGCAGGTCATTGAAAATTAGAAACGTCAATTATTAATTGTCAATATCTACTAAATCACAAGATTGGCCTTATTTCGTATAGTTTCTGGAACTTCTTCCTCATTCACGATGAATTGAATTATTTAAAATTACGTTTGACGTTTGGATGGTTTCAATCACATTAACAAATTTGAACCACGCATACTCGATCAAACATAATGAATTATTTTGTAAACGAATTTTGACGAAGAAAACTATTTGTAAGACATAAAATTGTGTATGTACCACGGGCATAAGCTGATGTTTATACTCTCGGGCGACTAAAAAGCTCTCGCTCGAGCTTTTTAACTCGTCGCCCTCGAGAATATAAACATCACTATTATGCCCTTAATACATAAATAACTATTTTACAATAAAAACTATATTTTTATAGCAGTTAGCAGTCTGATTTCTCCTCTAAAGAGAATCTTTGGCCAAACTCATTCCTAAACTCCTTTCTAGCTGTAAGCGAACTCGTAGTGTTAAGAGCATTCTCTCAGAGTCAACAAAAGGTCCCCATTTTTTAGGCATTTAGAAGAGCACATCTTTTGTTGTTCGTGAAGAACATCTCTGAAAGTTACATGAATCCTAATGAACGCGTGACGTGGAGATAGGTACGGTGTTAAAATAAAAGAAAATATTGTCGCAAGTAAGAAAGTTTACATGCGTAGTCTACGCATGCGCACTTGCCAAGATTTGTTTAGGCTCAAGTGTCAGAGCTAAAACAAATATGTGACAGTAATGGCCGTTTGCACCGACAAATTTAAGCGGAACTTAGCTTAAGCGTCGCCTTAAATATCCATGGCAACGATTATTGAGACAATGGTTGCCATGGATTTTAAGCTAAGATCCGCTTAAATTTGTCGGTGCAAACGGCCATAAAAGAGGTCTTCGCCTGTGCGTCAATTAACAACTCCCTAAAAAATGTCAAATTTTAGTTTATAACAGCGAAAGGGTATAAGTATAACATGTTACATAAAAGATAAGTAGGTACTTTTCAAGTACTTTCTAAACCTGCAATAAAATATGGGATGTTCCATTAGTCTTCTAACTCTATACCTGGGACATACTGTAACTATATAAAATACTATACGAGCAAAAATGAGTTGCTGTCGAGTCACCTTTGGAATTTTTGTTTACATGGGAAATCGTCTTAGACCATATAGTACATGAACTGCTACATATTAGTCCTATGCTTAGAGAAGGAAAGAGTGATTTAGAGTCTTATGCTTTCAATACAAAATGTGTGGCCACGGATAGGGGGCACTGTAGTCGTGGGTAAGTTGCATCGGGCGATAAAAGATTGCTCATGTTGCATCGATTATCGCACCGCTCCAGTGGGAACCGCGCCTTCAAGTTAAGTATGATTTACCATGTAAACAAAAATTCCAAAGGTGACTCGACAGCAACTCATATTTGATCGCATTGTACTGTATGGTTTAAGGAAATCGTACTTTTCCAAAGGCGAATCGACCGCCACATTTTTTATTGCCAGTTATATGTACAGTGAGTTTTTTTTTAATGCGAACATAGGAGTTTGCATGCAATGTAATTTCCCTATGTTCGATTTTTAAAAAAACACATCAATCTATGAGGTGTGCGCGGTTCACATTCCCAAATCGCGCAACTTGTGTGACTATGAACCAAGGTTAATAGAGAAAACTATGAACAGCAACTCTATATAGTCTTTATGATGAGAGCACTCGGTAAAATTTTTTTTAAAGAAGTCATGCGAGGCCATAGCAACTTTAAGATACATTTTTCTTAAACTTTCGATAACTTGTTTTTTTTAAAATCGAAATAATTACATTGCATGCAAACTCCTATGTTCGCATTAAAAAAAATTCACTGTATATGAGTTTCTGTTTCACTCAACGGTACCCACAGAGTTGTATGACGGTACCACATAGAGAAGAAGAAAGAAATCTGATTTACCCATATCTATAAAATATATACAGAGTGGTGCTTAGCGCATAGGGATGACGCAGCATAGGGATTTCAATGGTAATTTTTTTATAGGCAATTATGTACTAGCTCCCCTAAGTATTTTAGAGCAAATGTCTAAATCAATTTTTTTAGAGAAAAAAATAAGTACTGCATCTGTGCATACTATTGGGGTACCTACTTCACACCTTCCTTCTCTAAGCTTCACACTAAATAAAGACGTTACTTGGCGGTCATAAAAAAAAGTGGAACTTTATATTTGGGGTATGAACCCAAAAGCTTAATTTAGCTTAAATCTTTTTGTTTTAGTACCTATATGAGGTATATAAGTCAGCTTTAACATTTCCACTTTCTCTTCAGTTAAATACAAGTGGCACCACGCTCAGAAAGTCCCTCACAGGGCGTGTCCGAGGGCGCTAGAAATTTAGACCGTACATTCTGATGCAAAATTTAAAAACACTTTAAGGGAATTACATACCTTATCAGATCGTAGATTCAAGCTATATGCGTTGAAAAAGACAAGTTTGTATAAAACTGGAGACGGAAAACGTAAAATAAAGCAAATACAAGAAGCAAAGTGTAAACTAAAATAACGTAAAGCGTCAACTGTCAAAACGGAATAATTAATAATTATGGCGCGGAATGTATCGCGTCGTTTTGCAGACTTTCTATTGGACAGCCTGAATTATTTCAAAATTAGTTCGCATATTTTCCGAGGCTCTTCTGAGCATGGTGGCACTGTACCTATAATAAACAATTTTATGAATAACTAATTTATAAATAGGTTGAAAGGTTCCACCCTGTATATACAGCTTACGACCATACATACATTTTTGAGAGTTGGCAACCATGCAATTTCTAGGTGGGAAAAAAAGTTGCCTGCGCCACCTAGAAAGCACGAACGGGAGTTACGTTTGGCATCTGGTCTTGAATGGAGGTAGTGAACGTTTCGCTCCATAAATGTTTGTTGTTATTTTGTGTTATTTAATGCAGGTAGTAATTTTTGCATTTCTTTATATCGTATTTGTGTTTTGTATGCCGCATTTTATATTTGTTGTGTGTTTGAATCTCTGTTTTTGAAATTTACTTTGTTTAACCGCAATGCAATCATATGTGTGATACCGTTATGCTATTGTTTTTAATTGTTTACATTTTTGGTGTAATGTTTGCTTAATTTATGTTTATTGATGTTGATTACTTGGTCTTGTCCTTGAAGTTACATTCATATAAGTTTTCATTTTATTTTAATACTCATGTGGAAATTGCTGATTCGTTTGATGTATGTACTGACTTGTTGTATGTTACTAACAATTTTCTCCGTGAATGAAGCAGTCTCGGGAAGGTGGAAAAAGAAACTGTAGTCTATATTTATGTGTTAGGGCACCTAATTCCGTGCACTGTCTTCGACATCCAACTGTAGGTTCGAAACCCCGAAACCAGGGGCGGACTACCCATCTTGCAGGAGCGAGATTACGCTAATCAAAGCTCTTCAGTTTAGAATCTATGTGCGTTAAATGAGTGGCGATTTAATAATTTCCACATATCTTGTTTTTAGTCAAATTTGCCTACAAGGCCATGTAATTTTCCATCTTGCTTTCAACAAAGGACTTTATTGCACCAAAGATGAGTCACATCCTGTGTATTTCACCCTTTCTCAGAATCTTGGTACCTGTTTCTACCTGACCCATTGTCCCCAAAAACTTGCTTTAACCTTGAGTGTAACCAACATTGTGTATATGCATTTACTATCTTTGTTAACTACTGCTAAAACTTTTACAAAATATTTTGTTAATTAACTTTTGGACTGTTTTAATCAAACTGCAAGGTTTTTCTTACGTCGTACTCTTTTTATCCTTGGCAGTGACTTTTGCGAGAGTACGACACCTTTTGGCTTTGTTTGTTTTGTTTATATTAATGTACATCAACTAAATTTCCGGGTTTTCACAATCATAATAATTACGATCATTATTAAACAAACTTCTCACAATTTCAGTGTTTTATTTAAAAGTCCTTCCCTACTGTGCTTCAGGTCAAAGCGTTGTCTACAACTAACGTAAGGAGGCCCTGCCTTAGATGTTTTATCACGTGCCACTTTTCAAATTTAAGCGGGTACTTGTTTAGTTTTAGAGGGAATAGTCCATATATGTATAAAAGTCTCTGATAAAATGGAATAGTCATTCGGGTGGCCATTTTTTAAAACGTTGCCGGGTTTATTTTATTTCCGTGTTCTTGTAGTGTGAAGTTAGCGTAGAACCTGGGGGTTAAGTACATTACAAGGTATAAATTTAAAGCGTCAAAGGCAAATAATGAAACATAATCGCTGTTTTTTTAAGTAATTGTAAGGCATCTGATTAATTGAAAAATTAACCTTTTTATTTTGTCGATTTCTACGGTTTTGAAAAACGGAAAATTATAAGTAGCTATAGTTTGAATAGATGCATTTTTTCTCTAAAAAACATTAGACTTTTGCTCTATAATAATTTTGAGAGCTAGTAATTGACTATACAGAAATTACCATTGAAATCCCTATGCTGCGTCATGTTTACAACTCTACCTCCTATCGGTGAGGTGACCTAAATTTTTCTTGGTGCGCTGTTCTGTCACGAGGTGGGGCTGCTGTTCGTCCTTTGTTTATGTTTGTGTTCGAGTTGTGATCGTGAATCGTGATGTGTTTACAAATCGTTAGCTTACAGCGAAGCTTGTAGTGGTCGCCTCGTCGCCTCTCTGTTGCATTAAAATCAAATTTTGCCAAAATTAAAAATGGGGTGCTGCACATCAAAGCCTACGACATCGTATGACGAAAAAGGAGGTGACCGTGGATGTACAGATGTTTTTTGGTTACTTGTTTACATCCTTTTTTGGACTTTAATGGTCTGTAAAGTTTTGCAAAGTAAAGTACTATCCATCACTTTGCTTACAGATATTGGTAGCTGCATTCTCTTTCGTGTACGGAAATCCGTTGCGCATTGTGAACGGTTACGATTCCTTTGGCAATATATGTGGTACCAAAAATAATAAATATGTGGGAAGTTTAGAGTTGTCCGGTAGAGATATGACCGGCAAGCCATATTTGTTATATTACGATATTAGAGAACTGAAACTATGTCTGAAGATTTGTGTTAAAGAGTGTCCGAACCGAAATATTAGAGATATGGACGAACTGTACACGTATTACCTTCAAACGCATAATGATATTTGTAAATACGATTTTGACTACAACAGTTTAAGGTATATTTCAGACAAGTCAGGATTTGGGACAACGTTTGGGCCTTGCCCTAAATCTGTCTACGACAGGTAAAGTGGGTGTCGTCTTCTACCTTAATTGATAAATCATTTTACAGTGAACCTATACTAAATCGGTGTGTACCAAAACTTTTAGGTGATGTAACTGTTGGTGTATTGTCTGGGTTTTATGATCTGTTAAACAGTTGGGATACTATGGAACAAATTTTGGGGGATCTGTACAATAGCTGGCACCAAATACTCGGGCTCGTGTTTGTTTCATTGAGTTATTGGTTTGTACGAAATGACGTTCTTACTTTGAAGTGTGTTCTTTGTAGTTGTCTCTCTTGTTACGGTAGCATTACTTCATTTACTTGCTAGCATAGTTTCATATATGTGATGATACTTGTCAGTATAGCATGTATTGGTGGTACTGGATTCCTGTGGTACACGTACTATGATATTAGAGTAAATAATGCGAGTCACACCAATAAATTAATTCCTGTACTATCAGAAACGACAAAAAATGAAACAACATTCCTCTGGTTCGCCATTGGGTCTACTATAATTACAGTAAGTATGTTACTAAGCATACAGTATGTCTAACGAAATAGGTGGAAAAGGGGACAAAAGCAAACATTTTTTCAAATAATCTTTTGTTTGTAATTTAGAGCCCCAAAAGCAAGGATGGACGAGAAGGTTAATTTTTTTAAAAGCTGTAACCACGTTTACTAAATAAGTATTAAATTTCTCTTTTTCAGGTGGTGATTTTGTTACTCATTGTTTTTACCCGTAAGCAAGTAGATTTTTTGTCAAATCTCTTTAAGGAAACATCAAACTGTTTATTACACATTCCTACATTATTTCTGCAGCCCTTAATTACCTTCATATTCTTACTTGCATTTTTTATATTTTGGGTGGTAGTAATGGCAAGTATACACACTCATATCTGCAATTAGTGAAGAAAATCTTCTTTCAGCTATGTTTAACTACTGCATACTACCCAGGTCAGTCGAGTGTGAATCCATCTGTACCAATCGGTCCTGAGAGTAAAATACCACCAAATGGAACACTGTCAAAAGCAGTGGGTGAAATTTCGTTCCCAGATTTGAAAAGTGTGTATAATTCGTTTACCCTTATTGTTTGTGGCTGGGCTATTTTCATAATTGATAGTCTTATTACGAGGTCTAACACTAAAAATAGTTATATTATAATCTATCAGCTAAAACTGTAAAATCCCCAGAAAACGGGAAATGGCAGTAAGAATGATGTGGCCGCAAAATGACCTAAGTGCTTATTTAAATATTTTCATGTTGACTGCACTTCCGGGTATACCAGAGGGCGGTGCCAGCTTATTTTAAATGGAACACCCTATATATTACAGAAGTTTCGCTTTGGTGAACTGTGTTGATATTTTGACTATGGGTTTCAACTAAGATTAAAACTTGAATTGAAAAACTTATAAATTTTTTTTTTAAATAAACACCCCTTATTTTTCTAACCAAACTAAATTTGCACAAAGTAGTATGTATATTCAAAAAGTTAATCAAAAAGGAAGTGTTAAATTTCACTACACAGCTTTTGACTCATAAAGCAGAAAAAGATTCTGTACTTGCGTTAAATGGATCTCTGCATTGTCTTAATGACTATATTTTCCAGAGTTTACAGAAATTCAATATGTTGATCCATTGTGGGTAAAGTATATGTGGTGGGTATACTTTATTGGGCTTATTTGGACTTCAGAATTTATAATGGCATGTCAGCAGATGGTGATTGCTGGTTCAGTTGCACATTGGTATTATAGGTAGGCATTGCATTAGTGTAAATCTTTGTACATGTACGTATAGTTGTGTTGCTAAGTACCACACTCCATTCCATTATGTTGCAATTAACCCACTTTATATTGGGTTTAAGTAAATAATGCTCCTTAACTCGTATTAATTTCAGGAATAAGTACAACAACAGAGGATCACACGTTACATATGCCATTTGCAAATTGTTGAAATATCATCTGGGTTCAGTCGCACTAGGTTCCTTGCTGATCACTATATTTAAAATTCCACGTCTGATTCTCACTTATCTTCATGCAAAGTAAGTATCTGAAAATATAAAGATGATCAAGAAATTCTTAAACTAGGGCACAATATAATTGTAAGTAGGAGTTTACAGCCACCTACATGCAGTGTGATTCTATTGTTCTATAATTTTTATCATCATTTAAATCTGGCGTCTTCTAATGGTCCCCCTACACCGTCAATCTTCCCTTTACGCCATTGTGAAATTGGCACATTTGCTTAATTTATGGAAATACATACATATCACGAGACAGAAGGCCCCGTTCCCTTGTAGTTTCCTGAAGTGCTGTCGGAGAACACCTTTAGGCCTTTAATTGGATGAACTGTTTAGGAAGGAATAAGGGACATACAGGACAGACATTCCTTTTACTTATATTGGATGAATATTCCCAAACCGAACGTAGGGAATTAACATGGGAAAAAGGTTTTTTGTAAATAGTTGCTCCCCATGTTAACTTAGAGGGTTTATAATGACACCAATCCAAAAAAGATTTTTTCCTCGTCTAATGATATACGAATTAGTTCATTTTCAGGTGTTTTTCTCACTATTTTATATATATATCTATTGAACTGTAACAATGGCTCCATATATTGCTCTGATTGTAGACTTTTTTTTATGGATGTTGTGTACGAAGTCCCTTATGTGTGGGCCACCCCCTTCGCGCACCCTGACAGATGCACAATGAATTTACGGCAATGATAGAGATTAATACGTTACGGATTCATAATGTGTTTCCTATTTATTGCAACGTCCATTTCGAGTAGGGAGTATCTGGAATTCCCATTTCGTACACTTGTACCTTAAATACATTCAACCAAATTAAACTGTTTTTATTTAATTACTCGGTCTGCAGTTATCGGAAAAATATGGGAAAACTTGCAAACATCTACACCAATAAGTAACTATAAATTGTGCACAACTCTTGTGCAGATAAAGCGCATTTTTAAAAACCGAAATAGCTTGGTAAATGGTTGCGTTATAAGGTAGTAGCATGCTATATTTATCAATGTTTTCTTTCTTGTTTTCGATTATTCGATATTTCAATTTTAAGCAAAATTTGTAAGAAGCATAAGGTACTTAAATTATTAAAAAAATAATTATTAAATTAAAATTATTAAAATATTCAAAACGAAACTCTCAAACATTCATTTAGTATCAACAGTTTTTGTGCAAAATGACAAGTTTAGGGAAACCAAATGTATCGAAATTTTGGTGATAAGGTATATAGTGGTGATTATGTTGAATGAGTTGTTTGTTGCAGTGGTGTTGTAAACATGTGTGATTGTTTCAATAAAATTTTTTAACACCATTTAAACAATAAACTATGTTTCATTGTGAGAATATTAGCAGAATGAGTTCGATGAAAGTTTTTAATCAGTCAACACGAAAATCAGTTTTAATATAAACTTACAATGACACATTTCTTGAATTAAATTTTTGACATATTTCAAAATTTCTTATATACTAAGCTGGCGCTGTATGAATCCAACATTCATACATATAATACGTAAACATTTTGTTGTATGTTCTAGGTTGCAAGCAAATAAAGATAAAGGCAGTGAATGCGCTAAGTGTGGTCTTAAGTGTTGTATTTGCTGCTTTTATTGTTTGGAAAAATTCATTAGATACATCAACCACAATGCGTACACGGTTATTGCAATTGACGGTACTAATTTTTGCTCATCTGCTTGTACAGTATGTTTCTTCTATTTATCCATTAAGAAAACAAGTAAACATTCTTTTTTAGGCATTTCAGGTGTTAACATCGCATATTATACAAGTGGCCACCATCAATGGTATTGGAGATTTCATCCTGTTCCTAGGAAAGGTTTTTGTCACAGCTTTTACGGGATCCCTTGGACTTTACTTTTTTAGACATAACGCCAAATTAAGTTTCTATGCAGCTCCAACGATCATAGTGTGCGTGTTCTCTTTCTTTGTTGCACACTGTATTTTATCGCTGTATGAAGTAAGTATCATTGATGTTAGCCCGAGAATATTTTGCCACTGTATTATGTTTCATTTTAGATGGTACTTGATACAATATATTTATGTATGTGTCAAAACTCGGAGGATGCTCCTGAAGGAATGCGGTTAGAAAATTTGACAAACAGAGCTAACAGAACTCCAGTTGCTCAAGCTCAAGAATTTGAAGATATTCCTATAAAATAAGGGTTTTACTTTGCTCATTAGTGTTGTTGTTTGAGGGGATTTCCTTGATGTGAGATGAGATGGCTTGGTGTATATAATTTATAATAACTTGACGAAATCTAACTTTTTGCTTGTTTGTTGATATGGTTTAATCGTTTAAAACGATGCTCTTTCAAGTAGAATATGCTCATCACTTGATCAATCTCGTTTTAATAGACTCCATTTTTATTATACATTGGAAAATGACTTCACTAATGGAGATTATTGCGTAAATCGTTTCTGTAGTTTTTGTGTCAAGTTATAACTTCGCTTTTGATGTGCACAAACCACTGCGTCTGTACCTTAATTAGTTGTACTACACTAACCGTACTTTAACATTTTGATGGTTACTAATTAAATGTGCCATAGTCGTGATGCTCGGCATGCAAAGAAAAGTTACAATGTTGGTTGTGCTAGTAGTGAGTTTTTGACGTTTTGATAGTACAATTGGATTGCATTCATTTGTAAAATGTAAAATGAAACGCTACTGCTTTCTAGACTTGCCTATTCCGTCCTTACTTAAGTAGGTAACTGTTCGAGCATCACATACATTCCATAACAGTGCTACCTAATGATTTCTTTGAAAAGAAAGGCTATGCTTTTGTTTACACAGGTTGCTATTTTTAACACTTTTTATTAAGACTGACGAATGCAAAAAGAACCTCAAATTTGTACCTTTATATACACTTCTTTCTGTGATATAACAATTATTACTCACTCTACGTGAACTAAATTTCACTATAATAATATACACACTTATTTTCTACAGCACGGCATAAAATGTATATTTTTATTTATTGTTAGGATACATACAAACTTTTAATGTACGTTTTTACTGAAGATTTTTATCGCTTATGCTTTTTTATTCTTGATTGACAGTGTGATACACAAAATCATTAAAAAATGGTTCATAGTATTATTAAAATTCATAAGTACTGTTAAAAACATTTAAAATATACAAATTGTTTAGTAGATGTGGAAAGCACCAATGTAATGTTTCAGCTACTAGAAATAAATGTAACATAATTTCAATTTAATGATTTTCTTGTTGTAACAGACCATGTACTGTGCTGTGTTAACGTTCATAAACACACAGTTCTAGGGATATGCTGTTACTGTCACTCCTATAATAGGAGAGCCACCTGGTATTGTTTTCAATAGTCATCATGATATACTTAAGGGTCAACAATAACTCACAAAATCGTTCCTAGAGGCTTAAAAGGGTATCCTCGTTATAATGAAAATATACAAACTTGTTTTTTTTATGGAGTATACTTTTTGAGTTTAATCAAAAACAAACTGTTTGAGATTCGAACGGGACTTATTGTATTCACAGTTAAAAGTCAAAAACGGTAACCTTACTGGGCCTCGCAGGTTAAATTGTATATGAAAATGTATTGAGAGGGAACTGGAGAAGAACGCTGAATCTGGTGTAAACCTTCAAAAACCCATCGATTCAATTCAAAATATTCAGATATATATATAATCGAGAAATTCCCTTATACCTTTCGGTGTTGGGATTACAGGTTGTTAACATATTGTCTACTTACTATTAGGTTAACAATAGGAAACAAAAATAACATATGCTCTAATTCACAAAACTCTTCCATTCACTTCTGTCTTTCACAGATGAAGACGTTAAAAGGAAAAGAGAGGATAATGAATATAATTAAATAACTTGACTTATTAACGATAGCTTTTTATTCAATATTTGATGAGAAAAATCACTAACATAAGGATCGTGAAGTGATACTTAAGACGTTAAGATGAATTCTAGTTCTAATTACGTCACAACCTATACTTATATTCTTGGATTATAAATGTAAATACAAATAAATGATAATGATTTGGACATTGTGAGCATACATTAAATAACTGTAACTTTCCCAGACTGAGAATAATAGGAAAGCCGATAAGCTATAATTAAACTTTGATTGAATTCCACATAAGTTGATTAATAAGAGAGTATTTTATTAGGTGATATAACTTCTCTCTCCTTAAGTCAGAACGTCCTCGTTCTTTACCTTTTTACATTCTAAGAGAGATTCTAGGGACATATCATTAATTGGTTTAGATCCCTTTAACAAAACTTTGATTCTATTTCTAAATACAAATGTTACAATAATTATACAAGAAAATATAATAACAATAAAGAAGCTTACACTAAAATGAATCGCATGCACTACAGGATGTAAATGTATAGGTTGGTCCAGAGATTTGACCTCGTCTTTTAAAGTGTTGAAGTCTTTTAAATGTTTAGGTTGAAGGTTTACAAGAGAACTTGTTTTAAGATCATTAAATTTTAAAAAATGTTGAAAAGTAATATTGACAAAGGCGTTTTCAAAAATTTGATCGTCTATGATTAGTTTACAATCTAATTCAGAACTTAATAATGCACTATTTGTTATTTTGATAGAGTTAACTTCATGGTGACATTCTTCTATTACATTAATGTCTAATTTTGATGAAATCAAAATTTTACCGTCTTTTAGTTGTGTAAATAGTCTATAGTTATTATTTGCAATAGCGCAAATACAGTCATGTATGTCATGTACAAGTGAGCACTTGTCAATGCGTGGTTCCTCAATGCAGATGGTCTGGTTTCTGAATGTTTTGCAGTCTTCCTCTGTCCAAAATTCTTTTTCTTCGCCCAGGAGATAATATTTTGCTGGTGGTATTATTACCTTGTCTTGAGAGTTAGGGATGGGATATATTCTAGAGTACCGATATAAAGTTGGATTGAGGATAGGAATGTACAGAATACATGTTATTATCTGCGACACTGATACTATTCGAACCTTAGAAAAATCTAAGATAGTAAACAGATGTTGTGTATCTAAATCTAGTAACTCCGTTTGTTTATAAATCGATCTTACATGATCAATAATACTAATTAGTTCAGAATTTGAAATTACTTCAAGATTAACAATGTTGGAGGATGCTAGAGATATCGTTCTTTCTATCATTTGGAGTGTATTTAGTAATTTTCGTGCCATATGATTACTGTACTGGACAATAGACTGTGTCTCGAACATACTGCTCAGTGTGTTTATAGTTTGTATCGATAGATTTATACCGGTTTGTATACTTTTTATGTCATTTGAATAACGTTCCGTAATATGATTAGCAAAAGAAGTTTGTTTATTTATTTGTTTTAAGAGTTTATCCTGATTTTTAAAAAGAATGTCTAGGTTTTTGTTAATTTCTTTTAAGTCGTTATTGTCGGGGTTTCCAGTGATGTATTTTATAATTGTACCTAATCCATCTAAAAGAGACCGTTTAACCCTAGGAGTAAATTTTGAAAGTTGTTCCCTGAACAAATCGCAGTTATCTTTAAGTATCGTAAATACTCCATTAATAGTCGAATTTTGAGGTATCTTAGAGTCTAAAACGGCAATATTACTTAATAACTTATAATATCCTAATTCTAGTTCAGTAAGATTAAAATAAAAGTAAAACTTATGATAATGGCTTCTAACCTTGGTAATCCCTAGTTGATCCATGAAATAACCGTTTGTTTCAATTTTGTTGAATTGCAGCCCCTGGATCTGGCTCAGGAGGCCGATCCTGCAAGGAGAATTTTCTTTTTAACACGTCTTACTTTTCTAGTATTAATATTAGTAAGCCTATTAGAGCTTTCGCGCGTTCCCGTTATTTTATTTTTGTCTATTGAAGTTACATTGACTATCATAATATGGGTCAGTTTTCTTTATCCGCTGTCGTGTGAAATAAGCTACTGGTTCATTAAATTGTACGTCTTCCTTATTTTGATTTAATTTTTGGATAATATTTTTGCCCTTTACTAATTGTTTCTGATATAGTTCGTCATAAAAAGGTAGGAGCTCATCTTTACGCTTTTGATTATAGGAATTATATATTGTTTTTTGTAAATCTATTTCATGGGCATTTAGGTTTTCATAGGGACCGTATAGAAGCGTGAAAGGAGTATATCCGGTACTGGAATGTACAGATTGGTTATACGTTAGTACTGCTGTTATCATGAGATCTTTGGGTAATTCATTTTTATTTTGGATTTTACCCATTCTTAATTTTTCTAATAATGTGGAGTGTACCCTCTCTATGGGAGAGTTGGAGTTTGGATTATAATTGGTAGTAAAGTGAAGATCAATCTTGAATAATGCACAATATTCCTGAAATACATTATTTTTAAACTCTTTTCCCTCATCGCAAACAATCTTCCGTGGATATCCGTGGTGTGAAAAATAGTGTCGTAATTTACTAAGTATTGTGATTCCAGTTGCATCTTCGATATAATAGGCTTGAGTATACCTCGAGAATAAATCTATAATTGTTAAAAATTTACTGCTATCAAAACTGAAAGTGTCGATATGAATTACATCAAAGGGTCTTTTCGCAAGCATCGGTCCTAAAAGTTGAGACTTATAAGGATTTCTCTCATACTTGCCTAGAAGACAAGTTTCACATTCATTTATCATTTTACCTTGGTAGGTGTTTTAATCGATACATCGAATTTTTTAATCATTTAATGACCGAATTAATTCCAAATAACAAAATATCGACTCAAACCGTTAATCTTTTGTTTTTGCGACATTGTCAACCAACACATGCGAAATTATGGCTTACTAGTAGGCTTGGGACACTTCGCGACCCGAAGGACCAACATTCAAATGAGTATAACTTTTGTTTGAAAAGTTATTTTAAAAAACTGTTCGACAGTTTTGTTCCTTAACTCGTTTAGTATGTACACAACAAATTTCGTGGAATTATCTCTATTTTCGTTGTCCCGCCAAGAATTGCAGTGGAACTTTTTTTTTCGAATTTTCAAAAACTAATTTCAGATTCGTGATTTTCATGTTAAAAAACCCCCAGATACCAAATTTCGTCGAAATCAGAATTTTTTTTTGCACACTAGTTTAGGGGTGCGCCCTTTAGGGGTAGGAATTTTGAAAAAAAAATTGCAAAATCGGAAAGAGCACACCCAAAAACCTATTCAAAGACATGCCACCCGACTTTGTAACTCTTATGGTTGCTGAGAAAAAAATTAAAGAAGAAATGCAGATTTCAACACTCTTTGGGGGGTGGCTCCCAAACGAAACACGTTGGACCCTCGGTTTATTTGGAAAAAGTGCTTGTTTTGATGCCCTCTACAACCCGATTTTTTTTTTCGAACGGTCGTGTAACACCCTGTATATTGTATTTTATTTAGGTACTTTACACCTTTGAATCAAAGACTCGCTAATGTACCTACGATTGCCGCTTTAACGTTACGCCAATGAACTGTCAAAACTACCATTATTCAGTTTAAAATACTGGGAGCCTCAGAGTAAGAAATAATCTTACTCTGAGCTGGGAGCACGGAGTGTACCGCGTCGTTCTAATGGGTTTCTATTGGCCAATTTGAATTATTTTGAAAGTAGTTTAAGGTTCGCAAACCGACGTGGACATGCGGACGCGGGAGCGGGACCTTTACATATTTTTCGGTGACATTAAACCAAGCATTAAACCTCTAAATATATAATTCTAAACTATTATACATTTAGCAAAAGTAGTAACTACTGTTTTAATAAATTTTATTTACATTCGTGATTCGTCCTATAAAAGGAATAATTTTTATCACCCAACAAATGCTGTTATGCTGTATGTTACGACACTGGCAGGCGTGTCTTGCTGACAAATGGTCACAGTTTTATTGAAAGTATTACCCTTAGACTATGAAAGAAAGAAAGGTATTACCTGTCTTCTCTCTTTCCTAGTCTTGTCACTCCTCACTCTTTCCTTCTCTAAGCCTTCTAAGCCTAGACTCATGCGCCCCCCGTGACAACTTTTGGTACTACGCGACAGTCGACGCGTAACGGCTTTACTTCGCGCATAGCGGTATAGAACACTTCGCCGAATGCCCACAACACCGACCCGATTTTTCGTATGAGTTTGTAGTTCGAAAAAAGTTAAAAAAATATTCTAATTCTACAATAACCCTTTGCAATAACCTAACGTCAAAAGCAGCTTGCTGTTGCATACTGTCCAGCTTCATTCAGAAGTGTTGTATGACTGGACGTTATGGTCACGTTTGGCTTAGTCAGCTTAGTGTCCCTTGCACACTTGTCGACGATATGTGGGCATGGTCGGCGTAGTGTCCCTATTCGTCGATATGGACCATCAAAAAATCGGGTCGGCGTTGTGGGCATTCGGCGAAGTGTCCCGGCCCCAAGGAAACAGGTTCGAGTATCCAGACCTGTGTATACGACCGTCATTGAAATAGTCCTTTGATTAAATACTACTGGATAGCGCATTCTTAATGATAGAACAGTACAACCCCTGTTCCAATTCGTGCAACCCACCAGATATAAAAAAATTTTCAGTGAACAGAAATGAGATAAAATAAGAAGTTTGTACATACCAATTTGAATAGAGAATTTGCATACTTTTTTGAATAACCTGAAATATAGGTACCTACGTATCCTATTCCCTTTGGCAATAATATTTTGTCCAAATGCTCAAAGATGTACTCGATTTTAATAGCACTAATACGCCTACGAAACCACCTTAATTTTCGAGGTTTATTTTGTGCTGTTTAGGTGATTTTCGTCGTTATTGTGAAAACTGAGGGGTGTTAGAACAATGGAATCAGGGTTCCCTCAAGTACCTACAGTGAGACAATTTCAAACATTATTAGCATCAGTATATCATACTCTACTAAATTTGCTATTTTCAAAAAATGTGCAAATTCTCTATTGCGCATGTCAGGCGTTAAAATAAACTTTATAACGGCGTTGTCGGTATAACCCATATACAGTGTGTCCCAGATCGCGTGGGATTGCATGGGTAACTTGGTTATTATTAAAGATAGAGAATTGGTTAAATGGGCAAATATTTTGCAGTTTTAGATGTTTATTTAAAATTTGTTTATGGAAATTCAAAATGTTCGATTCGACGTAAATTCAAAAAAACTAAAATTGGTCATTCCCTTGAATGTCTTATATCATCGAAAGTATAAGAGATATAAAAAAAAGTTTTATATAAAAGTGGCTGTCTTTGATACGCTTCATTTAGAATTGATGTCAAAAAAAATTCAAGATGGCGACTTTTGAGGAACATTTACCAACTTCCTAAACTTAAATAGGCGCTACCTATATGGGATTTTTAGATTACTTGATAGATTTTTTAATTCTCTTTTCAACCGAGCCATCATAACATAAGATTGAAAATAAGATACCAGTTATATCAACGGTTTTTATATTTTAATCAAGTAAGCTGTGATGAATTAAAAAAAACAAAACAAAATCTATTCGAGCCAACAAAACAATGAAAATAATTACATCAGATGTTTAAAAAATCAGGGGTGCACTCATGAGAGGGGGGTTTGGGCATTACAACTCCCTCCAAAATTTTATATAAGTAGGCCTAGAAAAATTTTGATTTTTATGTCACCACTTATTGACTATCTCATTATCCATACTTACATACCTACAAATGGTGGTATAACTACAAACTATCCCTTCGAAAAAATGTCATGCCATTATCCAGTTAAACACATTTCAAGACAATTTGCTTTATTTTACACAATGTATTACCATTGATGCATTGTCCCAGGTCACATTTTGTAGGTCAGTAGGTGGTTTATCCGCAAGAATATCGAAACTAACAGTTATACCAGTCCGAGTATATGGACAGATGAATCTTATTTTTCTAACTGCGGAGTGTTCAAATCGACATAATGAACACTATACTCGTCACAGGAAAACCTACATAATGTTGTAATTTCACGCCGAAATCAAGTAATATTTTTTTTAATTAATGTATTTTATGGCATAATGGGAAGTCATGTAATTGGACCGGTAATCTTCGTTGGATCTGTAACTGCTCACCATTATTTACAAATTCTCCAATAAACTTTCTCGACAACGTATGTTTCGAAGAAAGGGTTGGTTTATGCTACCTACCAACAAGCTGTCTGCTCTGGTCACAATTCACGAATTATGTACAGTACATTAAATTATAAAAGTAAGTACTTAATTAAAAAATAAAACCAAAGTGGAAGTAGCTACCACTACAATAATAATAATAATCATCAATGGCAACACGTTGCCTAAACTAAACTGTCTTGAAGTGTGTTCCGCTAATAATGACCAGTATTTTAAACATCTGGTGTAATTATTTTCATTGTTTTGTTGCCTCGAATAGATTTTGTTTTTTTTTTTTATTCGTCACAGACTACTTGATTAAAATACAAAAACCGTTAATATAACTGGTATCTTATTTTCAATCTTATTTTATAATAGCTCGTTGAAAAGAGAATTAAAAAATCTATCAAGTAATCTAAAAATCCAATATGGTGCCCATTTAACTTTAGGAAGTTGGTAAATGTTCCTCAAAAGTGGCCATCTTGAATTTTTTTGCCATCAATTCTAAATTAAGCGTATCAAAGACAGTCACTTTTGTATAAAACTTTTTTTTATATCTCTTATATACAATACTTTCGATGATATAAGACATTCAAGGAAAAGGAAAAGTTCTCTATCTTTAATAATAAAAAAGTTACCCACGCAATCTGGGACACACTGTATATGGTATAACCCATATATATGTGTATATGTCGTAGCCACATTGTAAATTTCGCCGTTTTATAAAACGGCTACTTTCAAAGGCGTTATTAATCCTAACTGACCCTTCCCCTGTAACATAAATTTATAAAGTGGCTAGCCGTTTTATAAAACGGCGAAATTTACAATGTGGCTACGACATATATAAGGTATAATACTTACAACCTTACTCGTAGGCATAACCATGGCCATGGCCTGCGGTCTCTGCTATTCCCGTGAAAACGAAATCTCGCACAAGTTGCGCATGTCGTCACGCGGTTGTATTGCAATTGCACTATAATCGTTGAATGAATTCATTCAACGCTATAATATTTATTGTACGCGCGTATACGAATGAATTTGCGCTAATCATTTCGGTATTACATTTCATGACGTGTAAATACAATTAATTACTTCAATACAATACAATGGCTCATTGTGCTGTGTACGGTTGCAAGAACAACAGTAGAAAAACTAAAGACATAAGTTATTATAGATTTCCTAAACGAGATGATATTAAAAGTCAATGGATAAATAGCTGCAGCAGAAGAGACGATAAAATAAATACATCATCAGGTAAGATGCGTTATTGAAGACATAATTATTTCTCTTAACCTTGAATATGCATTTCTTTAGCTAGAATATGTTCAATTCATTTTGATCAAGATGATTTTCATATGTCTCTTCGACATAAGCTAATGAATTATTTACCCTCAAACGTTCGCAGATTAAAGGAAAATGCGATACCAACAAAGCATTTATACAAACAAACACGAACTGAAAGTAAGTCTAATTTGGAAAGAAATTTACGGGCAAAAAAAAGAGAACAAAAGCAAGTAGTAAGCGACCTACTACAAGAAATTTCCGGCAACTCTGAAGAAGTTCCGCAACAAACGGATAATTTGAGCACGGTTTGTGTAAGCTCTGATCGAAACGACAGTGTCGTACTAGATCTGAAAAAGCAAATAGCTCAATTAAAGGAAAGTAATTTGCAACTAATTTTACAAAATACGGAATTGTCGCAAGAAAACAATTTGTTGACAAATAAACTGGAGAAAACGACTAAAAACTTAGAAGAAGCAATGAAGACGCATTGAATTACACCTGGCCAAATAAAATTACTTATGAATAAAACCACACGTGTTTGTTGGTCTGCTGAATATATTTCTGCAGCAATTTCTTTACGAAGCGTTAGTCCAAAGGCTTATAGGTAGGTCCTTTATTAGGTATTTATCAGAATTACTTTTAATAAATTTAATTTTTAGGTAGGTACCTATGACAAAAATTACATTATCCTCTTCCTGCTTTGTCAACGTTACGAAAATGGGCTTCTAAGTTCACAATATCCGAAGGTTTATATTATCAGCGTTAGATAAAATGCAAGAAACGAACTCTCAAAATACAGGCATGAATGATATCGAAAAGCTGCTCATGCTGTGTCTAACATATCTACTATGCCGAACCACAGAATACAATACACATGATCATACAGTGTTGCCACACACGGTGCGACTCGAGTAGCGGAGGCATGTTTAGAGGAAAAGTTGTACAATGTAAACTCCAACAATCAGAAGTACTAAGATTAATGAAGTTTATTAGCAAGCATGGCGGCGAATGAAGTGCATAGTTCTGACAGCGGTCCGAAAAAGTGTCGTATTTGTCGTAACAACGCTGTTACAAAAAAAGTTACATGCAAAATATGCGAGAATATTTTCCACGATAGTTGCGCCAAAAAAGCAGAAGTCGTTTGGTTAGATAATGGCGAAGTTTTGTGTAAAGAGTGCGTGAACGAAGATAACAAAGTGACTGAATCTAGTAAGTCCTGCAATGACACTACTACAATAAAACTGTTATATCAGCTTATAATTGCAAAGGACATCATCATCAAGTCGAAAGACGAATTAATTGCGTCATTGAATCAACAAATCGGCCTGCTGCAAATTCAAAATGTGTCCTCAAACAAAATTATCACGGAAGGTCACGGTCTAACCTCTACACGGAAAAGTGATAAACGTAAAACGGACACGCCGTTAACTGAACCTAAACGTTTGGATAAAACGGAAAACGACCCTGTGTCAGGCCAACCAACAACTAATCAACAAAGCTATGCAAAGGTGCTATCTGATGCTAGAGATCATTTTTCGGTTAGATATGCGGACGTGCGAACATGTTGTAATACGCTCTTCCGAAATCATTAAATATTCTAATTTGGAACAAGTATAAGTATCTGTTGATCATTAAAATGTTTTCAAAGCCGGTTGTAAATCGTGGTATTGTGTGTGGCTGTTGTGATTACAAAATTGGAAGATACGACGAGTCGATTGAATGTGCAAAATGTGCGAAGACTTATCATATCAATTGTGTCGACTTAAGTATTGAAAGAGTACATGAATTAGTAAGTTCTAACGAGATTAAAATTTGGGAATGCCATTTCTGCATCGATGGATCCTCTCCACCTTCTACGTGTGCCCCGGAGACTGCTGTTCAACAGGTGACGCTCGATCATATTTACGCACTTATGATTACAATTAAAGACAACCAGGATTCCTTTTCTAAATCACTAGATGCCTGCCACGACAAAATTGATGATAACTCAAAAATGTTACAACTGCAGGATAAAAAGATTCAAGACTGCTTAAATAAAATTGAAGCGCTAGAAGCCAATAACAAAAATCTGTTGAAGGAGAATAATGAGTTAAAGTTGAGGGTCAACGACTTGGAACAATATTCTCGTCAAAATTGCATCGAAATAGCTGGTGTTCCAGAACTGAAGGAAGAAAACGTGCTTAATACGGTAACTGCAGTTGGCCACGCCATAGGTTTTACGCTGGATAAAACTAGGGTGGATGCATGTCATCGGCTGAGGAAAAACGGAAACAAACCCAATGAACCGCGAGGCATTATTATAAAATTCGTTAGTAGGCTGGATAAAGAGGACATGATGGCCCATAAGCGAGTTAAACGTAATATGTGTGTGCGCGACTTAGGTGAGTTATATTCTAGACTTCCCAATGTAAATCCAGACTCTAGTATATTTATCAATGACTCACTAACGCGATATACCTAATCGTATTTTATTTGCTCAAGCTAGAGCTCACGCTAAAGAGCACAAGATTAAATTCGTATGGACCCGAAACGGTCAAATAGCTATGCGCAAGCAAGATAACTCCAAAGTGTTTATTATAAAATCTACAAATGACTTTCAAGATGTTCATTGACACTACCGTTTCCATGTCTGTTTCCTATTTAGTGCTCACAAATTTTGAGTTGTATAGAATTATATTCTTATTTATGTTTATTTTCATTTGGATAGCTTGTATTTCTTTTAGGCCATGTATTTGACCTGGCAGAATATTGATTATTTATCATCTTTCTTTTTTGTTTGAAATGAATGGTAAAAAACATTTAAACATTTATTACCAAAATGTCAGGGGATTAAAATCGAAATTAACTCAAATTTATATGAATGTACTGTCAAATTCTTATGACATAATAATCTTAACAGAAACTTGGTTAAATAATAGTATCCTCTCCAATGAACTATTCGATGATAGGTACTTAGTATTTCGTAAAGATCGTGATAAAGTCACTACCCATCTTAAAGATGGCGGAGGTGTCCTAATAGCAATTGATAAAAGATGGCACGCTGAAGCAATTAATTTTGAATTTGTGGAAGCATTGTTAATCAAAGTGGGGAGCAGTCCAAAGTATCGAATGCATATCTGTGTTGTTTACTTTCGGCCTAACACAAAAATTAATGCGTACAACGACTTCTACAACCTTTTTGATACTTTGCCTGATTGTATCAAAAACAACCTGTTAGTTATAGGAGATTTCAATCTTAAAATATGTGGATCTGGATATAAGTTATTAACTGGGGATAACTTATGCATACAATTACACAATTTTATAA
Organism: Photinus pyralis; assembly: GCF_008802855.1. Lineage (NCBI taxonomy): Eukaryota > Metazoa > Arthropoda > Insecta > Coleoptera > Lampyridae > Photinus > Photinus pyralis. The sequence continues at coordinate 13,716,792 of NW_022170403.1, read as the reverse complement.
ATTTAAATAATTTACAAAGCAGAAATAACATTCTAAACAGCTATGGTAAAACCTTAGACTTAGTTCTTACAAATATTGCTGAATTATCCGTCAGCTGCGCTCATCCATCTGATTTATTAGTAGGTTTAGATCATTACCATCCTGCTCTTTTGTTGTATGGTGATCTGATTATTCCACTCAACAGAACACAACTGTTGCCTGACCGTATGTACAATTTTGCCAAAGCAGACTTCTTAAGCATTTATTATGCATTAAGATATACTGACTGGTCTAATTTAAGTGTCGCTGTTGATGTCAACGATTCGGTTAATGTTTTCTATGACCTTCTGTACAAAATATTGGACAAATTCTGCCCCAAGAAAAGAGTTAGGAGTGGTTCATCCTATCCAGTCTGGTTTTCGACAAATATAGTGGCATCTATTAGGCTTAAACATAAGCTGCATAAAAAATACAAAAGACTACGTTCACTAAATGATCCATGTGCATCGGATAGTTATGTGCAGTTCTGTAATTTACGTTCATCAGTAAAAAAGGATATATCCTCAGCATACAGGCAATATCTTATTGGCATTGAAAATGAAATTGGGCGTGACCCTAATCGCTTTTGGTCCTACGTGAAGCACTGCAGGAGGCAAACTTCCCAGGTGTATGAAGTTGAGTTTAATGGTGTTGTTGCGTCAACGGGTTCTGAAATATCAAATAATTTTGCTAACTTTTTTGAGTCTGTTTACCTGCCATCTCCATCAAACAAGGATTATTATGACAGCCTTCATAATAACAGTAACCTAGTACACACTGATGTGATTACGTTGAAGGAAGTTGACCAGGGCACAGTCCTAAAAGCTATGAAAGAATTGAAATCTAAAAAATCAATGGGTCCTGATCTCATTCCACAGTATTTTTTCAAAGGACACTCAGAACTGTTGAGTAAACCACTGTGTATCATAATTAACAAATGCCTTAAGTCCAATTCCTTTCCTGATGTATCGAAGACCACCAAGGTAACGCCTATATTTAAGAAAGGGAATAGAAATTCCGCGTGTAATTATAGGCCGATTTCTATACTTTCAACACCTGCGAAAATTTTTGAAATTGTCTTGAGAAAAGAGGTTTTCTCACATGCGTTGCGACATATCTCCGATAGCCAACATGGATTCATCTCGGGTAGATCTACTGTCACCAACTTGGTCAACTTCACGCAATTTGTTTCCAGCAGTATGAACCAAGGTATTAGCGTTGACACCATCTTCACGGATCTGGCGAAGGCCTTTGATAGATGTGACCATTCTATCATTATATCTAAGTTAAAATATTATGGCTTATCTTTGGATTTGCTACACCTCTTCAAATCCTATTTTACAAATCGGAGTCAATACGTGTGGTTCCAGGGATTTACATCTAGGCAGTATATCGCCACGTCGGGAGTCCCACAGGGCTCTGTGTTGGGTCCCGTTATCTTCAATCTATTAATAAATGATGTCGTTAACGTGGTAAAGAATTCCAATATTCTGTTATATGCAGATGATTTAAAGTTATTTAAAGCCATTGCTGACGTAAATGATTGTCGAGAGCTACAAAATGATTTAGATGCTGTAAATGTTTGGTTGGAGCATAATAAATTGTCTTTCAACGTTTCCAAATGCTCAGTTCTTACCTTCACAAAAAAGATAGCTCCTATAACGTATGAATATTCCATGAACGGGGAAGAGCTACGACGCATTTTGGAAATAAAGGACTTAGGTGTAATACTGGACCACAGGTTAACTTTCTCTGCACACGTAGAAAACAGTGTAGGCAAAGCATACCGAAACTTAGGATTTATCTTAAGGCAAGCTGCCAACTTTTCTAAAGAACACACTTTAAAGTCTTTATTTTCTGCCATTGTTAGACCACACTTGGATTATGCATGTATTGTCTGGAAGCCTCATTCCTTCACCCATAGGAACAGCCTAGAAAAGGTACAAAAGAAGTTTCTAAGGTATCTCAACTATAAACGTAGCGGACAATACTCATATCTCATACCTTACGCTGAACTGCTGTCATCCTTTAATATGGAATGTGTTAAAAAGAGGCATGAACTTTCCCAATTGAATTATTTGCACAAGTTACTCCATGGGAATATTGCTAACCCCGAAAATCTGGCGCAAATTAATTTTCATGTTTCACCTTTTCTTCGTCGTACCCATACACTGTTTTATATACCTTACTTACGCACAAACTTACTTATTTTTTCGCCATTGATAGATATGCAGCGACTATACAATCAAATCTGTACCTTGTCTGGCAAGGTTGACATTTTTCGTTATAATCTCTCAACGTTTATATCACATTGTAAGTCACTTCTTTAAACATAAAACTTCATTGCGTCTTACCATGCCCATACCTCCATGCACTTCTTCGTCATTTATGCTATTCATACACACACATTCACAAACTTGTACTAAATTTTTACAATTATTTTTGTTTATTTAATATTAAATTGAGTTAGAATATTTATTCTCTGTTTTTCATATACTTGTTCTGTTTACTTATATTCACTTCATGTTTGTTCGTCTTAATGTTATTGTTTAAACTGCTTTACTGTAATTGGGTACATGTAACCTGTTGTAAAGCATGTAAATAAATAAATAAATAAATAGAGATCAACGTCCCTCCACCTCAAAAAATTCAGGCAAGGGGTCCAAAACCATCAACTATAAACAGGCAAGGGAAGCAAAATCCGACAACAAGGATACTCAAGACGCCAAAATGAGTTGAGTAACAAGGAGGATGATTGGAGGTCTGTCACCCCAAAAAAGCGTAGCTACAAAAACAATAAAGTTATCATCACTGGAGAGGCGCATGTAAATGAACTTCAGACCGCCCCTAGGAAGTCATACCTCTTCGTCTCAAGGATGCACCCTAACACGACTCCTCAGCAAGTGGTGAATCATCTAAAGCCTAACTTTTCAGAAGTAGAATGTGAGGAAATTACTACCGCATCGTCTGAGTACTACAAATCATTTAAAGTAACAGTCTACTTAAAAAACAATGCATCGGCACTCGATCCAAAGATATGGCCCTACGGAGCAACCGTAACACGGTTTTTTCACAGGAGAAGGACACAAACAGAAGTATCTTAGTATCACCTGTGTTGCATGTAAACAGATTTAAAATTTTTCATTTAAACATCCGTTCCTTGTTTAATAAAATTTCGTATGTTGAGTTACTATGTGACATTTATGATTATTCTGTTCTTTGTTTTAGCGAACCATGGCTAAATGAAGATCAAGCAAGTTGTGTAAGAATAAACGACTACACTTTACTATCAAGCTACTATAGGGAACTCAAAAAAGGTGGAGGTAGTGCCATCTTTGTTAAAAATAGCATATTGAACGTAAGTAAAGCGCTCAATTTTGTTAGTAAACTCTCGATTGAAGATATTTTTGAATGCAGTGGAATTTCTATTAACAATAACGCGTGTGTCATAGCTATGTATCGCCCGTGCAATAGAGATGTCAGTAAAATTAGAACATTCTTTAATCAATTTGATATATTGTTAACTAAATTGCAGAAAAGGTTTAGTTATATTTATATTTGCGGGGATTTGAACATAAACCAGTTGTATAAGGATAATACATTGGAAGCACTTACTGATCTACTTAATACACATAAGTTAAAATCTGTCATTAAGGAAATCACAAGAATTCAACAACTACCTCAAGTTTCTCATGTCAGCCAGTCCGCAATAGACTACATTATTACCAATAGTGATGAAACCATCGAAGATCGTTCTAATTTCAATGTAGGATTTTCTGATCATTTTGCACAATGCATCACAATAAATCTTACAACGCATGGTCTTCAAAATAAAGCTAGTAGTAGTGATAGAATTATAAGACGTGAGTTCTCCAATGCAAATATTAATGAATTTTTATACCTACTTGGCATTTACAACATAAATTATTACGAAACAATTATCGATGCGAACAAGCGATTTAATACCTTTTACGACCATTTTACATGGTGCTTTGATATTGCATTTCCTAAAAAATGTACAACTAAAAACAGAGTGCCTCCCAAAAATAAAATAAAATTTTCCTTAGAACTACAACAAAAATACAATAAATATAAAAATCTTATGGCAATTAACGATTGTATTAACGATGACAGACTCAAAAAACAGTTAAAAATGGAACGTAAGTCATTGCTTAAGGAAATAAATCTGGAAAAGGGCAACTACGTTGCAAACCTTATTAATAAATCAGAAAATAAATCCAAAGCCTTGTGGAATTTGATTAAACCGCCATCGTCGAGCAAGCATATCCCTAATATATCCCTAACTGCCAACCACTTTGCCCAATACTTTGAGCACTCAATCACCCCCAAGCAATGTTCGGCAACAACAAGTAAGAAACCTAGGGGTTCTCATTATAATAATACGTTTTTCTTCTATCCCAGCACCTCCAGCGAAGTTTACAATATCATACACTCATTAAAGAATAAGAAATCTACGGGTATTGATGAAATCCCAAATGAGTTGTTGAAGGCTTGTTCAAATGTCATTTCTCCCGTATTATCTGGAATAATTAACCATTGCGTAACCCAGGGTTGTTTTCCCGACAAGTTAAAAACATCTTGTGTTATACCTATTCATAAAAAGGGTTCAATACAAGATGCCTCAAACTACAGGGCAATTTCTCTGCTGAGTGCGTTCTCAAAAGTTTTTGAAAAATGTCTCTGCTCAAGGATATCATCCTTTCTCGAGAAACACAACATTTTATCCAACAGACAATTTGGTTTTCGCTCCGGAAAATCCACGGAAATGGCAAGCGCACAACTAATGCAACATATACACAATGAATTAGATCTCAACAAAGAATGTTTTGTCATATACTTTGATATAAGGAAAGCATTTGACAGTATAAATCTGGGATTGTTATCTAATAAATTAAAGTATCTGGGTTTTAGATACCCTGTAGATGATTTTTTACTTTCATTCTTGTCTGCCCGCAAATTTATCGTTAAATTTAACAACACATACTCAAACAAATACATGGTAAATATTGGAACTCCCCAAGGTAGCAATTTGGGCCCAATAATTTTCCTTTTATTTATAAATGACCTACCTAAGTACATCACCAGCGGCAGCACATTTATGTATGCCGATGACACGGCGGTTGTTGTTAGTGCTCATGAGTATGAGGCTGCACTGCAAAAGTTAAATTGCGTGGTAAGAGAATTTGTACAATGGTGCCAAAATAATCAATTACGCATTAATTCTGATAAAACGGTAATTATGAATATGAAAATTTCGGCATTAAAGTCCAATCACTTCACTTTAAGCATCGAAAATAACGTAATAGTATGTTCTACATTGGCTACTTACTTGGGACTGAAGGTAGATGAAAACTTAAATTGGAATGAACATATAGATCGTACCTGTTCAAAACTAAATAAGACATACTATTTAATAGCACAATTAAAAGATCGTCTTCAAGTTCCGCAATTAATATCTATTTACTATGCTCTGGTATTTACCCATTTAAACTACAATATTATCTGCTGGGGTGCAAGCTCGAAAGCACATCGATTGTTTGTTTATCAAAAACGTGTAATTAGACTGATATTTAGTATTAAGTCGACAAACTCTTGTAAAGAGACATTTATAAAAAATAAAATAATGCCGCTTCCATGTGTATACATTTACAAGGTTTTATGTTTTGTCCACCAAAATAAAAATAATCTGACAAAATGTGGCGACTTGCACAGCTATAACACCAGAGGAAAACATAAAATTTCAACTTTCAAGCACTCCCACACTTTTTATGAAAAATCCCCTTATTATATGGGATGCAAGTTATATAACTTGCTTCCCAAAGATATATGTAGATATGAAATAAAACCATTCAAAAAAATAATTAAAGATATTTTACATCACAACTCATACTATTCGATTACGGAATTCATTCACAAGAACTTACCTTGATCTTCTAGCTAGCCATTATTTGACAATATAATATCAAACATACTTCACGTACCTATGTAGACTGTGATAATATCCAACTCACATGTTATTGCTATTTATGTTGTTTGTTATTGTTACTGACGTGTCCTATACATTTTTATATGTCTACAGGAAATAAAGATTATTATTATTATTATTATTATTATTTATTTATCTGATGAAATTTGTTTTGTTAAACAATAAGAACAGCGAATAATTGGTCCTTGTAAATCGGCACAAGTTGTAATGGCGCGAGGACTTTTTTCAGATTGGAAGCAATCAATTTACTTTAAATTTGATCAAGCTATGACAAAAGCTATTTTGTTTGAAATAATTAGGAAAGTGGAACCATATTATACTGTGGTTGCGATTGTCTGCGATATGGGAGCTAGTAATCAAGGATTGTGGAAATCTTTTGATATCGATTGAAATAACAATAATTTTTTTCCTAATTCGTCTGATAATGAGAAAGAAATTTACCAGTTTGCAGATATCCTTGATCACGGCTTTACAATTGACAACTCTAATAGCGTTTTCGACTTACTACATTAGTGCGCACTACGTCTGCATTATTTTTAATTGGAGTGTTCGACTTACCACAGTGCAACTTTCTTACCTGTTCGACTTAAGATGTAAAATTGCATTCGTTGCTAGCTATTATAGTCGAACAGGTAAGAAAGTTGCACTGTGGTAAGTCGAAAATAATGCAGACGTAGTGCGCACTAATGCAGTAAGTCGAAAACGCTATAAGATAAACTCTCAGGGGTACGTTCGAAAATTGCAACGTTGTAGTTGAGTTAAACTTACTGAGTTTTATCAGCTGATTGTGTGGTTTATTTCACCTTACATTTTCGAACGTTTTGTTTTGAGTTCATTTGTTATGGTGAATGAAAATCAAAATATTTCTTTGTTTGTTGATTGTGCATTTAGGTTATTATTACATCAATTTCCAACGGGGATTATTAGTCTGTGGAAAGCGATTCATTTGAAGATGATGAATTATTATTATTGTATGTATTTAATATGAATAATACTCATTTTTAAAACAGTTAATTCAAAACTTGATGAAATCTGTGCACTAAATAAACAACATAACCTCTAAAAAATCCAACATTTGTCAGTAAACCACAATAGGGTAAATGTAACCTACCTGTTATAGATGGGTTACAACAACTCTACTCGGGTATACAACTAGGGTTGCCATCCGTCCGGATTTGTCCTAATTTAGGGAGCGTTCGGGCGGGTTTTCAATGGTAGTCCGGGTTTTGAGGTACTGAGTCAGTGAATTAAAAATCTTTCTGTCAAAATTTAAGCCAACAAGATAAACTTTCAAGCGCAAAACAGCTTTGATAACAATTATTTAAAACACTGAATGCTCATTTAAGGCACAATGGGCCTCTGGTGTGCCTAAGTGCTGCCCGGTCGGGCTCCCCTGCGAATAGAATAATAATAATATAATAATATAGCTTTATTGGGTGATGCAGCAGTTGACAAATACGATTAGGTAGTACATATTTTTACAGTTTAAAGATACAGATGCACGTATATGCAATAGACTGCAACCCCAAAGGCGAAGTTCGGTTGAAGAGCAATACTGAGGGACTGCTCTTCTCCGCTCTACCACTTAACCTCAAAATTGCTGCGAAAGAACCCATAACTGACAGAATGTAAATATAATCCGACCAGTGTTACCCTATAGACAGTGATGCCTACTGTGATTGCCATATTTGCTTTGTGCACGTTAATCGTCTAACATTAAAGATGTCATACGATATTTAAATAATTTTAAGGGCAAGCGTTTCTTTAAGGGCAAGCGTTTCAATATAGAATATAGAATAGAATAGAATGCTCATTTATAAGTACTCGGAGTTATTGAAAACTGCGTACTACTTTTTTGCATTCCTGCTCATAATGACAACGCTGAAAGAATATTTTCACTAGTGGCACAACAGTGGTCAAAATAAAGAAATTTATTGAATATTGAAACAGTCTCGTCAGTGATAAAAATAAAGTACAATTTCAAAGATTATAATTGTGTAGATTTTTATAAATTTCTTTTCAGTAAGGAAGATTCTAAAGGCTATTGGAAAGACGGGTAAATAGCGAAGACCTGAAAAGTAAATAGTTCCCTAAACATTTTATTTTACTAAAAGACCAAATTTTTGTTTCATTTAAAAATTATTGTTATTAGCTTCTTATAACTTGTGTTTTATTTTGCTAAAAAAGTATATTATTGCTTCATTTAAGGAATTAAAAAATGTAGATAAGCCGTTGCTGATTCCTAACAGTTAAAGAAGATTTTGTTTCGTGATAGAGTACGCCTTGTTTTATATAGAAAAATTAATTGTTTGTTTTATTTCTTTAGAAAATATTTTTTATCAAATTCAGTTGATATGTCCGGGTTTATAATCCCTAAATCCGGGGTTCTCCACGCTTCCTGTCCTAGTTGGTAGAGTTTTGAGATGGCAACCCTATATACAACTCACTATTTTCGAACCGTCGCAGTTGTAGAGTACAGTTATAAACCTCAGATTTTCGAACGGTTTGGGGCAAAGGTTTAACTAGAACTCTGTATTTTCGAACGTACTCCAGTGTATACAATATATGATAAAAAATTCTGACACTGACTTAAAAGTGGGCTATAAAATATCTCAATACCATCTTGATGTCAAGCAAGCTCAACGCTAAAATGTAAAAGTTGCGGCTCAACTGTGGAAACCATAAGCACATGTTACCTTTTCAGCTGGGTGTAATCGTATCTAACAGATCCTTAATGGATTTGTATAACGACCTAAAAAATAGGTGCGATACGGAGTATGTTTGGACAAGTAGACTTAACCAAGATTTGTTGGAAAACTTTTTTTCATATGTTCATGCTATGGGAGGATCACATGAAAATCCTTCGCCTGTAGACTTCAAATATAGATTAAAATTATATATATTAGGAAAACATTCCGATGCCGTTTTTGTTGATAAAAAAAATACCTTCGAAATGAAAAGAAATGAATACTTGTTTAACGGGCCAACTATTGCAAGGTGTTGGTGAAATACTACTTCAAAATGAAGTTTATGATGAGGACATTAATTTTGTTCAAGAAACAACGAAAATTCATAATGAAGGTTTACTTTATATAGCTGGTTACGTTGCACACAAATTAAGAACGAAATACCCATTCTTAGGCGAAAAGGCCGAATTTGAAAAAGGCGGTAATTGGATAAATTTTATATCTGAAGGGAACTTGACTTTTTCGCTGTTGCCGCAGAGAAAATGGAGTATTACTTTAATCACGTGCACGGCGAGAACGCCACGATTCTAAAATTATTGAAAAAGTAATAAACTTAATGCATCAAAACTGTGATACGACATTAATACCTAACGACGCTGTCGAATACTTAGTTAAAGTAAGAACGTATATCCGAATTCGGGAACTAAATAAGACAATGAGAAGCTGCGGAACTTGTGCAGAAAAGACAAAAATATGTGAAAAAACTGAAGAAAATGGTTTAGTAGGTAATTAAAAAGATCTCTTAAGGTGTAAACAGAGTTTTATCCTTCATGGTACTCCAATGAAATGTCTCAACGAAAGGAATTAATTTCTACCAACCATAGCCCTCCTCCTCGACCTCTCATCGCGATCGGGTATATTCCCTTATACATTGAGGCGATTGTCGGAAGAGGCCAGAGGGTACTCACAAAGGGCGATTGGGACGTCTGCAGGAAATATATCCATTGGTGATATAAAAAAAAAGCTATTTGGGTTAAAAAAAATGCGTTTTATCCGCACAAGAGTTGTGCACAATTTATACTTGTTTAGATATATTGCCGTTTATGTATCTCATCTATTACAAAATAAATATTTTTTGCTTAATTTTGTATGGAAATTGGTTTTCGAAGGTCTCTAAATGGTCTCTATTTTTCAATATGTAATTAGAGACCAAGTCTCTATTTTTTTGCTAAAATCAGTTGCGAACCCTGCTGTGGGTATAACCACAGCTGATTCCCGTTTATTTGCTTTATACGTCATTTATTGGGCTTACATTTAATTAATCGTGATAATTGTGCGTAGTTGTTATGTTGGGAAAGAGAATAGTTCAATAGTCCGATCCCGCGCGAATTATACCGTAGCATGCGCATAACGATTTGGTACAAACATACGTCTATCTCTTTTTTTTGGAATATACATTTTATGTGAATGCGCTATATCCAGTAGCTTTGATTATATACTACTGGATAGCGCATTCTTAATGATAGAAGAGTACAACCCGTGTTCCAATCGTGCAACCCAGATAGCTATAATTTTTCAGTGAAAAGAAACGAGATAAAAGAAGAAGTTTGTGTTTGAACCAATTCGAATTGCGCATGCCAGGCGTTAAAAAACCGGAAACTAATGGCTGATTCTTTACTTTGTTTCTTTATTTGCTTTAAACGTTATTTGGGCTCTACCTTTAATTAATCGTGGTAATTCTGCGTAGTTTTTATGTTTGTAAAGAGAATAGTTCATAATATGCAATTAACGTGAAGATAAATGTTTACTCCGAAAATAGATGTATTCAACAGTCCGACTATTCCCGCGCGAAGTTTATACCGTAAGCATGCGCATAATGATTTGGTACAAACATAAGTCTATCTCTTTTTTTGGAACATACATTTTAAGTGAATGCGCTATCCAGTAGTATATAATCAAAGTCCAGTAGTATATAATCAAAGGTACAAACATAATCCGTCTATTTCTTTTTTTGGAACATACATTTAAATTTTAAGCGAATGCGCTATCACGTAGTATTAATTAAGATTTTCCACACACTAAATTTTGATAAGGTCTAATGTTTTTTTGTAGAGATTTTCTATGTTCTTACCAAATCAGAGTATTTATATGGAAAAGCCTATTTCAATACATCGTTATTAAAAGTTTTAAGAAAATATTGTTAACGTTTTTGAAGATTACTGTTGACTCTGATTGTACAAATTTGTAAAGGTGGGTTCATAGCTCTCCGTTCATCCGTTGCGTTGATCCGCAAACGGATAGTGCAATTTGTTAAGGTTCATTAATAGCAATCCGTCCATATTGTACGTTTACAAGGTATAACCATAACCTAAATTTTACTTTGTACTGTATCTACCGCGATCTTCAGTACGTAGAAACTACTATCAGATTATCACCGCGAAGCACGTAATATCCGAACACTGTTAAATTTGCTCTTAAACGTCAACAATATGACAAACATAACCTTACTCTTGTTAAAAAACGGACCAACGGAAACGTAAATGTTCAACTTCAACCAACTTTTCCGTTGTAAATGGACGACGTACGGTTTAAAAATTTACTGTGTTCTGATTGGCTAACGGACAAACGGAAACGTATAAACGGAGAGCTATGAACCCACCTTAAGCCTTAAGAGCTGTGTAAAAATACCTTTATGAAATATGAATGTCATAACTGGTCACAACCAAATTTTTGTAATCCACCAAAACATAACCTCGTATACCTAATGTTGAAGCATGTCTTCATGTCTCTAGTACAATAAATAACATTTTTAAAATATTTCAATTATTACTGTCAGTTTCTGAGTTTATTGCACATTGCTCTACAATAATGCTTGACTTGCCGGGATTTGAAGACCCTAACAACCAGTCCGATCTCACTGAAGATGTTAAATTTAAGAAGAAGATGGGTAAAGGTGGCGGTTTCCAGTCGATGGGTTTGTCATTTAATGTATTGAAAGGCATTACTAAAAGAGGGTATAAAATACCCACTCCTATACAACGTAAAGTAAATATTTTGTATGAGTATGTGCGATGTTCGTAACACTATTTCTTGTAGACAATACCTTTAGCTTTGGAGGGAAAAAATATTGTCGCTATGGCACGAACTGGTAGCGGTAAAACTGCATGTTTTTTAATACCACTCTTTGAGAAACTCAAAATAAGAATGGCAAAAACCGGAGCTCGCGCATTGATATTGTCACCAACAAGGGAGCTTGCAGTTCAAGTTAGAACATCAACATGTTTATTTGCAAAAGTTACATTAATTTAATTGTAGACGTTAAAGTTTGTCAAGGAGCTGGGTCGATTTACAGATTTAAAAGCTGCACTCATATCTGGAGGTGATTCGATGGATAGCCAATTTTCTGTAATCCATGGCAATCCCGATATTCTAATAGCGACTCCGGGACGTTTCTTGCACATTTGCATTGAAATGGACTTGAAACTAAATAACATCGAGTATGTGGTATTTGACGAAGCCGATAGGTTATTCGAAATGGGTTTCGGAACTCAAATGAACAGCCTGTTGGAGAAATTGCCTGATACTAGGCAAACACTTTTGTTTTCTGCGACACTTCCAAAGGTGCTGGTAGAATTTGCTAAGGCTGGTATTGGAGATCCTGTATTGATTAGGTATAGTTTATATCTAAAAACGATTTCAGTAAGACAGATTTTTATAGATTGGATGTTGAATCAAAGTTACCTGCTGAATTAGATCTTGTATTTTTAACTGTGCGATCGGAGGAACGTACAGCTGCACTGCTGGTTCTTCTGAAGTTACATATTGATTCTAAACAACAAACTGTCGTTTTTGCCGCTACTAAATATCACGTAGATTATTTGCATATGGTAAGATGATTTAGTCTAGGGTAGTTTTAATATTAGATCGATGTGCTCAATACAATGCTGACTGAAGGCAAATACATATGAGTACATTGCGACTCTTTCTATGTTGAAATTTTTCAAAATATGTCGTCTGTCTCTAGTTCTTGCACATTTTTTTAAAACTGTTTTTAAATAGTCACAAAGGGTAAAATTTAGTTTTATAATTGTTTTGAAAACAAAGCCAGGTAAACTAAATCAGAAGTGGATTATCTTACGGTCATAACTTTTAAAAAAGTAGTAAATTTTAGCATTTTGTTTCAGGTACTTGATAGTGTGGGCATTAGCAACACTTATATTTATTCAAGCTTAGATTCTTCCGCAAGGAAAATCAATACAGCAAAGTTTTCCCAACACAAGGTAGCCGTTTTGATTGTTACTGATGTTGCTGCTAGAGGATTAGACATACCACGTCTTGACAATGTCATTAATTATAATTTCCCGGATAGATCCAAATTGTTTGTTCACAGAGTGGGTAAGTATGAGTCACTTTTTAAATAATCTAGTGAGGGGTAATATTGTCTCAGATTTATTGTAAGATTTAACACGTTTCAACAGATATGGTGTTTCGTAGTGTTGCAATTTTTAAGTCGAAAAAATTTTGATTTGACCCAATAAAGCGCTACTATATTGATAGTCTCTTTTTTAGCCAATCTCATGGTATCGGTTGGTAAAAATGCTATGCATTTTAAGACTGCTTGAGTAAGTGTGTTTGGCAGAGCTACTGCCAAAAAGGGGGTATTTTACGTTTGTGCCTTCAGTTTTGGGGTGTAATCTATATTGGGCGTAATACGATTTTTTTTGCTTACCTACCACAAAAATTTGGATGTAATTGCTCCATAAATAAGAGAGATGCGTTTTGCGCATGCGCAGTATAATTTTTTGCGTATGTATCTTGTTTGCTTTTATTAGAGAGACCCACTATACAAATTTGGATGAAATGGTTCCATAAATAAAAAAAGTTGAAAGAATAAACTGCAAAATATGAAGTGTCATTTAATGGTATATTGGGGGTGGGGGAGGAGGTGTTGTTTGTGGAGTCGAAGGGTACGAATACGAGACCAATGTAAAAAAAACCGCATCGTTCTAGCCCTCTGCGTTTCCGAATATACGCCAAAATATTAGAATGTAATTATTGGCAAGCGGTGAAGGGGAGCTGGTGTTGATTGTGGAGTCAGAGGATATGAATACGAGACTAATGTAAAAAAATCGCATCGTTCTAGCCCTTTGCGTTTTCGAATAAACGCCAAAATATGAGTGTCATTTATTGGCAGGTGGGGAAGGGGAAGCGGGGGAGTGTTGGTCGTCGAATCATAGGGTACCAATACGAGACCCACGTAAAAAAGCAGAATCGTTTTAACGCTCCGACAAAAACGTATCGTTTTGTAGGGCAGGGGAGGTAGTGGAGGGGTCGCGGGTGCGAAAATGGAGCGACTACTTCAAAACTTATCAGCCCCAATGATGCGACTCGGCGGCGTTAAATATTTCTTACAGGCGATTATTCGATTCGTATTTGGTCCATTTTACCACCACGTGGTGGAGGGAGTGGTCGTCGCGACTTAGGTGATCGGCTAGTCCAGTCGCGGCCGCGATTCGATTTTAACCGTCCGCCCTCTTTGAATTTATTTAAGGAAGCGTATCCCTCAGAAATGGCAGGGGGGGGGGGGGAAAACGATTTATCTGGAGGCGGCGCTTGAGGGGCATGTAAAATCTGGTGAAATCAGTGTGGCTCGAAAAAAGTTAGTAACTGAAACAATCTGAACTGCTGTGTATCTTCTTGTATACAGGGTGAGTACATACAAAGTCGCTTATTGGTAAACAATTGCAGAATTTTATGTAGATTAATTTTCCTCTTCAAAGTTTCGTTTAGTTTACAAATAGCTAAGTTATGGCTAAACAAGATACGAAGAATCGTATACGATTTTCAGTAGGGGAATTTTTTGCCACCTAGCTCGCATTCGGAAACCAGACTTTTAATCCGGCTCATATTCAATAGCACTGAGCAATGAACTCGTAGAAAGCAATTGGCGCAGGTTTGACATCGCTCTCTTTTCGTTCTCGAGTTAGACGAGGAACAGACAGACGAACAGACTGACATAATCACATAACACATAAGGGAAACTGAAAGTGTCATTTAGGAGAATATGCCGAAGTTCACTTGCATATTTTTAAAGATATCAAAAAGTAATTTTAACAAACCCTTGGTAATTTTTTCTCAGCTTTCTAATGGGGCTGAAATAAAATTTTTATGGCTTGTGGGTTTCAAGTAAATTACATCAACTTTCTCATTGACGCCATATTGGATTTTTATTTCGTTCGTTTCGTTCGATATAGAAAAAAATTACTAAACCAGCGATACTATACACTTAGTATTTCATTTGGCAATTAATTTTGAATCTTTGCCTTGAAGTTTACAATGTATTTCTTATGGAAATAATTCCATGGCCGTGTTCATGGTGACTGACTCTCTGACGGAGTTTCTAGTCGCAAAAGTTTTTAAGTCGACATTAAGGTTTGGGGGATTAATAAAATCGCAAGCAAGTATCACGTTAACTTTCAACATTGACCTCATAGGCATGATGTAAAAATATTATAGGATCCTGTCGCTTAAATTCGAGCTTAAATTGACAATAATTCAAGTAAGAATTCTACCTTGAAAAGAGGCATTTAGGAGATACCATAGGATATTAGGGAAATGAGAGGTAGTAGCACCATCGGTGGCGGTAGCATTAACTCCACAACCCTCTTTTTTGGAAACACTTTGTAATTTATGGTGTAACAGAGCCAAATAGAATTTAAGTATCCCTAAATTAGCTTCAAGCCTAATAGGGTTTTCATTGGGACTATCTAAATAATTGCGTTTTCTACTATAAGTACTTATATTAAGGCTCCTCTGTAGTCAATTTGTATTTCAATGTTATTGCAATGGGTTAGACCACCAACAATTCACATCTCTAGACGATGTACCTAGTCCTTGAGTGAGACCAACGATGTTTCTCTATCCTTTCCAGTTTTACATATTCTCTTCATTTATTGTTAAACACAATAGACCATGTATAATGGTCAAGGACTAATGTTATGTAAACAAGTTTAGCGAAAAGCTGTACAATATTTGAACGGAGATGCACAAATGCCTATCTCTTTTACTATTGAGTAAATTACTTATTCAGTGCATTTACTGCATTTTTCTATAATGACACCTTCTGTAAATTACCTGGTTCTTAGGTCATTAGTGGACTAGATTAGCATTGTTTGTTAACATTTTTAATTACCCCTTTATTTCCTGTGAGTTTTTCTAATCAATTTTACTGATTTATAGATTTTTATAGTTATTAGATAGACATGTGCATGAATGAATTCACTTAGGACTTAGGTATGGTAGAACCTAATAAACCGGCACACTTCGAACACCTAAAATAAATCTCTTTATTTTCTTATGCAATAAGGGTGAACAACCTGGTGAACAACAACAAAAAATGTATTTTTAGCGCATTTTTGAAAAAAATACGCTATTATATTCGTTATTGCTGGCAGGCCGGCTGTCCGCGTTAGATCTCCACAACTACAATAGCTAGAGACTTCAAATTTTCACTAAAAGCTTCCTGCTATAGTGTAGATGTGCAGGCACTAGTCTATTTTGAGTTAGATTACTTGTGAGATCGATAATTGAAGAAAATAATTTCGATATGGGTTTCGGAGGTGCTATAATTTTACCGTTAGATAGCGCTACCCGTATAAAAACTTATTATTTACTTTGTGATTTGTTTTACAAAATGAAGACGTACCGTCAATTGAAATGAAATAAAATTAATTATTTAACGCAGCCAAAATTACTCATGAGATCGATAATTTTAAACTTCGCTAATAAAATACTCACCTGCATTACCAAAAATGCGCTTTAATCATGCATATGCTGATTTACAACTTGTTTTTATAAAAATGGTAGCTAACATTTAAAATTCTGTTACAATGATAAAAAGTATAACATATACCGATTTTTAAATAAATTCTTATCTTTTCAAAAAATAATAATTGTACATTTAGCGTTATACTTATATACAGGGTGATTCCTATAGTACCTGCCACCGTTTGGGAGCGTGTAGGTGGTGCGTATTTTGATATAGGACACTTGGGGTCGGAAATCTAAAATAAGGGTGCCAGAGCCAAATTTACCTTCTGCAATTTCGCGCCTGTAGGTAGGCAACGCAACCGGCCGGCGGTGCACACGGAGCGATCTCAGGCGGCGATGTGTGGCTGACACTTGATCAGAATTTTGTTTAAACCCACGAAATCCCGTCTGCAACGACGCGTATCAAGTGAATAAACACTATGGCAATAGTATAATAATAATTGGTAGCTATCCATCTTCTAACGACTCAAAATGGGGTGAAATAGACTATTATAAAAGCACTAAACCTTCCCCATACTTCATTTAATTGTTTCAGATTTGAAACAATTAAATGAAGTATGGGGAAGGTTTAGTGCTTTTATAATTTCCACTTAGTATAATAATAGTTGGCTAGATGTAGGAAGTGCATTGAGAACAACGGTGGCCACGTTGAACACTTGTAAACGTTATTGCTTTTGACTGTCGTTTTCCCTCCTTCCCTCCCATGTCGCTTCCTCGCGCTAACTCGCTCTGCATCGCTCCGCGCGAAACGTCGGTCGGTTGGGTTGCCTACATACAGGCGTGAAATTCCAGAAGATAAATTTGGTTCTGGCGCCCTTATTTTAGATTTCCGACCCCAAGTGTCCTATATCAAAATACTCCCCTAGGCACCCCCTATACGCTTCCAAACGGTGGCAGGTACTATAGGAATCACCCTGTATATTTATGCACAACCCATGTAGAATTTTTCCGAACATCTTATGTGCAGCAAAATGACTTCGCTTTTTTGTCCTAAATTGAGAATTCAGTTGTAAAATTTGTTGATTCCGCGGTTGATCCTCTATTATGTGAGAGGCAAAATCCGAGATGATATCAGTTCATATTCGCTAAGTTGATGTGAAGTTTGCGGGATTCCATCATATTCTCAAACGGAAAAAATAAATAGCTGAAATTTTTTAAAAGTGGGAGAATTTTTTTACCCACCACTAATTACCGGGAAAACCCAAAATTTCACCCATGTTTTGATACAAATATTCATTTTCGTGATGTCTCACTACCTTGACTTGACATGAGCAAAACAATGACACTTTTTTTAAATAAATTTGTCAGTGTCGCCTATTAGTTATCGTATCCCGCTTAGAAATTTAGCTAAAAAGGGGAATTGGAACATTTTTTGTAACAGTTAAAATGAACAAGTGCAATCGAATTTCTTTGAAATGGTAGGCTCAGAATGTGAAAACTATTGGGCGCGTTCCTTTATTTTTTCGATAAGCGGATATTCCTGATATCTGATCATATTGAAAAAATAAGTAGCACTCTCTAAGTCTCGACTCAGTAGTAGTGTTTGCGAATTGTGATACTGTACTACCCGCTTGTGTGGTGGTCATGCGTTAGTCCAAAAGATCAAAACGGTGCCACATTTCTACACAAGAACAAATTTGCGGCAAAAATGCTTTTAATTACTGGTACAGTCGTATTCCGCCTAGGGGTTTAGCTAAAAATTGGGCAGGATAATGCCAGGTAGTTTCTTTTGTTTTCCCTTTCAAGTAATGAGTTGTCGCCTCAGGACTTATAGTGCAATTTGAGTTGCCTATACTTACGTTAGCGTTTTGATTTTTTTCTAAAGATCGCGATACATATTTTTTTAAATATATGCATTATCATTTAAGGTGGAAATAATATCTTTAAGTACCGCCGTAGGAAATACTGTCGGATTTCCAAATTGGTGCTGTAGGTTTTTCTACTCCCATTACAACGGCTGTTATTTACGAAAAACGATTTTTCTATTCATCGATCTTCCTAAAAAACTAAGACCGATATTTAAACTTTTTTTAAGTACCGCCGTTCTTTTCATCATTACAAAGAATATCCACTATCGAGAATTTGTTAGACTTCAACTACAAAAGCAGCATTTCATAAGAAAGTTTAGCTATTTTTCCAATATGGCGGATTGACTACAGAGGAGCCTTAATAGGTAAGATCAAAAGGTGTTTAGAGATCTCCGATTTGCTTTTTATTAATTTGACAGCATATCTCGAGTCAGTCGGTCGAACTATGTCACTGCTAAGGGACGCCGCAGATGTGGTCGAAGCCATCAACATACTTACAGTGGCACCACGCTCAGAAAGTCCCTGAGAGGCCGTGTCCGAGGGCGCTAGAAATATAGACCGTACATTCTGATGCAAAATTTAAAAACACTTTTAAGGGAATTACATACCTTATCAGATCGTAGATCCAAGCTATATGCGTCTTGAAAAAGAAGAGTTTGTATAAAACTGGAGACGGAAAACGTAAAATAAAGCAAATACAAGAAGCAAAGTGTAAACTAAAATAACGTAAAGCGTCAACTGTCAAAACGGAATAATTAATAATTATGGCGCGGAATGTATCACGTCGTTTTGCAGACTTTCTATTGGCCAGCCTGAATTATTTCAAAATAAGTTCGCATATTTTCCGGGGCTTTTCTGGGCATGGTGGCACTTTGTACACAAAAAATTATCCAAGTGCAAAAATATTATTAAGTTGGAATCGATTCGCGATCACTGATACTGCACGGAATTGCTTGTGAATACGAACACCATCAACAACAAGCAGTGTATTCCGCACAAATCGTGAGACGCAATTACTCGATTTAGCGACAATCAATTCTTTTTATATACAGGTGTTCTTGATGAAGGCCAAATCCAAGAGGTCAAACAATCTTAATAAATGCTCCGTTGCATTTTGTTATCTATTCCGCAGAACATATGCCCTGTCTCTCTCATTCATGAGTTATGTATAAAATCGGTTGCAGAGGTTGGCGTGTCGCGTTAGGTAGGGTACGTTAGCGTCGTTACACATGCACTTGATATTTTTAGCTTCCTAGCATGTGCTAGGTAGCTATTGCGATAGCCGTTTTTTGAACCTTTCAAAATTTCATCAAATGTCGACGTTTTAGACCATTTTAAGCAACTTTTAAAGAATAAAATTTTTTTCCGTCTGTATGTACATACGTACGTTTGTTGGCAATTTTCTGAGAAAACGGCTCGACGGATTTTGTTGAAATTTTGTATATATGTTTTAGGCATACCGAACAGAAAAATAACGGGCCGGATTTTTGAAAAGAAATTTTGGAGCGCCGTAACGGCATCGAACTTTTTTTTTCAAATAGCAACCTAAAATTTTTATTCTATTATTTGGAAGACCTTATTTTCCTGTGTACAACCTACAAAAAATTGGGCCGGGTTATATTATCAAAAAACGGAGAAAAAAATTGTCAAAGTCAAAAAATTGTGTTGCATATGTGCAAAACGCAACGATCTTGTTTCTGAAGCAATTTAAACGAAATTTCTATGGTAAGTCCCTGCGCATGCGCAGAAATGCAATTTTCTTATTTATGGAACATTAGCTTCCTAGCATGTGCCTAGGTAGCTATTGCGATAGCCGTTTTTTGAACATTTAAAAATTTCATCAAATGTCGACGTTTTAGACCATTTTTAAGCAACTTTTAAAGAATAAATTTTTCCCGTCTGTAAGTGCGTACATATGATGGCAATTTTTGGTTTCAGCTAGGAAGCTATTCTGTCAAGAATTTGACACCTGGTTTATTAATAGTTTTAAAAGACACGTAATACTATTGTAGGGACAATATTTTGTGTTACCAGAAAGATGTTTTTATTTTTACGCAGGTAAACTTATCCCGAATTTTCCGTACCCATTATTAACCTTTTTTTTTTGGTTAAAAACGCATACAAACTAATTACTACATTTTGTTATTACTAGAATTTATGTTTTGTTAGTTTTATAAGAAGTTTGTGTTTTTTAAATAAAATAATCAAAAGTGGATCGATCATATTTAATATTAACATTTCCATTTGCCTAAAATGGGCTTAGGTAAAGGCTTAGGCAAATGGTATTTAACTGGTGAAATACCATTTGCCTAGTCGAATGGCATTTCAAAACTAAAAAGAACCTTTTGCCCAGGCAGATTCATTTGCCAGGGAAAATGCAATTTGCCTGAACTAACTATTTGCCTACGGCATATACATTCTCATTTTTTATCGTGTTTCTTAATTACTACCAAAACCCGCACTTGCTGCTTCAAATTTTTCGCAAAAAAATAAAGTTTGTGACGAATTTCGAAAGTGTATACTATCTGTCATCGAATGATATAAACAAACAGTGTAGAATTTGAGGAATTTCAGCCAAAAAGAGTAATTACAGTTATTTGTATTTGTAAGGTGCGCTTGCATGTGTGCGAGAAAAAGTGATAAATTATTCCGCTATGGAGGGTTGCTTTTTTATGTAGGTACGTACTCATTTTCTGCTAATTATTAAATTGGAAATTGTATTATTATTTTTAAACTGTAGGTACGTATTGTTTCCAAATTTACAGGTCTTTATTATAGATTCGCGCGCTAGAGATTGTAGGTTCATTAACGTTTTATCACAAAAATTCTTGGAACTTTGATGATTTCCTTATTCTAATAAAAAATGCAGTTTATGTTCATATCGCTTATTTTAGCGGAATCAGTTTTAAACGAATCCTAATTTTAAAGATTCGGTTAGCTCACGCTCCCCAGTCGTAATGAAGCGATCAGTACGGATGATGAACAATCGATACTGTTTGGAAAAATTTCATTCAGCTATACACTGAGCAGAAATTGTAATAATAAATTAAACAAATATACCAAACGAGCTCCTGGGTATGGCTATAGCATGTGCACAACCAAATTTTAAACCTGATGTTAGTTTTGCTTTTATTTAAAGTGTATATGTATGAAATATCATTTAATTGCTTCCATAAATAGGAAAGTTGATACTGCACATCCTACACAAAACCAAATTTGGAAAATAGCGCTACATTTTCTTTTATTCCAAGTGGCTATGTATCAAATTTCATTTAATTCCCTCCATAAATAAGAAAGTTGACACTACGCATGCGCAAAACCAAATGTTGAAACTGGCGTTAATCGATTAGGCTCAACTTTGTTTTATATGACTAAAGCTATGCGCTTGCGCATATTGAATTTGATGCAATTTGTTTCATAACTATGGGGATGTCAAAAGGGCCTACATTATTTTTTGGTCTAATTGGAAAATAAGCGAACGCCAGCACATTTTCGAAAATGACATTTTTCAGTTTTTTGGCCATAACTCTATTTGTAGAGCTACAAGAAACTAAGAGAGGAAAAATTAATCAGCATAAAATTCTGCATAACTTTGCTCGTAGGCGACTTTGTATCTTTCACTGTTTATGAGATTCCTATAGTGAAAATGAAAAAAAAACACCCTGTATATAAATTATGGTTCTTGACTTTCGTTTATTGATGGAAAAGAAATTTCCAAAAAAAATATTCTTGGAAATTCAGAATATTCCCCAAGGGAAAATTCTGTCCTAAATTGTTATGCGTAATTCGCGCCTTCTCACTGGTTTTTCTTGTGCACGTGAAAATTGGTAATAGGGTTCTTAAAAATCTCCTTCCGCTCAGCCGATCAACTGTAGGTTGATTTCTTAAGGTGTCCGCCATTTTGTTTCAATATGGTCGAATTAGCTGATTCACAAACTCGATATTTATGAGTTACACCAACCATTAAAGTTTGGTCGAAATCGGTTTATACAATAGAAAAAGTGCTATCGGGCCGGATAATGGAAGCAAGAGTAGGATGGAAAATACACTTATTGGTCATGAATAATTCTAGTCTTGTTCTTTGTTGTTATATAAGTAATTTCTTTAGACTGTGTACTGTCAATGTCTAACCCTCCGTCCTACATGAGTGACAAAAACCGAGCGAACGAAGCGGCCAACGGGGCAATATCAAGTTATTCATAGTGACTTTTTTTACTTTGGAGTTGGAGAATTATGTTTTGGTCTAATCATTGTCAAGGATTACTGTTAATAATACGTTTTTTAAAATATATCTGATGTTCGAAGGCAAAAATGATAAAGGAAACTAATGAACGTAATTTATTTGGAAAGAACAACAATAGGTGGATTTCGTCTTATATGGAGAGCTATGGAAACCGGGGAATATAGGTACATTATTCTATGGATATGCAAGAAATTCGACCAGTCAAATAATTTGAACGCTTACGCCGTTTCAAAATTCGCCGTATCGGCGCGCACTTCACTCAACATCGCCGACGTAGGGCATGTTCACAAAAAAAAGATAATTTTTTAATTGATAAATACTCTTCGGTCGCGTCGCTCTCATCGCGTGCTTCTATCGCTCCCGTAGGACGGGGGGTAAGTAATGAGGCAGGCTTACCAATGATGTGTTTCAAGTAGTAGATTGCAATTGGAAATTTTGGAATGAATGGTGGGAGAGGTAAGAATATTCTTGCACCTTCAAATTGGTTTCCCCTTTGATAGCTTGGTTTGGGAAATTTATTTACCTAGGGGCTCAGAATTGTCTACTTTCTAATACATACATCAATTCCTTAGGTCGCTGTGCTCGAGCAGGTAGAACAGGAACAGCATATTCATTGATTACACCGGACGAATATCCATATATGTTAGATTTGCATTTATTTTTGGGACAATCTCTGTCGATAATAAATTCGAGTAATCCTAAAGGCAATATTGGATGCATTCCTCAAAGTCTAATAGAAGAACAGCATGGTACTATTATAATGCTTCATGATACAAATCCGGATTTAGTAAGTGTACCTATATTTACTTTTATTGCTTATCTTACTCGGATTGTTATTTAGCTTCAAATTAAGCAAACGGCCGATAAAGCGTATACTAAATATCTTCAAACTAGACCTGTGGCTTCAGTGGATAGCAACCGCCGTGCTAAACAATTCTTAACGAATAAGTGTGGCACTCACGCATTTTTCAAAGCTCAAAATAATGATTTGCAAGAAGAACGTGAAAATATTTTGCAACAAATGAAAAACTATCGTCCTCAAGGTGTAAGTTACTCGCAAGTACATACATGTTGTAAACCTAATTGTTACTTAATTACATTGTAGACAGTATTTGAGGTTTGTAGTAAAACAAAATCGCAAGATTATTTGGTTATGAAAGCTACACGAGCATTTCACAAATCCGCCAGAACGGCGTACAAGAAAAATATGGAAAATCAGTCATCAGTTTCAGAAACGAAATTGGTTGCTCTGCCGGAAAGTACAAAAACTGAAATTGAAAGTGTATTTGATGAAATTGTTACTTCCAAAAAGAGAAAGTTAGATTACTTGAATGATATTAAACCCAAAAAACAGAAAGATGAATATTACATCCCCTATTCGGCACCTGACAAATTTACGGAAGATGGGTTAGTCTGGCTAAATATTTACCACTGCATTAAAAATTATATACTATCTATTACAGAATGGCAATAAATAATTTCCAACGGGAAGCATCACAAGCACAATTTGATTTGACAGCCGATACCACCGAAGACATAAAAAGGGCGAAACAACAAATGCGTTGGGATAGGAAAAAGAAAAAAATGGTAGGAGCCAACAATGTAAGTATAAATTTTGATTTGAATTGCATTGTATTTCACACATGCATGTCATGAATAGGATTTGAAAGTGGGCAAGCTTAAAACCGAAGGCGGAAAATGGATTCCTGCTTCTTATAAAACTTATCGATATGAAGAATGGAAAGAAAAGACTAAAGCTGCTGAAAATGAAGACAATAATGAAGATGATCAATTGAATGATCAAGGAAGATACAACAAACGCTCGCGTTGGGGAAAACATAATGATATGAACAAAAACAAAAAGGTCCAATCAGAGCTGAGGAGTGTCGATCAGATTGTGAAGCAAAGAAAAATTACTGAAAAGAAAAAATTACGTCAGAATAAAAAATTGCGAAAGAAAACAAGAAAGTAATGTCGAGGGCTGTTGTTGTTCTATGTAAAATAAATACATTTTGACAGATTTATTTTCTAGGTACATGTAGTTTTTTTTAAGTATGTAAAGCGTTCAACAATTTCTGCCGCTGTTCGGGAAAGAAATGCAGTCGGATCTTTTTTTGACTTCTCAAAAACCCATTATTTTGATGTTGCAACGCTACCAAATATCAGCTATCCTCGCAAATATCTTAGGCCGAGTTTATAGTGAAGCGGCGAGCGCCGAGGATAGCGTAGCAATACGAGGATAGCGGTACATGAGCGATGATAGCGTCGAGGCTGCAAAATTATAGTGGAGCGTGGCTGCTCACTTCTAGGTGAAGGGTATTATCTGCAAAGATGTCGCGGGGAAAGCTTGAAATGAAGTTTATAACTGAAAATAGTTACACAAAATTTGAAATAATTAATAGTTTGTTCTCTCCCGATCATTCGCATCGCGTTCGAAAATGGTCAATACATCCAATCAATAAAGACCGCGAGACTATTGGAGAGTTGCCCGTTTGTACAAAAAGTTAAGGAACCATCCCGATAAATTTCGGCAATATGTTGGTATGTCAATATCGACATTTGGGCATACGCACAAAACTGCATAATCCAGACTCCAGAAGTAAGTGAAAGAGGAACGCGTGTTGTTCGTCGTAAGCATAATAAACGCACGGAAGCGACCGATACTTTCCGAACACTATGTAAACGGCTTACAAATTAAAACATTTTTGTTTCTATCATCACCGCTAGCGGCATCGCGTTTCGCAAAGCTATCTTCACGTTTTCACTATAAACGCCTACATTAGGTTCATTCCGTTTGTTTTCATGGAGGTGAACCTCGATCTAAAACCGCGATGCTATCATCGACGCTCGCCGCTTCACTATAAACTCAGACTTACAGTGTTCACTATTGCCAATTTTCTTAAATAATAATAATAATGAAATTGTTACAAGTATAATATCGTTAAGTCAAAGTTGATTAATGGTATAATTCAATCATTTGCGGTTTCAAAATATTTAAAAAAAAATTCTTACTCTTAATGTCTCTCCCTTGAATATATTTATTTCGCAATTCGCAAAGTGGGCGCCACTACTGAGTAGCTACCATTCATATTTTGAAGTTCTATGGGCTGGAATATTGTACAAATGTTTGAACCTTGTATTCACGCAATGCAAATCAGATCGCAAAATCAACTGGCTGTAGAAGTAACATTGACTTTTTTTAAGGGTTTGTATTACACCTTTTACTGATGCTGCAGTAAGAATTGGCTGCAGTAGTTTTAGGGGCCAAATATTTTCGAGCGGCCCTGGCAAGATGCAAGGAAATTTGTATTAAATTTCAAAAAATATTTTTTACAAGTACAAATTTAGAATGTTACAATACTTTTGGTTTAGATAAAGGTACAGGAACTTTATCTTAGAGCAAAACGGATAACCATTCACACGTTTGCAGTGAATTTGTTTTTAGATCTAGTTGAAAAGGCCGTATTCTGTGGTTGAACAGTTGGGTGCATCCATAAATAAATTTTGTGCATTTGTTTTAAATAATAATGAGTTGGAGTGGCTATCTGCTCAAATTAACATACATGTAGGCGACATGGTGTAGACTGATGGTCTGTGGGTGAGACGACGAACGCTTCTACAGTGATTAATTAGCTATCAACAATTTAACGCTAAAGCTCGTAGCACAGAATACGGCCTTCTCAGAATAGAAACAGCAATGTTACAAATTTGTATTAAAGTCACTAAATATAAATATATATAAATATAATGGCGGATGATTGCGGTACTTTCTATATCTAGTGACTTTAATTTGTATGGTATTTTGGCGGACCCTGGTGGGTGTACTGTGAACTAAAGCATCAAAATCAGAGTAGCGCCATCTGGTGACCAGCTTCTAAATCCATGAAGTAATTTCCCCAATTCGATCTAAATCACAAATATAGATAAAGAATACACAGTTGTTAAATTGCAAGTATATTTAGATACAATCACATTACATTATTTAACACAGACATCTTAAATTACATGTTTACAAATTACATGTAAAACTCAGAAGTAAGTGCAACTTACGCTTTGTAGAAGTTAACACTTTGCAAAAAGATCCTTACCTACGTAACGAGTTGTCCTACGAAATATTTGGTTTTAATTGCTGTTTGAACTACATATTTTTGTTAAAAAATATCTTTAGAACTAAATTTTTTGTTCCAAGAGGTGATAAAACCGTTTCAGCAAATTGTCACACAAGTTTTTGACAACAAATGTTAACTTGATCCTGGTGCTTACTGGTTACTTGAGAAGCGAGGGTGGAAGTTGTTGAATTATCTAAAACGAATTACAATATAAGTATCTACATCTATATAAATATAAAACTCAAGTCTACACCCTTTTGCGCCTATAGGTACAGTTGGTAATAATTCTGCGTCAATTTGTACCTGTTACTTACCTTGCATAAATAGGAAAGAATTAGTAACAGCACATTTCAACCCTCTTCGCGTTTCAAGCATAAAACAAGCTGTTTCAAAATGTGGGAAACGATGCCTTTTTGATATTTTATTGTTACAATCCGACACACAACACTTTTTACGGTCACATAACTTGTTCATATTTTAAATCTTTCAAAAGTCAAAATTGACATGTGTAAAACCTGTGCACGTATAAAATCGACGGTAATAGTTATTTACATATGAGTATGGTAAATCAAGGTTTACGTTAACGAGATTTCGAAACGAGTAACGTTAACTGATTTAACATACAAATAATGTAAAACATTTTATCGCCGACTAGCATTAGAATGCTATGATTATGAATGTCAAAATCATTAATAATCCGTCACTTTATGGCACGTGCCATAAAGTTGTGCCATAAAGTCGCCTTGACAACAAATTTAGGCTGATTGTTGATATATTATTTATTAATGTTAATAGTAATAGTACAATTTGAATTTCCGGAAATTGAAATGTCTGAACTAGATTGAAGAACACATTCATTTGTAGTCGATGATGCACTAGTAATTCCAGATACTGAGATAGTTGATGAAGATGCCAAATCCCTGATTCTCTGGCAGCTAACAGTGTTAACAGATCCTAAGGTTCTAGCAATTTTGTTCTTGTTTTCTCGTGAATCCGCCACATACCTACCCTTCCGCAACAGCATCGCTTTTCCAGTCACCATGTCTTTTCAATGTTCGAATGTCTGCGCCACTATCTGCAAGGATTGTAGCAGACGTTCTGCGAAATGAATGACCAGTGAACTGATCTGCATTAGGAAGGTTCAGATATTTGGCAATTTTACGAGGAATTTGACCAAAGGTATTGATGCCAATGGGATTACACGTACACTTTCCCGCACCATAGAATAGAAAGAACTTCTCTATTTTAACATGCTTTGGTCTTAAATTTATGTACTTTTTAATGAGCTCAGTGTAATTCATGCTATCATCATTTAAAATTGTGAATGTTCTGGGTCGATGTGTTTTCGTATCTTTGAGATTCACCACAAAAACTGCACCCTCTTCTTGGACATCGCTTACACGTAAATTGTAAAACTCTATCCTTCTGCAAGCACCAAATAATCCAAATATTGCAACAACCTAAAATCATACTTTTATAGTAACCTTTTGTAGCAATAAGAGAAACCCACCCACCTTCATAAGGAGATATTGTTCGTCACAAGCCGAGGTCAAAAAATTTATTAACTGATTCTTTGAGAACACCAAAGATTTTTCTGCTGAATACCCAACTGAACACTTTTTTAAAAAAGCAGAAAGTTTAGAAAACTGGCTAATGTCAATGTCATTTTTTATTCGTAACATACATTTCAGCTTGGAGTACATGCACCACAATGACGAGGACTTGTAATTTTTTGACTAAAACGGAAGAAACAATAATTACAATTAGGTATATAATTATTTACAGTCTAATTGATCTACCTGATCCAGAAAATACGCCAGCAAAACCTTCTCTGTCACAATTTCGGCATTATTGTTCCGCATCCAGTGACAAAATTTTTCAAATTCCTTTTTGTAAAAGTCTTCTGATTTCTTTGGACACAAACTGGATTCCGCTTCTTCCGCTTTCTTTAAAATTGCATCACACAAACTCAAATCTTCCGCAAAATTCATGTTTTGTGCGTGTTTTGTGCAAATGGCGCCGCTTTATTTATTTATTAACAAAAGCGAGCTATCAAAAACCATGGTAATGTTTAAAACCGCTTTGATGTAATTTTAGATTTAGGTATTTCAGATTTAAGTTTATCGATCAGAATTTTTGAAAAGTTCTAGTCGGCGATAAAATAGCGTATGAAATTTGTTTATAATGCAAGGGATTATGACATTCGTGATATTACCGCATTCGCTTCGCTCATGCGTTAAACATTCACTCATGCCATAATCCCTTGCATTATAAACTAGTTTCATAATATACTATTATTTCATACTGCTCTATTTCTATTAAAATACCATTTTGATTAGAATGTTGTAGGTACACATTAAAATAAAAGCAAAAGTCGATCACTTGATTTGTTTGATCTGACAGTAGTTTGACAAATATCAATATCAATCAATCAATCAAATATCACGTTTAGATGGATTTCAGTTGCGGTTGCTAGGCAAAATTTCCAGTCTGGTAAAAATTTTCAGTCTGGTAAAATACGATTTACCAGACTCAAATCAGTCTGGGAAAGCGGCGATTACTAGATAGTATGAAATATAGTAGATTGTATGACAAGTAGGAAAAGTTGCATATTCCTGGACGATGATAGTGATTGTAAGCCGAGGCGTTAGCCGAGGCTTACAACTATCAGAGTCCAGGAATATACTTTTCCTACGTGTTGTACATACTATTTTTTAGTCGATAGCGAATAGTTAAACACCAAAAATACCATTTCAAACTAAATTATTTTCACCAATGGGTGTTTACAGTATAGTTGAATTCCGCAGTTCTAATTTAATAAGCGTGTACCTGAAACCATAAAACATTTTTTTGGACAGTAAAAGTTTATTTAAAAATAGAGGCTGATTAGCAAAAAAATAATGAACATGTGCGGTTTTAAAGGTTTATTCAAAACGATATGATTGTGGCGGGCTCTGTGACGTAATAAGCCCGACCAATCAGCTCCTAGAACCATTCAGATGACATAACGACTTGGCAATATTGCAGGAGAATGGCATTTATAACTTGCGTCATCTGTCACAGGCACTTGTCACTTTCGTGCTAGATGCAGTTAAATATCCCTCTCAAAACGTCAAATGTGACAAACGTCAGACCCTCGCGTAAGGTTGCCAGCTCACTTCTACGTGATTGGTTGTAGGTTTGTGACGTATTTAGTCTGAAGCGTTTCAAATTCGGACTAAAAACACAGCTTTTCAATAATTTATTTTGGGTTTATTTTACTCGCAAATAAAAATTGAGGACACACGGGTCTTTTTATTTTTAATGTACTTTGTGGATCAGAAATAAAAAATGAAGGCGGGATGACCCCATTGTCATTTGGTATAATGTCATTGGTCTAGGCTTGTATGCGATAGGTGCGCATCATGTTTGTTTTCCGAGCATGCATTGTTTGAACGTTACCATGGACATGATGTAAACAAATAGAAAATTTTTTCGTTTGTGTGAATTTATAATAGTAGTCGATGTGCAATATTAATATAAAATGGATATTGACGGTGATTTTGATGAAGATCTATTTTGTGTAACACCACCTGAAGTTTTGGAAGCAGTCAATGAAGCTACTCCAAACCTGTTGCCAACTAAATCGAGGGAAAAGTATGAAAATGCTTATCAACGTTTTATGGAATATAGATCAAGTTAAGAGCAGTCGAAAGTCTTCACCAACGAACAAATCGGAGAATTTATGATCAACGCTCCAGATGATACTTACCTCATGGCTAAAAGTAAGATTTTAATTAAAAGGCCTGAAGATTATAACTTAATTTTTTTAGGTATTTCCGGAATTTATGGCGCCTGTCGGCGAGAGGAGTTATGTAACTTAAAGCTTGCGGACATTGAGGATTTGGGTTCACAACTATTGGTGAAGATTCCATGCAACACAGCCAATAAGCCACGGTCGTTTATAGTAAACGACACTTATTTAGGAACATACCGTAAATATGCAACCGTTCGACCATCCAATTTTGCGTGCAATACGTTTTTCTTCAAATACCATAATGGTCAAAGAAGCAAGTAGCGGGGGGTGCACATCTCCAAAACTGGACTATCAAATTTGATTGGAAACTGCAATAATTGTACTATTGATGTACATATTAATAGAAAATAAACTATGCATTTGTGTGTATAACTGTTCTTTTACTTTTTCATGCTCACAAGAGTATAGATATTTTCCCGTACTGTACGGGAATGAAGATTCCCGGACAGTACAGAAATCACCTGCTTTGTGATGACATAAACAAAACAATAATATGCCATTTTTCCGGCTATCGACTAAAAAAAATATTTCCTGTAACGAGCAAAACTACAGGTTTTGCAAAAAAATATTTGAGTCTGTGATAAATAGTTCTCCATACAACCACGGGAAACGCTGTAATCGGTGACAATTTAGCGCCATTTATGTTTCTGTTCTGTGAAGGTCTTATTCTGTGGCTCGTAGTTACAAAATGTCACGCGTGACGTGTACAGGATCGTGCGTAAACACTTGAATTTTGGCGCCACCTTAGACCATATAGTACATGGACTGCTAATCTTAGACCATATAGTACATGGACTGCTATTCGCCCTATGCTTTCAATACAAAATGGATGGTCACGGATAGAGGGCACTGTAGTCGTGGGTATGTTACAGTGACTTTATAAGGACAGTGGCGACAACTTATCATAATCCGCCATATTGGAGCTAAAAAATTGATTGTAAGATCAATATACCTTGTCATGTCAAATTGTGAGCGTAGAATAATAAATGTCAGTTTCATTTAAGTAAAGATTCTTGTTCAAAACGAACGGCGCAGAAATGATCGTTTAAAGCTTTGCAGAACAACCTATGGGAAAACAAATGCCTCCCAAATTCAAAAAGGTATGGGTATATGGAAAACAGTATAATAAGTATGAAATATGGTGCAATATCCAAAATGTACATATAAAAATCATTAAATTGTGTTTGACATTTCAGTGTCTTCTGTCACTTCTTGTCCCCTGTCGCGTGTTGCTCCTTCCGGACTTAAAAGTATTTCTTTAGTCTCTTAAATGGAAGACAAAACACGTTGATCTAGTCCACGGAGTACAAGAGATCAATATTCCATGTGCTCCAGCAAACATGAAACCAATTCAAACGTATTTACGATCACAAATGAATTTGCTGCTAAATTTCGGATAAGCTGCTTCTCTAACCAGTTTTCTATCTAAACTCATTAGGTATTTAGGGCTTCTGAAAAAAATTTTACATCAATTACCAGTCGTAAGGTTAGGCACAGTTTTACATCTAAAAACACTAAGCGGATTACATACCTTATAATATCGTAATAAATCCAAACTATTTGCGTCTTTAAAAATCGAGTTTATATAAAACTGGAGACGGAAAACGTAAAATAAAGCAAATACAAGAAGCAAAGTGTAAACTAGTAACATGAAGCCGTGACAATTACAGGTGACACTGTCAAAACAGTATAATTAATAATTATAGCACGGAGTGCACCGCGTCGTTTTGAAGGTTTTCTATTGGCCAGTTTGGAATTTAGCTCCAATATGGCGACCGGAACCAACGACCAATCAAAAACGAGATACCCTGTTGTCGCCACTGTCTCTATAAAGTCACTGTAGGGTATGTGAATCTCAGGGTAAACTAAAGTCGTGTAAACACCACTAGGATCGCTTAAAGAGCAGCTTTATAGTAACCCTAACCGCGTAGTACGGGAAGCTTTAAGTGCTCTTCATTATTTGCTATACGTCCACAAATAAGAATAAGTTTGCTTTTTTTGGGATATCTAGGCGATTAATTAATTGACGTTTGTTAATTTATAGGTTGACAGCTGCTAATTGTAACCAAAATATGGTCAAGGACATCGCCTGGGTATGTGAGTTTCAGGGTAAACGAGTCTATCCGAAGTTGTCCGATTAGACACGATTTGAGACTGTCAACCTATAAATTAACAAACGTCAATTAATTAATCGTCTATATTCCAAAAAAAGCAAACCTATTCTTATTTGTGGACGTATAGAAGATAATCAAGAGTATTTAAAGCTTCCCGTACTACGCGGTTACTATAAAAGCTACTCTTTACGTGATGCGAGTGGTGTTTACACAACTTTAGTTTACCCTGAGATTCACATACCCACGACTACAGTGCCCTCTATCCGTGACCACCCATTTTGTATTGAAAGCATAGGGATAATAGCAGTCCATGTACTATATGGTCTAAGGGCGCCACACGTTAGCAGGTGACGTAATGCGCAGTAGAAAACGCGTTTGAGAAAAATAATGAGCATACCGTGTGTAAAGCCGGATTTATAGTTCCGTATCCGTAAGAACGGAACCGTAAAATCTTACGTTAACGAAAATTATACGATTTATAGTTACCGTAGTGGTAAGAGATGAGCTTGCGCATTAGTGCGAAACGAATTCTGTCATTGTATGTCATCTGTCAGTAAGAGTAACGTGCATTTCAAAATAATAATAAAATAACCAACAAAGTGTCAATAATTATTGTCAATAAACAGAACGAACGTCAGGATAAACTCAACTGTTTGAATTATCCGAGTACTACCGAAGACAAGCGCGTTAGCACGATTTACCGTAAGAAATAAAGCCGGATTTATAGTTCCGTAGCCGTAAGAACGGAACCGTAAAATCTTACGTTAACGAAAATAATACGATTTATAGTTCCGTAGTGGCAAGTGGCAGCTTGCGCAACGAATTCTGTCATTGTATGTCATCTGTCAGTAAGAGTAACGTGCATTTCAAAATAATAATAACCAACAAAGTGTCAATAATTATTGTAAATAAACGAAACGAACGTCAGGATAAACTCAACTGTTTGAATTATTCGAGTACTCCCGAAGACAAGCGCGTTAGCACGATTTACCGTAAGAAATAAGATTTGGGCATTTCCTACGTACCGTAACCGTTCTAACGCAACGTTAACGCGAACTATTAAATGTTCACGCGCAACAAGTAGGGTTAATTCCAAACGTTACGGTACGGCGTTGCGGGTATGGAACTATAATTTCAGCTATTGTAAGCGTATCGTGTTCTGTGGTCCTAATTCAAGCTCCCGGTTCCGATAATTTAGACACCTTCATGTCATCATTCAGTGGTTTTGTTTCTTCAACTTTTTCTTTTTTGTAAAATTATCCATAATTTAATATGGAAGTCTTTAACAAACTTTATACCCAAGTTAGTAGCTCTGTTAGCAGTACTGTCTCACAATTGTCCGGTGTTCTACCTGGAAATCCAGTCACAAGAGAATTCGATGCCAGTTCTCATATTGCATCTGGAGGCCCTGGGCTACTCTGGAAGATTTATAAAGGCTTTAAACGATCTACAAAACAAGAAGCTGCTATATTCGTCTTGGAAAAGAGACAACTGGATAAATTTAGTAAGTCTGACAAAGAAATGGTTTTAGATGGTCTTCGCCGTGGTGTGTCACAACTGACAAAAATAAGACATCCACGAATATTAACTGTTCAACATCCATTGGAAGAAAGCCGAGAGAGCTTAGCGTTCGCGACTGAACCAGTTTTTGCAAGTTTGGCGAATATTTTAGGGGAAACTGTTAATATGCCTCAGCCTGCGAATTTGTCAGACTACAAATTTTATGATATCGAGATTAAGTTTGGCTTACTTCAAATCGGGGAAGGATTGGCTTTTTTACATAATGATGTAAAGTTACTTCATAGAAATATTTGTCCGGAAAGTATTATAATTAATCAGCAAGGAGCTTGGAAAGTATTTGGTTTCGATTTTTGCGTTCATAACATTGGCACGAATCAGGCATTTTATCCATTTCAGCAGTATGACTTTACCCTACCATGTGTGTCCCAGCCCAATCTAGAATATGTCGCACCCGAATACACTTTAACAGAAACGCATTCCACAAGTAGTGATTTGTTTTCATTAGGCATGTTAGCTTACGTTTTACATTCTTTAAACCATCATACATTAGTACCTGCAAAAGATTGGCAGCAATTTAAAAACAGGCCTCAGCAGCTAAAGACATTATCTAACAACAAATTGCAATGCCTACCAGATAGTTTAAGGGAGTATGTAAAAATGATGTTAAATGTAGTACCGGAATTACGACCTGATGCACACCAGTTTATTAAGGTATATATCTGTGAAAATTGTTCAGTGTAGTAATTCATTTTGATTTAGATTCCATACTTTGAAGATGTGGGAGTCAAAACGTTGACTTACTTGGATTCTCTGCTTCAATGGGATAATTTACAAAGGTCGCAGTTTTACAAGGGTTTACCAGAGGCTCTCTCAAAATTACCTCAACGTGTACGTGTTCAGCAGGCTCTGCCGTGTCTTACTCGAGATTTAGCTCAACCAACCATGATTCCTTTTGTTCTTCCCAGTATTCTTGACGTTGCAGAGGAGTGCAACGAAGCGGAATATGTTACTAAAATATTACCGCATTTGAAACCTGTCATGAAGTTGGTGAATCCAATTCAGGTAATTATTTGTACAAGTGTATGTAGGTGTGTGAAATAAGACACTTAATAATGTGATTTAAACAAAGTTTATTCAGCACTTGCTCAGTTTACTTTCTAGTAAAATCAGTATCTTAATTGTACACTGTTGGGCCTGCTTGTGAAATGTGAATGTAAAGAGTAGGTAGTTAAAGTGTAACAACAGGTTCACCACTAAGTTTATTAATCGGCAGAGCAAAGCAATGCAAGCTTTATAGGGGAGTCGATTGTGTCCGTGAACACGATAACTGTCAACGTTTGGACCGAGTTGGTTCACACTTTGCACAGTAGACTTAATATACAGGGTGACAATTTGAAAACTTACCACCCCCCATATCTTACTAAATAAACCGATACAACGAAATATCGAAGGATCCTCAGTATTACAATAACTTTTAACGATAATTTATTTTAATGTTACAAAATACATCAAATTCATGTCTTGGTCATTGAGATAATGCTCTTAATCTTGTTTTGATCAAAATCCATGTGGTCGCCAAAAATAGATCAAATTCATGTTTTGATCATTGAGATAATGCTCTTGGTCTTTTTCCCCAACGTTCTTGGTGCATAAATAACGATTTTGACATGTTTTGATCAAAATTCATGTGGTCGCCAAAAATAGATCAAATTCATGTTTTGGTCATTGAGATGATGCTGTTAGTCTTTTTCCCAACGATCTTGGTGCATAAATAACGATTTTGACATGTTTTGATCAAAATCCATGTGGTCGCCAGAAATGCATCAAATTTATGTCTTGAGCATTGAGATAATGCCCCTAGTATTTTTCTCGACGATCTTGGTGCATAAATAACGATTTTGATTATTTTGATCAAAACCCATATGGCAATAATTTAACATTTTTGAATCACACACATGCGGTTATCAAATGTGTACGTGATGTACTCTTGCTGCATCAAGATAATGCGTTTGAAACCTTTTAAAACTCTAAATTCATGTATAAAGTGTAATTTTTGCTACATTTTGCTCTAAAACTTTCGACCTATACCACAGAGAAGAGTTATATTAACGTATTACACATCTAAGAGTCATAGGGAATAATCTAGCGGAAGTCCCAACCCGATACATGACCTAGGGAATGAAATATGTTGATTTCTATTATATTGAGCCCGTAGTTTTTCCTGTTCCCGATTCACTCGAACTCCTATAACTTTTGTTCCTATTGAACCAGCTTCCTGAAAATCAATAGCGTCCGTCCTTAATGTCCAAAGAACCCGTACACCAAATTTCAACTCAATCGGCCACTTTTAAAAAGAGTTAGAGCGCACACGGACGGACGGACGGACGGACGACAATACAAAACTATAAAGGATCTGAGGATCCTTAATAAA
Source organism: Photinus pyralis (assembly GCF_008802855.1). Taxonomy (NCBI): domain Eukaryota; kingdom Metazoa; phylum Arthropoda; class Insecta; order Coleoptera; family Lampyridae; genus Photinus; species Photinus pyralis. Next base: position 13,680,228 of record NW_022170403.1, on the reverse strand, counting down.
CGAGATATTTAAAAAAATCAAAATCCGTTTCGGTAATTCGGAGGGGGAATCACAATGACATAATTGGCGACGCACCCCCTCCAACCCCCTGCGCCCCAGCCACTCCAACTTTTAAATCTTAAACAGTGACCCCCCATGTGTGATACGTCGTTGGAAAGCTCTGAAAAAATGCTTTCCAACCATACCAAACAGCATTACATTTAGGTTAGTAATTATCGTGAAAATCAAAAAATAAACTAATATGATACATTTGAAATCTGTCGTATTTAAAACGCAACCGGCGAACATAGACGACAGAGACAGAGAATAATTCAAGAATGTCGAAATATTGCAAAACCAACATTTGAAAAGGTTCGACAAGAGTTTGAGAATAGATTATAGCTGGCGATCAAAAATGAGTTGCTGTCGAGTCGGCTTTGGAAGTTCAAGTTAAATACGATTTTCCATGTAAACAAAAATTTCAAAGGGCAACTCATTTTTGATCGCATAGTAACACTGTCTTCCCAATAACGGAAAACATTTTGAACATTTATTGAAATGAAAGCCAACTTTAGAAAATGTATCATATTAGTTTATTTTTTGATTTGCACGATAATTACTAACCTAAATGTAATGCTATTTGGTATGGTTGGAAAGCATTTTTCAGAGCTTTCCAACGACGTATCACACATGGGGGGTCACTATTTAAGATTTAAAAGTTGGGGTGGCTAGGGCGCAGGGGGTGTGAGGGGGTGCGTCGCCAACTATGTCATTGTGATTCCCCCTCCGAATTACCGACACGTATTTTGATTTTTTTAAATATCTCGTTTATTTACTAAGATATGGGGGGTGGTAAGTTTTCAAATTGTCACCCTGTATGCCACAAGTAATAAGCCTATTAAAAATGGGTCAAATCCAATGACCCCTTGGGGTCACCCCCCACTGTCTCTGCCAAACGCTTGAACATATTCAGTTCAAATTTTGCACAGTTGACCTATATGCCACAAGTAATAAGCCTATTAAAAATGGGTCAAATCCAATGACCCCTTGGGGTCACCCCCCCCCCCCCCCTGTCTGTGCCAAACCCTTGAACCTTTTTAGTTCAAATTTTGCACAGTTGACCTTTTTTAGATGCGCTTTAGGGATTTATACAAATTAAATTATACAAAATACATACTTTATACATACTTTCCAACTGTTGTTCAATTTCAAATTTCGCGGTTACCAAACTGAGCCAAAATGGCTGCTATTCGCGTTACTTTAGTAATCCAGGAACTTTAAGCAGTAGTAAAGTCCCTAGATCACTAAAGTAACGCGAATAGCAGCCATTTTGGCTCAGTTTGGGAACCGCGAAATTTGAAATTGAACAACAGTTGGAAAGTATGCTTTTCTATTGGTTTTTCTAGTCGCTCTTGGATTGTGCGGATACTTTTGGATAGCGCCAGTTTTGTGAGCGTATCGTTTAATATAATATTAATATTTAAAAAAATTTAATATTAATATCGATTAATATTTAAAAATCACAAGATAAATATAGTTGCATCGCTTTTTCAATCGTTTCACCACTCCACATAAAACCCTTGTGTGTACCCAATTCTAAATATTTTAATTGATCTTCATTAAAAGTTTTCGAAAAATTGTCTTCACTTCTGAGTAATATTTTTTTTTTGAATTAATGGTTACATCAGTACTCTCCTTAATGTACACACAACTATTATAATACAAAACAACAAATGTCAAACCTGACAGTAGGTGTCAAACGGCCATTTTTGCTCAATTAGCAGTTTGTTTTTGTCTAATACACTGGCCTAACGAATCGCGTTACTTTAGTAATCTAGGGACTTTAAACAGTAGTAAAGTCAGTACATGTAGAAGCAGTAGGTGACATAATTTATTTAAAAACGGAATCGCGCAGTCCATCTATATATTAATATGTCGATGGGCCCACCTCTGCTGACTGTCACGATGTTTGTAAATTATCAAATTTAATTTTGGTTGAGACTGCGTTGTATCTCATCCGCTTTTAGATATGGAGACTTGCTGTTTTCGCGACCCTGTGCCATTTTTTTAAGAAACTTGATACGTAAACAGAATCTAGCTAGCTACAGTACAGCCGTTATGAGTTCGCGAGCGGTTTGTATGCGCAGTGGTCGGCAAGCGGCGCCATATTTGCATTTCTCCAGTGGCGGATCAAAAATCCACTCCGTTGTTGTAGATGTGGGATACTAATGATATCGGTATTGATGCATTAAATAATGTTATGCCATTGTTTATTGTTTTGCAGGTTTCGTGCGGCCGATTGGAACTTCGACTAGCGCCGTCGCTTGCTAATTTATAACTGCTGTACGGTACGTTTGTTTCTGAGATACAGGGTGAAAATGAAAAGTTTGATTTTTAGGATGTTATCATATTTGACTACCATTGTAAGATAGAACCAAAGTAAAAACTGCCTATTTTAGATATTTTTACGTAGAATCCAGTGGTCTAGTAAATTTTGCCCATGAAAATTTATAAAAGCCTTTTTTTTTTACTGTATTTAAATAGGCAATGGATTCATGGAGATTTTGTTTTGTTTATTGCATCCATGGTAACTAAGGCAGCCGATAGCAATCAATATAAATGACTGACGGAATTTTGAAAAAAAATTGATATTTATATAGGCATAAAAAATGTAAAAATATAGGATTTTCATCAAAGTAATCAGGAGAAAGAATGCAAAAAAATTCGTAAGCCGGTTGTGGTCTAGAGTCGAAGAGTGGACTTGCACATTTGTGTTTTCGGTTTAATAGCCCTTATGTTCTTATTTTTTGAAAGTGCACTAAAAATTGACGTTGAGATATAAAAGGTGTTGCATTTAAAAGGCAACTCTGGGTCAAATCTCAAAAATGGTGGTCGAAACATTTTTTTTACTACGCCACTGGATTTTACGTAAAAATATCTAAAATAGGCAGTTTTTAACTTTTTTCTATCCTACATGGGTAGGATATAAATATAAAAGTTAAAGTTTTTGTTTTCACCCTGTATTTTAGAAACAACGTAATTGGATTGATTCTGTTTGTGGTACGTTTCACAAAAAAGTAGTACTGGGTCTCTATCTTTAAAAACAGCTGAGATATTTAGTGCAGTCTCGACCAAAATAGGACACATCACACACTATGCATTTTCTTGAGCATGATTGAATAATGTGGCCCACAGCTAATGCTATGCTATATGTGGAAACCTTAAAATGGCCCTCAATGATTAAGCAATCAACCAACATTTTGAGGTGCGTTCGTTTATGCGTTCTGATCCTGATTACTCTTTTTGCTATAAAGCTTTTGTTTATTGGAGCACTAGAAAAAGTGTTGCGTTTTTTTAAATTATAGTCCATCTCATGAGAGAGTGCAGACGGAACGCATAGACGTGAATCATTATCGAAAAATAACAAATTTGCACCGTCATGCAGGATTACACTCACAAGCTTTTTTGTTATTATCCACTACTACTGGACACGTTTGAGGTTAAGCTGTACAAAATTGAGAGGTCGTGTTGACGCTCAATCCGCAAGATGTCGTTCGTTTATTCATTCTGGTGGGAGCACATTGTAATTAGTATTGGTGGGAGAAGATCGCCATTTTGTTTATCTACAATTGCCAAAATTTCATTGTCATTGTAATTATCACGTTACTTTCAAGAGTTGGAAATGTGATAAGTGCAATTATGCAACCAAAAATAAGGATAATTTAAGAAATCGTCGTATAACGCATTATATTTCCAAAGTTTTTTATTGTGAACAGTAGCGTTGGACGATGAACAGATTATAATCAAAAGATAAAATCGATAATCGGGTTTGATTATTCTTTTAAATTAATCAATTAGTTGAAACTTGCAATCGCCCAGTGTTAGTGAACAGTGCAATTACACACTCCGCTTTAAATAAATTTCTATCACTGCTATCGTATCAGTGTAATTACGCCACAATAAATAGCGTTCGCGTAAAGCGTCACCTATTAACCTTCTCAAAAATTTGATTTGTGATCAGTGTAATTTTGCTACTCACGATAAGCATAACGTAAAGCGGCGTATCCACATTTAAGGATGTTACGTGCAGTCTGTGCGACTAGGTATTCCACAAATATTATGAAAAATTTTAACTCCACTGATCGATTTTTGCACTTAACGTTGAGATCGCTTAAGATGTCTAGATACGTATTAATGCACTTTATATGGAAGTGCATCTTGCTCTGTATTAAATCTTCGTACCTAAATTCAAACAATTTTTAGTACACTAACAATAATAATAATTTTTTGATACTTACCTATTTTATAAAATTTCTTACAAGATATTGCCCCTTGAACATGTGCCATTAATGCTACTTTAAGTGATTTGTTAACATTACGCATTTGTTTTGAATCACATTATTCAAAGCCAATCTTGATATCTTATGTTTGCTTTTAGATATTACTGATCTTTCTGCAACGTATGGAACTCCTCTTAAAATTGACACCAGCAACTGACATTCAGCAACACGTGTTGCCAATGCTATACAGAGGATTAGACTCAGATACACCGCAGATACACGAGCTGTGTTTATCGGTGTTGCCGACATTTGCTGGACTATTAGACCACGGCAATGTGAAAAACAGTGTATTACCTCGTATAAAGAAATTGTGCCTATCCACGTCGACATTATCTGTTCGTGTAAATTGTTTATTGTGTATTGGGCGACTGCTTGAGCATCTGGACAAGTGGCTTGTCTTAGATGAAGTTTTACCATTCCTACCACAAATTCCCTCCCGTGAACCGGCAGTTATTATGGGAATATTGGGAATATACAAATTAGCGATGACTCACAAAAAATTAGGTATAACAAAAGAGATCATGGCTACCCGTGTTCTTCCTTTTCTTATTCCATTATGCATCGAAAATGGGTTGACACTACAACAATTTAATGCTTTGGTCGCTTTAGTCACACAGATGTTTCAACTCGTTGAATCTGAGCATCGCACCAAATTGGAGCAACTCAACACTGTACAAGAACATCAAAAAATACTTGAAAATAGCATGCCAACGATTGTTCCTAAATCTACAGCTTTGGAAACAATCTTTACTGATTTTGGCCTTGATAACATTCCACCACCGGCACCTAATAATCAAAGCAAGTCTGCATCTGCTCTTACCTTACAAGAAAAGCAGAGAATTCTGAATCAACAAGACACCGTTAAAATTTTACAGAATCAAACGAAGCTCGATCCCATACCAATTACTACAAATACATCCCAAGTGCAACCTGTAAATTTAACCAACACATTATCACCAATAGCCCCACCGCCATGGTATAATCCTAGCGCATCATCACGTACATCCAACACCTTCACAAGTTCATCAAATCATACTTCCCAAGCTAGTTCAAATTTTCAAGCATTTCAATTAAGTCATTCAGCATCCGCAAATTCTAGCAATTCACATAATGATCAATTTGGATTGTCCAAAATGAATAAAGCGCCTACCATGGCAAGTTTTCCAAGTCAAAATTTTCAGCCTTCATTTCATTCTCCAAATTTATACACAACACAAAATGTTATGAAGCCTTCATTCACTTCAAAGAATACACAAAGTGGTAGTATATCATTATCGAAAGATGAAATAATGGATTTTTTGAAATAATTTCAAACGCCTAATGTAAATCGAGGTAATTCCAGCCAATTTAATCAATTCCCCTTGATAACGTTGTATTTATGTAATATGTGATACATTTGTAGCCATGTGGAAATATATAGGTAGGATTTGTGCCGTGCTGTGAAATTTACATTTTCCAAGTACTATTTAAGATTGTAATTTATATATTGGACGTAAATTAAAAAAATATTTATTAATATTTATATTGTTTCTTCACTTCTAATGGTTGTTTACTATTTAGGATCTTATAGCACTTCATAGAGCCCCTTCTCACCCGACGTTTTTAAAGCACTGCAAAGTGTCGCCGCTGGTTGCGAAACACTGCGTTATATGGACGCCTATACACGGAGCGGCGCGTCTGCGTAACTTGTAAGGGACTTCTGCTATACAAACGCGCGCTGTTGGTCGTCGACGATCGTAAATACATATGCACCTGTCCCTGTGGAAATGTGAAAGAAATAGACTACTCATGATTATCGCTTAAAATATCATTACAATAACAAATACAAATATGCAAAAATTAACTCTTATTAGAATTATTACCAAATGCATGTAGTACATGAGAATTGTGTGGTGGGGGGTGCTTACTGCGGGCTGAAGCAGCGCGTTTTATTGGTTGTTTGGAAGTGAGGCAACCGCTTAGTAGGCGTTTTCTTTCGATGATCCAAACGGGTTTGGATTGTCTAATCACGTTCTTTCGAAGTGTGATCTTATGATCATGATTGCTAAAATCGTGAACAAACTGAACATACAAGTTTTATGATTTGTTTACTGATCACGAATTCCTAACCTATAAATGCAAAGATATTTTTGCTCATTTGTTAGGTTAGTCAATATTTGTAACTGAAGAGCATAATCGTGCAAAGTACTTCCACTTGTATTTAAATTGTTGTCATAATCTAAACAAAAAATACGTAATTCGAATGCAAATGTGTACTACGTAAACTTAATCATACGTTGATTTAAATTCGCACGTTCTTTCGTAAAACGTGATCCTACGAATCACGATCTTGAAATCATGATCGCGAAGTAGCCGAAAAAAAGCGCCTAGTATACGGACCGTGTGATCAACTAGCGTTTAAAATGTAGTAGCGTTATGGTAGACACATTCATACAGAAGAACGTTTCTGTCATCTGTCAACAGAATCATACAAAATCGGAAATATCCTTATGAGAAACTGAAATAGGTTAACCCACACACAAATGAGATAATTTTGTATATTTTATAATCTTTTTAAGTTAACTGAAAGTATATTTCTAAAGATTTAGAAATGGAAGGTGACAATATAAATGATGGAAAAAAATCAAATGCCGGAATTCCGGAAGCAGAGTTTGTGGTAAATCTTTTTAAATCGTTAAAAAATGTATGTAGCTCATCTATGATTTTCTACAGGATGATGTAGATATGTACATGGGGAAATCAGAAAATGGAGGAAACGCTGAAAAGGTGCTAAAGCGGTTGGACGAATTGCATTGTAAATATAAGTATATGGAATTTCACTTGCTGGCAAAGAAAAGACGACTACAATCTCAAATACCAGATTTGAAACGTTCCCTAAATATGATCGAGAAACTGAGACATGAAACAGAAGAGTTTGAAACTGAATTCTTGTTGAGTGACCAAGTTTTCGCTAAGGCAGTTGTTACACCAACGAATACAGTGTGTTTATGGCTCGGTGCAAATGTGATGTTAGAATATAGTTTAGATGATGCAGAAACATTATTAACTAAAAACATAGCGACTGCAACCAATAGTTTAGAACAGGTCGAGCAAGATGTCGATTTTCTAAGGTACAATATTTTACAGTTATCTAAGGGAATTAGTAAAAAAACTTATTTTAACAGGGATCAGTGCACTACAACCGAAGTGAATATGGCAAGAGTCTTTAATTGGGATGTTAAACGTCGTCAAGCAGCAAAAAATAAATAAAATTTTGTTTCCGCACATACCTGCTCTTAACACTCAACTAACTCGAGATTTTGAAGAGTTTTGTTTCTCATTTAAAAATACTAAATTATTTAATGTAATTAGCTTATTGCGTTGTTTTCATATATGTATAGCTAATTGAAGATAATTGTGTAATTAACAGAAATACTGTTTTAAATATTACTTGTACTATGTTGTATTCAAATACTGTTGGGCGGAGATACATGCATACTATTCGATAGTCACAATTATATATAATAACTGTTTTTAAAGAGGAGAGATGCTGACCCCTCTATAGGTCATTTAGCGAATGTTCCTCACTTTTGATAAGGTATACTATAGCAGATAATGAATGCAACAGATGATAGAGTCAAGGGAAAGTGCGAAAGATTATGGCTTATAACACCGCAGGGGATGACAAACTAGTAAGAGAACATGCAATGGGTATGTTTCTAGGGCAACAAGACATAATACAATGGTAAGAAATATTAATAAAAAGATGCTAAATTGTTAACATTTTATTAAGTTACAAGGGAAAGTACACTTTTTATGAAATTTTAACATAATAATATCAGATTTAATCTGCAGGTACATCGTCGGCTTCTTCGGAAGGCCCTTCCGGTTCTACCTTCATTGCCGCATTCTCCTTTTCTAAGTCTGAAATTTTAGTTAAAGCTTCTTGTAAGTTTGCTCGTATATCGGTCAATGTTTCTCCACATATCTGATTTGACAATTTGTTACATATATATCTACTATAGTTAAGGGTATAACTCAATACTTAAGGAAATCTCATTATAAAGATATAAAGGATACTCTACTGCATTATCGGGTTTATCTGGTTCTTCGTACAACGAAACTAATACTTTTGTTAAAGCGTCCATGACGCCAGTCTTTTCTAAATACTTTCTGAACTCCTCCCTCTTGCTTTCGGACGGCTGTGTTTAGATGAAATGTACAAGCTGTGTAAAATAACTTTGGTTTCTTACCTTATAGTTAGGGTTGGCTGTCATATTCAACGTTTAGGTTATATTTAATTTGATACTATAAATGCGAAGTTACAGAATTTTTGTATCGTTTAGCTTAGTACATTTATTATATGGCAGTCGAAAATGGAACAATTTTTGCTGCACGACGACTTGAATTTTTGATTCCAAAAAAATTTCAAAAGGTGTTGCCAACATAAAAATTTAAATTAAATGAAAAGATAAGAGGCGCTTTCTTTCAATGATCAAAACCCACAGAGTTGTATATGTATACTTATACAACTCTGTGGATCCTACGAATCACGATCTTTAAAATATGATCGCGAAGTAAGGTGTACTTTTTTAAAAGTATACCCGACAGCACCGTCGTATATACAAGGCTCAGGGCTGGAAACTCGAGCCTATTTCCTTTAATTGAGGATCTTACGTGTCGTCGATCGCGTAGTTCCATAAAGTCCCTATCATAGGGATAGGCGCTTTCTTTCGGCTACTTCGCTATCATGATTTCAAGATCGTGATTCCTAGGATCACGTTGTAGTGTACTTAACCCCCAGGGTCTACGCTAATTTCACACTACAAGAACACGGAAATAAAATAAACCCGGCAACGTTTAAAAATGGCCACCCGAATTACTATTCCCTCTAAAACTAAACAAGATCCCGCTTAAATTTGAAAAGTGGCACGTGATAAAACATCTAAGGCAGGGCCCCCTTACGTTAGTTATAGATAACGCTTTGACCTGAAGCACAGTAGGGAAGGAACGTTAAATAAAACACTGAAATTGTAAAAAAAGTTTGTTTAATAATGATCGTAATTATCATGATTGTGAAAACCAGGAAATTTAGTTCATGTAAATTAATATAAACAAAACAAACAAAGCCAAAAGGTGTCGTACTCTCGCAAAAGTCACTGCCAAGGGTAAAAAGAGTACGACGTAAGAAAAACCTTTGCAGTTTGATTAAAACAGTCCAAAAGTTAATTAACAAAATATTTTGTAAAAGTTTAAGCAGTAGTTAACAAAGATAGTAAATGCATATACACAATGTTGGTTACACTCAAGGTTAAAGCAAGTTTTTGGGGACAATGGGTCAGGTAGCAGCAGGTACCAAGATTCCGAGAAAGGGTGAAATACACAGGATGTGACTCATCTTTGGTGCAATAAAGTCCTTTTGTTGAAAGCAAGATGGAAAATTACATGGCCTTGTAGGCAGATTTGACTAAAAACAAAATATGTGGGGATTATTGAATCGCCACTCATTTTAACACACATAGATTCTAAACTGAAGAGCTTTGATTAGCGTAATCTCGCTCCTGCACGATGGGTAGTCCGCCCCTGGTTTCGGGGTTTCGAACCTACAGTTGGATGTCGAAGACAGTGCACGGAATTAGGTGCCCTAACACAAAATTATAGACTACAGTTTCTTTTTCCACCTCCCGTGACTGCTTCATTCACGGAGAAAATTGTTAGTAACAAACAACAAGTCAGTACATACATCAAACGAATCAGCAATTTCAACATATTAAAATAAAATGAAAACTTACATGAATGTAACTTCAGGGACAAGACCAAGTAATCAACATCAATAAACATAAATTAAGCAAACATTACACCAAAAACGTAAACATATAGCATAACGGTATCACACTTATGATTGCATTGCGGTTAAACCAAGTAAATTTCAAAAACAAATATTGAAACACACAAAAAATATAAAATGCGGCAAACAAAACACAAATACGATATAAAGAAATGCAAAAATTACTACCTGCATTAAATAACACAAAATACATAACAACAAACATTTATGGAGCGAAACCAAAGATCATACTACACTATGATCTTTGGCGAAACGTTCACGACCGCCATTGAAGACAAGATGCCAAACATAAGGTGGGTTCATAGCTCTCCGTTCATACGTTTCCGTTTATCCGTTATCCAATCAGAACACAGTAAATTTTCAAACCGTACAGGTGGGTTCATAGCTCTCCGTTCATCCGTTGCGTTGATCCGTCAAACGGATAGTACGTTTTGTTAAGGTTCATAGCAATCCGTCCACATTGTACATTTGCAAGTATAACCATAACCTAAACTTTATTTTGTAGTGTACCCTCCGTGATTTTCAGTATGTGAAAATGGTACGAAAGTAAGAACATACATTGCTATCTGATTATTACCGTGAAGAACGAATAGGCGAACGCTGTTAACATACCAAACATAACCTCACTCTTGTTAAAAACGGACCAACGGAAACGTAAATGTTCAACTTCAACCAACTTTTCCGTCGTAAACGGACGACGTACGATTTAAAAATTTGCTGTCTTCTGATTGGCTAACGGACAAACGGAAACGTATGAACGGAGAGCTATGAACTTACCTTACGTCGTCCATTTACTACGGAAAAGTTGGTTGAAGTTGAAGATTTACGTTTCCGTTGGTCCGTTTTTTAACAAGAGTAAGGTTATGTTTGTTATGTTGTTGACGTTTAAGAGCAAATTTAACAGTGTTCGCCTATTACGTTCTTCGAGGTGATAATCTGATAGTAGTTTCTACGTACTGAAGATCACGGTGGGTACAGTACAAAATAAAATTTAGGTTATGGTTATACCTTGGAAACGTACGATATGGACGGATTGCTATGAACCTTAACAAATTGCACTATCCGTTTGACGGATCAACGCAACGGATGAACGGAGAGCTATGAACCCAACCCACCTTATTACCATAGAACAACAAACTTAGAATGGAAACTGTAATGTAATGTCATAGATATATAAATACATAGATACAGCCATACCCCAACATAGTTCAAAAGGACGTACCATCTATTACCATCACTTTCGGCACATTAATTACGTATAGCGCTATCCTTTATAGAGGTACCCTGAGCATGGAAGACAAGATTCGCATTATTTATTATAACTGTCAATCAAATTGTTCGCACAAGTCACACAGAAAATTATCAGATTTGAGACTTTACAACATAAATAAACCGCC
>NW_022170403.1:13459329-13668585 GCF_008802855.1 Photinus pyralis | reverse complement strand
ATATGAATGACAGCCTTGTGAAAGTTGACGTCTGTCTCATTTTTAATCAATACAAAGTAATATCACTCTCTCTTTCTAACTTAGGCTAAGCTCTACGAATCAAAAATCAGAGTCACTATCGTTATAAATAAAAATTACAGTATGATTCACTAATTCGGACATAAATTTGTTATTAACTATAATTTGTTGTAACCCATTGCAACTACAAGATCATATTCGCAATGTTCTCGAGTTCGCCAAATTACACGAAATTAAAAACCAACCTCCGATTGGCCCTTAATCGGTTGAAGCTGTTAGAAAAGAAGAAAACAGAACTGACCATGAAGGCCAGAAGGGAAATAGCGGATTACATACAAGCTGGTAAATACGAAAGGGCCAAGATTAGAGTCGAGCACATTATTAGGTATGCTTACAGTTTGTCAATAAACAGTCTTGTGTCATTGGTTTCTTTCAGGGAAGATTATCTCGTAGAAGCGATGGAGATCGTCGAAATGTATTGCGATTTGCTGTTGGCGAGGTTTGGCTTAATTACACAGATGAAGGAGTTAGATGATGGCATTGCCGAGGCCGTTTCTAGCTTAATTTGGGTTTCGCCACGAATGTTTGCCGATGTACAGGTATAAAAAGGGGCGCCTGCAGATCATTCTGCATCCAGACTTTAAAGTTTGAATTTTCTGTGTCAACCTCTTCCGGTGCACGTTATGTCTCTTCCAAGCCTTTCTTCTTCCGTGAAATTGTTTTGTGAAGGTTGCTTTGGAAAGGTCCATGTAGCTTTTTAGCATTTCCCAAGTTCTTCCCAGGGGTCTGAAACTGATCTGGAGATTTCCAGAAGAGAATGTTGTGAAGTCGCAAAGACTATGGGAAGACATTGAGAAATACTGTTATGTTTCAAGGCTTTCAAAATTACCTAGAAAGCACTGGAAAGTGTTCAGGATTTTTTTTTAAACAAATACTCTGAATGCAGACTTTATAGTCTGAATTTGAGTGTTAGGTATCTCGTAAATTCGTACTTTAAAGTCTGAGCACAAAAAAGTCACCTAGGGTAAGGTCTCCAGTAGTCGGCCACTTAGGCATAGATATTACTTCACAAATATATTAAAAATAGTCAGCTTTACATCATATGAATGTGAATAACTGTTGTGGTATTAGTAGTAATTGTATTTGGTTCCAAAAATACCGATTAAGCACTATATGGCGATATAAAATATTAGTAAACTATATTTCAAAGCGAAGCCAAAAACACCAGTGGTCAGCCATTAAAAACTTTAGTACAGCCATCCCTGCTCCAGTAGTCAGCCCAGTTGCATTTGGAACAATAAAACTATAGGTAGGTAGGTATCTAGGTAGGTAGATATTAATATGCGACTTTAATAATAACAAAAATTAGTAGGTATATAACATTTAAGAATACACTATCCACAAAATATTATTTTAGCCTGTACAAAAGGTACAAACAAATTCTGCATCTTGAATGTCAATATATTTACACCCTTGAAATTTTGTGCATTTCAAGTGATACCACTTGGGGCACTTATCACATCCCACGTTTTTCATGTCATTGTTATCACTGTCTAGAAGTAAGTCGCAAGTAGCACACTGTTCTTTTCGCTTTGTTGAGGTTGGGTTCTCACCGTTGTCCTTTATATGATAGGTTTGTAGGTTGTCATTACTCTCATTGGTTTTTTTAGCTTTTTGCTTTTTGTTCAACGATTTCTGCTGTAATCTTTCTTTAGCTTTCTTAACTCTTTCTTCCTTTCTTTTAGCCTTTTCCTTTTCAGAATTTTCTTTTTCATCTTGTTTCTGCTGTAAATACATTCTAAACTGCTCTGATGAAATTGCGGCTGGGAGTCTATCAGTTTTTCTTCTTTTTTGTTTTGCATCTATTGGACCAGGGAAAAATAAATGATGTTTGATGGATGTGGTTTTTTGTTTTTCAGTAGTGCTACTATTATCGACATTAAAATTATTTTCTGGTTCGATGTTGGATTTATTAATAACAATATTTTGCAACACTACGATCTTATTTTTTTGGTCTTCAGCTTCTGTGTCTGCATTTTTCAGTATATTAGTTTCATTTGTGTTTGGTTTTATTTCCTGTCTATGAACAAGATCTTGATTTCGGTCATTCTTACTTTCATGTGGTTCTGTTTCACTCAATGTAACTATGTCCCTCGTTTCTAGGTCTTGATTTCGTTCTGTTCCTCTTAGTGTAATAATCTTCTTTGCTACTGCGTCTTGGTTTGCTTTACTCCTATTTTCATCGGTTTCTGTTCCACTCAATGTTACATTAGGGGATTCATTCGGTTCTATTTCCAACGTTATTGCGACGGCTTTATTTGGTTCACTACTATTTTCATTTGGGTCTGCTCCATTTTCATTTCCTTCAATTTGACCTGTTCTTTCTTCAAGTTCATTATTAGTAGCATTTGCATGGGAGAATACCTCAGTAACAACAGTTTCAAATTCATTTTCACCAATATATTCATTAAAATCAAATGTTATAACATCTGCCGTTTGACGGTTCAGTTCTATAGGAGAGATAGGTTGAAGAACACCATCCGGTTGTACTTCATAACTCTGACTTTGATTTGCTGGCTCGTATTCCACTTCTATGGCATGAAGTTCCTCAACAATCTGTTCAACATTTGCAATTCCTCTGTTAAAAATAGTCTCTTTCAAACTTATCAAAACTTCGCGAGTTAGCCTTAAATCTTGTGCCGTCATCCCAACATTTGGATTTTTTTGCATATACCCTACATCTTGCATGTGTTCTAATCTATTTTGTACGCACTTTTTAAAATCCACCGCATCGGCGTTAAACGGAAACAATCCGCACTTTCTGAATCCGTTTTTAATTACGTCTAGTAAGTTTTGTTTGGTTAGCACTTGCTTTAGTAGAGGACAAAACGTAGTTTTCGTTAAGACACAGTTAGTGTTTTCTGATTTCCTTTGCCACTCCCTGATAGTGTTTTTCCATTCCTGCTTCAGAGGTTTAAAGACGCTTACGTCAGCCGGTTGCATGATATGGGTTGTATTGGGAGGAAGTGCGTATAAGATAATACGATTATCATGGCAAAATTGACTAATTACTTTGGACAAATGCGACTTATGACCATCAACCAAAAGTAATACAGGCCTACGGATTTCTTTGGAGGTAAGCCATTTGTCCAGGCCATTAGCTATGTATTGTAACGTTATTTATAAAATTCGGGTTCGATTTATATCAATATTTATTAAACAAAACTAAAACACTATAAAATCCGTACAATTTATATCGATTATTTATATCACTCACACTTCGCAATTTATTTCCGTGCTCGATCTCGTTCGATAGTAGACTGCCGCGATGTTCGGTCCGCAACCATTTATACACGCAAGCAATGTAAGTCCAGTACATTCTAGAATATTTCTACACAAAATCACTATCGCGCGTAGAAAATTCCAGAGCGCCAAAGGCGACGTCGTGTCTGGAGCATTTCCGTTACACTGCCCCCTTCTTAATTCTGGACGTCTCGTTCAGAAACTGCGTTAGTATTACTTTTTAATGCCTCGTGTCGGAATCTGCAGTCAGAGCGTGCTCGACAAACACCTTTCTTGAAAAAGTAACAGTCCACAGTTTTGCGGAGGGTCGTCCCCTGTGGGTTGAAGCAGCATACTGTAATTCGAACGCTAGTGTTTCTAAAACTCACTTCGATCATGGTTCGCACTATTTTCCAGTCCAACCCATCTAAACCACATCCAATCTTCGGGTTCGCCAAGCTATTTATGTCATAGTATGCCATGAGTTTCTTTAAGTTTTTTAAAGCAGACCAGAGGTTTTCATAGGTGGGTTTGCCTTCTGACGTTTTCTTTGGAACCAAGTAGAACAAAGAGCGTTGACTATCTTCCAAGCGCAGTACTTTACCCACTCGTGGTCTTTGCTTTATCAACTCGTCTATTCTTCCAAATCTTTTCCGGAATACGGAAGCTATACCTCTACACATGCGAAGGTCTTCGGCGACACAATGGGCGATGGAAACGTTAACCGGAAGCTCAAAAATATTTTGACAAATTTCCTGAGTAACGCCAAATCGAGCTTTCTTCCGCTGGGCGTAATTTGACATAAAATCGTTAAAGTTTGGCTCGATCCCAAAGCTGCGTTCCTCTTCTCGAATACCTCTAACTTCTTCGTTGTTGTTGGATCCGGCATATCGTGCGAGTCGATTAATGTGGACAACTTTCGGTTTCCGGTGGTTCATTCTGATACGATATATCACGTCATTTATTTTCTTGATCACCTCATACGGACCTTCCCATTGTCTTTGTAGCTTGGGAGAAAGACTTCTTCGTCTCTGTGGATTGTGCAGCCATACCAGATCTCCAGCTTCAAAAGTTTCATTGGCCGAGCGGAGGTTGTATTGATTTTTCATGCGATCGCTGGCAATCTGAATATGACTTCTAGCCAAGTCGTGAATATCGTTCATCTTCGCCTTTAGTTGGTCAACATAATTTTCACCTGCGACATATTCTTCATGGGGTTTACGCCCAAACTCGAGATCACATGGAAGGCGTAGTTCACGACCCAACATAAGGCAGGCAGGAGTCTGACCCGTGGTCTCGTTGACGGCTGATCGATATGCCATAAGGAACAGGTGGAGGTACTGGTCCCAATTTTTCTGATGTTCTGCCACGACTTTTGAAAGATATTTACCCATCGTTCGATTCATTCTCTTCACCATTCCATCTGACTGAGGATGCAAAGGTGTTGTTCTGGTTTTATTGGCTCCTACCAATCGACAAACATCTTGGAACAAAGCCGATTCAAAGTTCCTTCCTTGATCTGATGGATTTCTATAGGAACACCAAAACGTGTAAAGAACTCCTTTACCAACACTTCTGCAACTGTTGCTGCCTCTTGGTTTGGAATGGCGTAAGCTTCAGTCCACTTTGTGAAATAATCCATAGCGACTAGGATATATTTATTTCCGTCATCTGTCTCGGGAAACGGTCCTGCGATATCGATAGCAACTCGTTCCATCGGACTACCAACGTTATACTGCCTCATGGGTGCCTTCTTCTTGGAAACTGGTCCGTTTCCAGTAGCACATAACTCGCATTTTTGACACCATCGCCGGACATCTTTTCTTTACGGTTGACCCAATAGAATCGCTCACGTACCCTTTGCAACGTTTTCGTAATACCAAAGTGTCCTCCGGAAGCGCCGTCATGCAATTTTCGCAATACTTCCGACACTTTGCTTCTAGGTACTACTAATTGCAGCGTCGATTCGGTGCCATCTTCACTTTCAAGGGTCCTATACAACAGGTTGTCTTTCAGAGTCAGGCTATTCCATTGGCCCCAATAACTCTTTACTTCAGGACTTGTGGCACTAATGTCTTGCCAGCCTGGTCTTTGTCCGTGGCGCATCCAATTCAGAACAGTTTTTATACTTGGGTCGTTTTCTTGGGCCGTTTTGATTTCGCTTGGCTTCCATTCCTCACTCTCTACAGTTGTTCGTCGCAGATGGCCAATCTTGTCTTCTATTTTAGAACAATGTGTGCAGTTGTCTTTGCACGGTCTTCTTGACAAAGCGTCTGCATTATTGTGAACTTTTCCAGCCGACGTAATGTTTTCAGTGAAGATCGGGGCTTTGTTTCTGCAGGTCGACGATAGCCCCTTCCTGTCGACCTTTCTTAGTTTTCCGACTGCTGCAATGGTTTTTGGCAGTTGCGGCGAACGTGTCCAATCTCGCCGTGGTTCACGTTTCTTTGCCAGTGACTGTATTGCTTTATTGACCTTTTCTTCCATTACTTTACTGACCTTTTCTTCCACTACTTTACTGACCTTTTCTTCCACTACTTTACTGACCTTTTCTTCAAAACTTTCAGAGCCACCTTCCTCTTCTATGGTTCTTACCCGGCTCTCACTGCGAGGTTCCACCATACGTACTCGCGCACTTCCATGACTAGCTTTCTTGGCGGCTTCGAATTCTAACGCATGGGCCAAAGCTTTCTCAATTTTGTCGTGCCTAGCCAGTCTCAAAGCCTGCTGGGCATCTCCATCACGAACGGCATCGATAAATGTTTGTACAGCCAGTTGATCAAGAAAGCTCTCCGGTGCCGTAGGGTATGCCAATCGAATCAGTCTAGCGATGTCCGCTTCAAGTTCCTGCAAACTTTCTCCAGGTTTCTGCATTCGGTTCTTGACTTGGGCATAGTAAACTTGCTGAAGGTGTTTATCGCCATATCGCATTTCGAGTCGCGCTACTATTTGTTGGAAGTTCTGTTGATCCTCGGGGATAGTCCGCAACACATCCAGAGCATCTCCTCTCAGAGCAAGAATCAGGGCTGTAGTTTTGTCTTGAAGAGTCCATTTATTTGCCGCAGCCGCTGCTTCAAACTGTCGAACGTACGTGGTCCAAGGAATCTTACCATCAAAAGTAGGTGGCTTTATTCGGGCTTGCTGAACGTCGCCTTCTACTCTCGTATTTGTTTCTGGGTCGACCTTCTTGTAATGAGTAGACTGTGGCACCTCAAGAAGACGGTCCATCAGTAATTCATCTGGGGCACTACTAGTACGCTCTTCCGTAGTCAGTCGCAAGAATTGCTCGCGCAGCTCTTCATACTTGTGCTCAATCTCGACGAATGTTGCTTTAAATGTTTTGGAAACTTCCGTAATTCTATCTTCAACTTTTTCTTCAATTGATTTAGAGACTTCTTCGATAATCTTTCTAGAATTTTCCTCCATCTTTTCGAACTTCTCGTCCATTTTCTCGAACTTTTCTTCAATATTTCTAGAATTTTCTTCATTAATCCTTCTAGAATTTTCTTCCAACTTCTCGAACTTCTCTTGAATATTTCTAGAATTTTCTTCATTAATCTTTCTAGAATTTTCTTCCATTTTCTCGAACTTCTCTTCAAAATTTCTAGAATTTTCTTCCAACTTCTCTTGAATATTTCTAGAATTTTCTTGGGTGCTTTTCATTTCTTGTTGCAACACCTGTTGGCCATTTTGGATTTGCTGGAGCAAATTGAGCATCGTTTCTTCCATTTTAGCGGCAGCAGATCTTGTTACAGGCATACACAAGCACAAGCACTTAATTTAAACTTACTTTTAATTAATTTAATTAATCCCACTTCTGACACCAATGTAACGTTATTTATAAATTCGGGTTCGATTTATATCAATATTTATTAAACAAAACTAAAACACTATAAAATCCGTACAATTTATATCGATTATTTATATCACTCACACTTCGCAATTTATTTCAGATTTTCGCGCTCGATGTTTCATACGTACTCGTTCCGTAGTAGACTGCCGCGATGTTCGGTCCGCAACCATTTATACACGCAAGCAATGTAAGTCCAGTACATTCTCGAATACGCGTAGAAAATTCCAGAGAATTCTGGAGCATTTCCGTTACAGTATTCAAAGAAGGTGTCAGATCGCATCCATCCACTTTCGGATTTGCCCAAAAACCACCCTGAAGGTACACTGTCAACCACCGCCTTCGTGGGTCTTACAAACGGGAACACAACCATAGGCGGTAAAGTTTGACCGTCAGCCGAAAAAAACAAAAGTACTGTGATAGTCTCCTTTTCGCTGCCTTTTTGTATTTCGTATACATCTCTCCATCCTTTGGGTGCCAACACTTTTCCCGTTTTGGGACACATTGAAAAACTTGTCTCGTCCCCATTAAAAATTCGAGTTGGATCTTGTAATATATCCAAAGAATTGCAAATTTCTAAATGAGCTGTTAATTCACGAAACCATTTTCTAATTGTTTCCTCGGTTATTATACTTCTGGCTTTAGTGAGTCCTTCTGCTTCTCGCAGAGCTATCGCAGGATGTCTCTGAAGAAACAGTTTATACCATTTCTTTCCCGGTCTGCTGTTTACAAAGGGATTTTTTCGTTCTTCGCTTATTACAATTTGTTGCACTGTGTTCAACAAATCATTTTTTTTTAAAGGAAATCCACTTTTAGCTAATTCAATCACCCATTCTTCTAGCTCTACTTCTTCATCTTTAGTGAGAATAGTGCCCGGTCCCATTCTTCGGGGCCCTTCTTTAACTCGCCCGTGCAGTCGGTCCTGCAATGTTCCCCTAGGAACACTGAACCTTCGGCTTGCTTCCCGAATTCCTAAATTTTCAGTTCGGATTGCGTTCAAAGCATCGCGTAAAGCCTCTTCTGAGTATTGATGTATTTCGCGTTTTTTAAAAGGCGCCATTGTTCTAAATAATAAATCATCAAATTATTACCTAGGCAATTTGTACGGATGAGTATTGGCACTGAGGGAGCGTGAAGTCGGCCATTGCCACACGCTTGTGCAATGAGGTGGCTGACTATTGGGTTTACAATGTTTTTGCTTTATTTTTAGTTCACCAGTTAGATTTTAGGCTACACCTGTATCACAACAGTCAATTTGGTTCATATTCGAAATGTCCGCAAAATTCCCAGTGGTCGGCCACCTGGCTGATTACTGGAATGGACAGATCAAGTCAATACCCATACTCAGCCGTCTTATTTTACCAACTCAGCTTTATTCAATTTTATTTTTTGAGAAATATTTGGAAAGAGAAACTATCATATAATTACAAAACACTAGCACTGTGATGTTATATGCACAATTTTCTTAATTACAGACTATTTTCTGATGGGTCGTATCTAAGCAAAATCATACGTGCTTACCTTGAATTCAGCCGTTACACATCAAGCATATAATCACATGCGTCGCACTCTGTCAATTTTGTGGTTATGTTGTTAGATGTTACTGGCGCGAAATTTAAATAGGTGGCCGACTATTGGGAAAAATACAATTTACAAAAAGAGTGATACTTCGGATATTACAAGGCAATATTTGTACTGGTGGCCGCCAACTGGAGATGGTTGAACTTAGGTGCATTTACCCTAGAGAGTGTTAAAGTTTGTTCGTATTTCGCGGAATTCGAATTGAATTACGCGCGTATGTCAGCTGCCCTCTCCCGAAATGTTCCCCCTTGCCCGCGGTCAGCGGCCTACTGCGCATGCACACAGCGACCACCACCGGCCATTTTAACAGTTGTTTACACGAAGTTTTGTGGTTATACTTTTTACCAGTTTTATGATATTATAATATAAAAGGTGCGTTAACTATAAAAGTAGGTAGGTAGGTATATATACAATATTAATTTTTTGATTTATTAGAATGTACGTAGGCGTAGAATTCTCAGACGCAGGGGAAGGAATTGCGGTAATTTGTAACACATGGTTAACTCCTTTAAAGCAGCAGTGTTGGTGGCCGCCCCATAAAAAACTCGAACGTTACAATAAGGCGTTAAAGCACGTTGAACAACCAAGCGATGATTGGGAGTTATACAATATAAAAAAGCGTTTATTTGAAACAGGTTAGTTAGAAATGGAGAGATATTCGATTGTTTCACAAATAATTTAGATGATCTTCAAAAGGCATCCATAAAACTAAAGAAGGCTGAAACTACTTCCGATGTACAATCAGAGCAAGAGGCTACAAACCCAAAACCAATAAAAAGAATTCGAACACTTCCTTCAAGATACCAGAATTACGAATCATCTGATGAAGAGCAAATTCCATCGAAATTTCCTAGACCAGCAGCGATTAAAAAACTAATTGGAAATCAAACAGTAGGTTCGGAAGGTAAGCATTCCGTTTATGTAGGTATCTGCATGTATTTAAAAAATTAGCAATTTCAATGAACATCGAGAGATTTTTTACATACTTAACTATAATTATATGAATCTTTAAACAGCAAGAAGTAGGTCAAGGACACATCTATATTTTGGGTTTTGTTTCAGTTCATGTGGTTCAATCCCCTCCTTTTACTCCAAATTCGCCATCGATGCAAGTTGATACTGACAATTTAGATTTAGAAATTTCTACCCCAACAACATCCTCAAGACCAACAATACTATCGTCTTCGTACAACAATGAGGAAGAGAAACGTAATTATTTATAAAGTGTTTACAGGGTGATATTTTTTTTATGTCTTTTAGGGTTCCGTTCAAAATTATTTACAATGCTTCATCTTATAAAGGAACAAAACAATAAAATTATCGACTGGATTGAAAACCAAAACCCTTCACATTCGACTACAGTTGAAGAAATTACCACCAAGTTTCCTGTAAACTTTCCTTTAGCCGACGTAGATTCTGTTTCAATATTAGACGAATATTTGAAGAACGAGAAACACTTTACTAATTTGGTAAGGAAGCTTCCGTAAATTGTAGATATATTTACTTAATTTCGGTTATTGTCTTACAGGTTACATATTGTTGTGTAAACTTCCTAAGCCTGAAAATACCCACACAACTTACCCTTACTAGCTCAATCCCACACAAACTCTTAAAAACACAAATCTCAGGGCCCGTAAAATGAGTCCGACTACCCCTTTTCTTCGTCCGGACAAGGGGTAGCAACCTCGCCAGGTCGGTGGCTAATACCTCCCTTAAATTCCAAACAAAATAATCCCTTGTTAACTGACTTCTGGAATGAAATTTAAGTCCCACCGATGATCCAAACCTTTTTACTTTACCAAACTCGTTTCACACTCGGGAAAAAAAAGAAAACTTAAAATTTGAGAAACTCGAATCCTTGACTTTTACTTTACACACACAAATAATAAATGACAAAAAAAAATTTTAAAAGGCTAAATTTACAAAATCCGAAAAAAAAAATGACTGACATGAAATGAAACACAAAACCGTCTCAGACGGCGATTCTTACAATTAAAATTTAAAAACAAAAATGACAGTACTCACGGTGCTAATCCTTTTTACAAAATGCACCCACGACCGAAGCACACAAAAAAAAAACACAAACACGGCCCCAGGTATGTGCTGACACAGCTACTCCAACAGCTCCTCGGCGATGCTGGCGTTAAACAAACGTTCCGTCTCCTCCAGATGATGTAAGATACAACACAAACGAACTCTCGCTGCTCAAAATGGCGTTATTGTACCGCTCGTTTCCTCTCCAACAAACTCCTTCCAAAGACCTTAAACTCCTCGACGATGCCGGCGTAAAAACACGTTCCCGGACTTTCAAAAATAACAACACTCGACGAATAAACTGGCGTAACTTTATCAAACGCCGCTACAATAAACTTTCCAAAAAAATCCTCACATAGACAAACGTAGGCTTCGCGAAACGGTACAATAAGCGCCTTCTCTTCGCTGTTCAAAACCCATTTATACCCCAGTATCGTCAAATCTCGTTGCCACGCTTTTCCATGAATAATTTGAATGTCGGATCCGAAAAGGCTTAACGGTCGACTCCGCGGACCAATAGCATAATTGCATAAATGAAACTATTACCGAACGTAAATCAACTTAGACTGGCACTTTTACGAGTTTTACCACGCCAAAATTCCTATGAAATTCGTTCTTAAACAACTAAAAGTTTCCTTATCTAAAGTAACACTTGTGCAAAGCGCGAGCACTCTGCTACCTTCCACGAATTTAACAATAACAAGACAAAATTTATTACATTTAAACACACTAATTACGGATTCGATTTTCCCAGACTTAAACTTCTTAATTAACTCCGGCCGAGCATTAATTGAACTAAAACAACGATCCTCTGCATAAAAATGGGAAATAAACGTCTTTCCAGAGTAAATAAATGCCGACCAACTGCGGCCTAATAAAAAAACACAACATATCTTTCATCTTTTGGAGGTAAAGGTATTACCCAAAAGACTAATCTAATCCTGAAGCGTTGCATTAGTAATCCATTAGCCACAGAATATAATTTTTGTGGCAAGAGAGCAGGAAAACGCCCTTTTTTTGAATTGAACTTGAAAAATGCTATTGTTGGTATGTTTTATAACTAAAAGCATAATTGATTACTAATGGGTTTTACTTACAGCTACAGTGAGACGATCTACAGATTGTACCGAGAGGGAAATTGAAGATATAATTAAGTGCTGGTTAAAACACGCTCCGCAGCGCCAAAAGTTACAAAATTTAAAAAATAATGCCTAAGCATTCTGTTTCGAAGAGGCAAATGTATCGCAGAGTGGCAACAGCTGTCCAACACACATTATTAGATCCTTCATCTAGTTCAAGAGAAGCAAAAGGTAAAACTGTTCAGCATAAAAAATCAGATCTCTCTGAAAGCTGCTCTGGTTTGGTAAGCAGTCAATATGATGATTTGGATAATTTCAATTTAGTAACACCCTGTGAGTTTTTCAATAGTTTTCCAAGCTGTTCTTTTGAAATTAATTATGGTTCCAATAATAACTCTGGCGAAAATTCTGATTCTGATTCAATCTCTGATTCCGAAAATGTAAATTCTGATTCTGAAGGTAAGAGCCATGTATTTAATGACAATGTTAATATAGAAAAATCCTCGGAAAAATCAGAAACTCCCAAACATAATGCACTTGCCAATAGTTTAAGAGAATGGGGATTAAAATTTAAAGTTTCACATTCGGCATTCACAGATCTATTGCATATATTACATGATTCCCATCCCTACTTACCACTTGATTGTAGAACTTTGTTAAATACACCATCAAGTTACGCTACAAAACAACTGGATAGTGGAGAAATGGTTTATCTGGGTATATCTCCTAATTTACAAAGAATTCTGTCTCCTCTTATTTCTACATCACCAAACTTGATTAATATTAAATTAGCGTTCAATGTTGACGGCCTGCCACTATTTAAAAGTTCCAATGTAAATATTTGGCCAATATTATGTCAGATTAAATCTATTACCGTAGAACCCTTTGTTGTTGCCATATTTAGTGGCTCTGGGAAGCCTGTGCCATTAAGTACATATCTGGAAGACTTTGTTGAAGAGTTGAAGGTTTTAATACATAATGGTATAGAGATAAATGGAATTACAATATCAATTTCAATTTATGCTTTTGTATGTGATGCTCCAGCACGATCTTATTTAAAAGGAATTAAATCTCACAGTGGTTATTCATCATGCGAGAGATGTATTGAAACTGGAGATTATTTGAATGGGAGAGTAATATTTAAAAAAGTTCATAGTACAAAGAGAACAGACCATACATTTACTTTACAGTCAGATGAATCTCACCACTTATATGACTCTCCACTGGTACAAGTGCCTAGTTTAGGACTGGTGTCGCATTTTGTTGTATTACATGCATAATGTTTGCCTGGGAATTATGAGGAAACTCTTAAACATTTGGATATCGGGTGCACTACATGTCAGATTAGGAAATCAAATTGTAAAAAAAATTTCAGATGATATTTTGTTGTTGAGTGATTATATCCCATTAGAATTCAATAGGAAAGGACGATCATTGCAAGATTTGCAGAGATGGAAAGCAACGGAGTTTAGAACATTTCTGTTATATGTATCACCTATTGTTTTAAGAGATAAACTTGATGTTGCCATGTACGAACATTTTATGCTTTTCCATGTTGGAATTACCATTTTAGTATCTTCAAGTCATATAAACAATATTGGTGCCAATCGCGCTGGCATATATTTAAATGAATTTGCCAATCATAGTTCTAATATATATGGTTGGGAGTTTCTGATTTATAATGTCCATATGCTTTGTCATTTACATGAAGATTGTAGTAAATATGGCCCACTAGATGAATTTTCGGCTTTCCCTTATGAAAATTTTTTTATTTCATACTGTCCGGTAGATGTTGGATTACACTATCATTTTGAGTCCGGTAGGTGAGTTATTACAGCATCAGAGCCGGTAAGTGTCGCTAAGCAACACTTACCGGACTGTTATTTGTATACATCAAATTTGACATCTTCACACAATTAATTAAAAACCCCAACATAAATTTGGCTGTAATTCTTTATTTCAAACATTAACATGGATTGTAATGAAACAATTTGTATTACCCTCAACACTAACGCCTGGGTTATTACTGGATGTCGAGTTAGTAATGTTTGATTCCTTCTGCTGTAGAACTTCAATGAAATTTTCACGGCC
This sequence comes from Photinus pyralis, assembly GCF_008802855.1. NCBI lineage: Eukaryota > Metazoa > Arthropoda > Insecta > Coleoptera > Lampyridae > Photinus > Photinus pyralis. Next base: position 13,654,650 of record NW_022170403.1, on the reverse strand, counting down.
TTGCATCAGTTGTATCATACGGGCAATCTTAACTTTTCCTTCTACCGAGTCTTTGATGTATTTTTCTGCCGTCGATGAGCTTTTCCATGCCCCATGACACTTTAACACCGAAACCCAGGCAAAAAAATCTCAATTCAAAAACTTACTGCATCCAAACAGTATGCCAACATGACGTTTTCCTCTACTTGTTTCGCCCCATGTTCGTTCCTTAATTGGCAAAACACTTAGTACTCTTTTTCATACCTTGCGGCCGACTTCTTAGGAACCAACTTTTCGGTTGCTTCATGAGATTTCAACAGGATTGTATCGGGAACAGTGGAACATCCCACAACGTTTATAGCGTCCATTTTTCCGTGAAAAAAATTTAATGTCAACAAACTACAAACTATAGCAACGGCCGTTGCCACAGAAACAAGGTAATGCGATTTTTACAATATAATGAAATTTTGTAATCTTTGAAATGAAATAATGACACAAAACAGACTTACAGTATGAAATAAAATACGTTACGATATACGTCCGGTAGTACTTGTAACAGTACTCGTTTAAGACATTCTTGACTCGGCTCCTGACGTCGCCTCGTCCATAATGTCTAACTCGTACTGTTACAAGTAACCTACCGGACTTATAACGTAAATAACTATAGGAAAACTTAAATACTTCGTATAATCGCCTAAAAAACCATTGCAACAATTATGTCGTAGGATACAAGAATTGCAGTTTCTTTCAAATTCTTTTAAGAACAATGATCAGGTAGTGCCTACATTAGAACATATTGGAATCCTTCCTATAATATATAGAGGTAGAATAGATATAAAGCATTTTAAAAAAGTTGTATATAATAAGTGTACTTTTATTATTTACCCAGTTTCTTCTTATAACTCATACTGCATTACTAAAAAAAAAGGTATTTGAAATACATAATATCATTAAAGATGGTAACATATACCTTGTAGGCAAATCATTTTCACATTATGAATCATTTTTTGACTATCCTTTATCATCTGAAGATCTGTGCATTTATGCTGTATCTAACCTTTCGCCTTCTCTTGAAGTTGTGTGTATTAAAGATGTAGTTGCTAAGTGTATTTTGTTTCCATTTTTAAAGAAACCTGATTTTTTTATATCTTATCCAATTATTCATAGTATACAGTAATCGTTTTTTTTCAATATTAGATTTTACTAAAGTAGTGTGTACTTTTCGCGTATAAATAGAAAAATAAAGTTATTTAGTACATTTATTGTTTAATTTTGTCATATTCCCAGCAAAAATTAACCAATTCCCTACTTTTTATTTTGGGCTATTGACCCCATAAAATGCCGTCATTCTAACGTACATTGAATGTCGTCGTTTTAACGTACATATAATGACGTAAAGGGCCTATGACATAATGACGTCATATTTAGGTATAAATAAACTATATAAATGACGTTAACCTTTGGAGTGGCGGAAATATGACGTTATTGTGACGGCACTCTGCTCACTGGGCAATGATTTCACCATTGAGCTTCTAAAGACCCTAAATAGCCAAGAGTTAAAAGAACTGATACCCCAGTCCATGGGAATGCGGAAGCTCATAGAAAACAATATAAAAATGTTGAAGGAAATGGTAAAGAAAATTGCACAATATTACACATAATAGTGCTTGGCTCGCCGAGGTATATCTGAAAAAAGATGTTGCTGTTGGAGCAGGACGAAGCAAAACCTTTAAGTGCAAAGAAAATTGCTGAAAGTTCTAGGTAATTGATATGATGTAGTCTGTCTTCAGGAGTCCACCACCCACGAACTCTACTCTCTCCGCAGCAAGCATCCCAACCAGTAAGCGAGGCGTCTGAAAAAACCTCCAGCACAAATTGATCCTTCCTAATGTCATTAAAAGCAGCGTCAATTGAAGTAAGCCACTAAATAAGGTCTCGCTGTGGTTACGTGCAGTAACATTGACGCAGAGTAGCTCCCTTCACTCGCCTGGGGGGCCAAATGTTTGTTCCATTCAAAAATTTTGGTACGTAACCACCCGTATTTGACTCCCGGACAGACCGACACCAGATAGCCAATAAAACCTGCCCAATCGCGAATTTTACAGCGTTTCAAAGACAAGAATTTACTGGTCCACGTCTTTATTTTTTCTTTCTGTTCTACTGGCAGAAAAATTGTGAGTTGTTCCGAATCGAGCATAAAGCCCAGGAATTTGATGGTCTTTTTAGGGATGAACCGGCTTTTTTGTAAGTTAATGGAAAACCCCAGAGACTGCACAAAATCGACTGCTACCTTAGTATCACGGAGGCAGCCATCGTAGGAAGAATTCAATAGCAAGATGTCGTCCAGGTAGTACACGCACAAAATCTTCTGAGATCGCAGCCATTGTGTTACCGGGCGCATGAGTTTAGTGAAAACATAGGGCGCGGGAGATAACCCAAATGGCAGGCAGGTGAACTCGTATAACTGCCAATCAAACTCAAATCTTACAAATTTCCTAGAATCTGGGTGGATTCGTATATGGAAGTAGGCGTCCTTAATATCGATGGATGTAAACCAGCAGTCTCTGTTGACGAGTCTCAAAGCAGTTCTAATGTCCTCCATTTTAAAATGGGGAGACTCTAGGATAAGATACTTTAAATTCAAAATGAAACGTTTCCCACCATCGGATTTATCCGCTAGGAAGATATTGGAAACACATTGTCCCGGGTGAGACTCACACCTTACTATTGCTTTGGACTTTAGCAGAGACTTGATTGCATCATACATATCTAAATTCTGGGCTGTCCAAACTTTAGGTAAGTGCCCGATGAAAAAACTTGGTGGGGTGGTGAAAGGTAGCTCATAGCCTTCTATCCACTGGAGTAAAATAGGGTTTGTCGTTATTTTGCGCCAGTTAACAAGGAAATGACGGAGTCTGCCCGCAATAGGACTTACCTGAATTAGCGTTTGTAACTCTTTTGCTTTAGATGGGGTTTGTGCCCTCGGGATGACCTCGTCACACCTCTGTGACGGGTCGGGCCGTACCGGTTTAAAGGACGGTGGTCCTTTCCGGAGTAACCCGTCCTGCGCCCTCGTAGGTTTCCTCCTCCCCCTCCTTTACTTGTGGAAGGGAAAACTGGAACTTGTCGTAGCTCCTTGCTCCACTGCATATTGATGGGTTAGCGTCTGCAAGTTATCAGGAGATAATCCATTTTCTACGATATGGTTCCATCTGGTGGCAATTGCGTCATGAACATTTTCCGCCTGGGTCGGTCGGCACGGTCCATCATTTCCTAAGACTTCTGCAAACTCGTCAAAAGCCGAAGATCCTGCAGGACTAGCGTATTTGCATCGGCCTGCTCATCATTTATTGATGCATTGAGTAAGGCCAAGGAGGGGCCCACAAGGGTCCTCTGCTTGGGGCTGCCTGAATCGACTTTAGGAGATTCAGGAGAACCCCTGCGACTTAAAGAAGTCCTAGGCGTGTGGCTAGGCCCTAAAGAAGGCTGTGGCGAGTTGATTAAAGAAGCATCAGATGAGTAGGATCGCTGTGGTGTAGAATGTTTGCCTGAAGAAGCATCATAGCCACGTGTGGCGCCGCCACTGACCCTGTCAAAGATGGAGCGCGATCGAGAACGCCGCGTGCGTGAAAAGCTGCTGACTCGCCTCCCATAAGCATTTTCCTTTTCCCGCTCCAAAAGTCTAACCTATGTAACCGTTTACGTAACTCGCCTTTGGATCTGTGATCGCGTTCTCTACTTCTAGAACGATGCTTTCTGGTCTTTCCCATTTCTAAAAATGAAAAAGAAAAGCAGTCCTAAGAGCAAGCTACACGACAAACCGTCACGAGCACGAGAAAACGAAGAATGAAGTAGGGTCAAGTGGGGTAATTACAAACACTTTTAGTAATTTGTACTTTTAACTGACTTACAGTATGCTTTAAATATTCCCAGTTCGATTAATAATACACCCTCTAAAGCAACATATGTTGTGAGTTATTTGTATTCATTTTTGAAGAAAATAACATTCAAAAAAAGTTTTTATGGCCTATTTACAATTACCCTACGCAAAATTTGGGTTTCGCTATTAATAGGGGTAAATGTAAACATTCATATCCCATTCGGGCGCATTCCACAATTTATAATTCTACGTCTTCACTCAATACCCGTGGACGACCAGCACCCATTTTTGTGATTGGTACTTTCCTACCCTTAATTCTGTGATAAATAACCGCTATAGGAACATTGTAGTCCGCGGAAGCTTTACGGTAAGAGCTATTATGGTTTATAACATCGTGTACTGCCGTTAATAGATCGTCGTTGGTGTATCCCACTCCCGTTTTTTTCTTGATATACTTCCTTGGCATTTTTTTCTACAACAAAACAAAAACCATAATTAGCTACATTGATATTGTTAGAAAATATGCCGTTTACAAATGCCCAACATTTGTGTTTACAAATACCCCCATGCGTATTTTAAAAGGGGTAATTGTAAACACATTCTTGTCATTTTCCCGGTAAAAAATTGTAGGTTACGTTACTGATATACCTTACATTTTACGTTATTACTAATGTATAAACAATAAAAAGAACATAACTTACCGCTGTAGCCCAGGGCCGTATCTAAAGGGGGGTTTTGGGAGTTCAAACCCCCCCGAAAATAAATTCTTATAACGTAAGTAAAATAAAATAAAATAAATATAAAAAATTAAAATAGTATTTGAATCGCTTTACTACTCAAAAAAGAAAATTCTAAACTGCAAAATCATCTTTTCATTCCATTGCCAACTATGTGCGATACACACACAGCAAAAATAGAAGACTTGATGTTATACGAGGAATTTTTGGAGGATCTAGATACAGTATCTGCAGAATTACAGTTGTGGAAACAAAAATGGATTGCAGTGCCTCATGCAGAAAGGCCTAAAAACGCTCTTGATGCATTAGGCGCTTTCCAATGGTCAATTAGAGTACTACTGAATCACTACCTAACTCCTTTACCAAGTTAATGTGTTTTCCGTTGGTCAGAAGCGTTACGCTCCAGAACTGCTCATTTTGCATTCCCCTGCCCCCTGACGCACCAATGCAATTCGAGGGACAGTTGTAGTGCTTTAAACACTTGTGAGGTTAGGATTTTTTTGTTTTGCTTGGAAACTTCTACAATCGCATTTTATTTTACCAGTTTAGCCATGAATATCGATTTGCTGGTCTTGGTAAGTAGATAATGTACCTTCACAGTTTGTATAAAAGTATTAATATTCATTTATTGCAGGATATGTTAATGGAAACTGATGGTGGGTCCACAACGGAGTCTTCGGATGAAAACGAAGAGGAACTTGTCAAGGAACCACCCCCTAAGATTGCGCGAATTAAAAACTTTGTGGAAGAAACGGTGCAGCAGTATAGCGACGTTGTCTTTCAAGAACACTTTCGAATGTGTCGACGAGTTGCTACCTTTCTTATTGGTAAACATTTATGTAACAAATACGTATTTCTCACCTTCATCTTTTAGACTCCTTTGCAGCAAGTGCATTTAAACAATTAAGTGTTGGGGGACGTGAACAAATATCCGGTAAAAAAGCAATTTTGTTGACGTTGTGGTACCTCGCAAACACGGAAACCTTTCGTCAGGTTGCAGACCGCTTTGACATATCATTAAGTTCTGCACATAGATGTTTAGTTCGTGTAGTAAAGTTTATAATTTCTATTAAACATGAGTATATTGTGTGGCCTTCTATTAATGAAGCAAAATATATTGCTGAACAATTTAAACGTAAACAAGGAATTGGGAATATTATAGGGGCAATTGATGGTTCTCATATTAAAATTAATAAACCTAAATTTAATCAAGATTCTTACATAAACCGTAAAGGTTATCATAGTGTTTTGCTGCAGGGTGTAGTAGATCACAGAAAAATGTTTATCGATGTTTACTGTGGGGAACCTGGTAGCTTACATGATGCCAGATTATTACGTAAATCACCACTGTATGCAAGAACTACGGACAACAAAAATGATATATTTTATGATATGTTTCTATTGGGTGATTCTGCATACCCATGTCTCAATTGGATAGTGCCGCCATTTAAGGACAATGGCAATTTGACTGCCGATCAAAAGATGTTCAATTATAAACACTCATCTACAAGAATGTGTGTTGAAAATGCTTTTGGCTTGCTTAAGGGAAGATTCCGTAGATTATCAAGTTTTGAAAATTTAGATATTCAGTTAATTGTGCAATGTATTATGGCATGTTGCGTTTTACATAACATCTGCCTTAAGCTAGGTGATGAGTCCAACATACCTGAACTAAATGAATCTCCCGATAGCTCAACTGAGGTGTTTCGTCCCATTGTAATTTTAATTGTTCCTTAGCATTTCGTTTGTCCTATTTTCCACTTTATACTTCGTTACCCTCCGTTTTCCCTTTCCAACTTACTTAAAAGCAAGCCTGCGCGGAAAGGAGAGAATCGGGAAGGGTGGATTGTAGGGACAACGCGCCAGAAAAACCATAGAGTTCGTTCGAAATTAAGAAAAGGCACAAGCCACCAACTGGTGTTCGTTCGCATATATATTCGTCGTAATTATTTGAGTTGCAACCCGTCGTTTCGTCGCCTGTCCATCCACCGTAGTGGACAATTGAACCACCAGCGCTCGTATTTGTCGATACACAAGTAAGTTCCCTTTTATTACTTCGTCCTGTCAACCTCAATTTTGCAGTGAGCCGTTCTTACCGGTCCGCCAAGAAATACAATATTATAATTCATACTACACATTAATTTTGTCATATAAAGTAATAAATAGTTTGTACGTACATTTCTTTTCAATTTCCTTTTTAGACAAGGCACGAGAAAGATTTCCCTTCATACATACAGTCCACTTAATCGTTTGTTATTAACCCTTTGTACCAGCGCGGAACATGAGGACTATCCTGATCACAGCAGTACTACTTGTAACAATAGAAGAGAGGAAGTATTTCGTTTATTAAAAGAAAATGTTTATTAAATAAATTAAACAAATATAGCAAACGAGCTCCTGGGTATGGCTATAGCATGTGCAAAACCAAATTTTAAACCTGATGTTGGTTTTGCTTTTATTTAAAGTGTATATGTGTGAAATTTCATTAGAATGCCTCCATAAATAAGCTGCGCATGCGCAAAACCAAATTTTGAAACTGTTGTTAAATTTTCATTTATTCCAAGTGGTTATGCACCAAATTTCATTTAAATCCCCCTATAAATCCGAAAGTTGGCACTGCGCATGCGCAAAACAAAATTTTGAAACTGGCGTAAAATTTGGTTTTATTCCAAGTGCCTATGTATCAAATTTTATTTAATTGCCTCCATAAATAAGGAAGTTGGCACTGCGCATGCACAAAACCAAATTTTGAAACTGGCTTTAAATTTGCTTTTATTCCAAGTGGCTATGTATCAAATTTCATTTAAATACCTTCATAAATAAGAAAGTTTGCAATTCGGTCTGTAAATGGTCGAGATGCGCAAAGGGCACTGTGAATACTGATCCATTAGGTTCAACTTTTGGAATTGTGTTTTATATGGCTAAAGCTATGCGCATATTGAATTTCATGCAATTCGGTTCATAACTAACGGAGATGTCAAAAGGGCCTACTTTATTTTTTGGGCTACATTGCCAATTCACGAACTCCGATCTACAAATTTGATAAAGAATCCACCTGCAAAATTTCATCGTAATCGGTCCATTCGTTTATGAGTTATCGTGCTAACGGACGGACGGACGGACAGACACAACAAAATTATAAACTCGCTAGGAGCTCGTTAATAATAGTACATAATGTATTAAGGGATAAAACAAGAGTATAATTCCCTGAGGGAACAGCAATACTCCGAGCGACGTAGTCGCGAGGGTATTGCGTTCCCCGAGGGGAATTATACTCTGCTTTATCCCGTGGTACATTCTACGTTTTATTTTTTATTGATAATAGTAGAATTGCTTTTGAATAGTAAATTAATTTGCAAATAAAAATTTCACATCACATCAATTCACGCGTTGTTGCGTATAGGGTTGGCTGCGACTACCATGGTTACCTAGTTACGTAAATAAACAAAAAAAAAAATTTGGCGTCCGTCATTTTGAAAGCAATTTTTGTGTCGTTTGGTTTTGTTGAAGAACGGAAAATGTTGGAAGGAAATGAAGATGATGGTGATGTTCCCATGGATGTAATAAAAGAAGCTGAAGAGGCTCTTAAGGGGTTAGTGCCGGCGACCTCAAAAAAATTATATGAAAACGAATACTCCAAGTTTTGTAAATGGCGATCAGAAAAATCCTTGAAGATTGTGAATGAAAAAATTCTTTTGGCGTATTTTAGTGAACGATCTAAGCAGGGAAAACCGTCTTGTTTGTGGACCTACTACTCCATGCTTAGATCCATGCTGCGTGTGCGAGAGAACCTAGACATTTCAAGGTATTATTTATACACATTATTATTCGAATTTGAACAATACTAAGACGTTCTTTTGAATTATAGTTATGGGCAATTGAAAGCGTTTTTAAAAAATAAGAATCAGGGATTTAAGCCCAAGAAGTCTAAGATTCTGACGAAGGAACAAATCAACGATTTTCTTATACGAGCACCGGATGACGAATACTTACTTGTTAAGGTAAAATTTCTTAAATATTTCTTATATTTATTTGACGTATTTTAGGCTGTGACTGTATTGGGGATTGCTGGATGCTGTCGCACTGTTGAATTGCTTAATCTGAAAGTTGATGATGTTGAAGACCGAGGAAATGTCATCGTGGTTAAGATATTGGATACGAAGGTGAAAAGAGATCGATTTTTAACTATAATTTCGGAAACAGCTGTTGACTGCATTGGGATATTCAGAAAGTATGCTGCTTTGCGTCCTATAAACGTCCCGCACAAGAGATTCTTTTTAAATTATCAGTACAAGAAGTGCACGGTTCAGCCTGTAGGCAAAAACAAATTCTCTTCTTTTCCTGGTGCGATTGCTAAATTTCTTGGCTTGCCGGATCCCTTTTCATACACGGGGCATTGCTACAGAAGGTCATCTGCTTCTATGTTAGTTGAAGGGGGTGCCGATGTCATGACATTGCAGATGCACGGGGATTGGAAGTCCGTACAGGTTGCACAAAGCTACGTGGAACAATCTATGGCGACAAAAATGAAAATTGCGAAGACTCTATTTAACCCTGGCCCTTCACGTACAACATGTGATTCGACAGAATTTCGGGAAGAAACATTGTCCAATAAGGCATCTACATCAAGCATGTTTGCTAACTGTTCTTTTACAAACTGTAATTTTGAATTTGGAGGAAAATCCCTCAATGTCGAACCTGCAAGCGATATTGTCGGAAATTCCCATTGAAATAAAATACTACGATGGAGGTTATGTTTTATTAGCTAGGATCCTATTAGGCTTCTCAATATGGCGGACGTGCATACGCGCAGTGGCCTCTTAGTGGCCTACACACGTTTAATATATTTAATTTTTTGGCGGATAGTACTGAAATTACATACATTTTACCTACTACAGACGGGTTCATCACTTCTTATAAACGAAATCAGTCTATCTCTCCATTCACTGTCTAAAGAAAATCTGAAAAGTAGATGTAGGTATTTCAAAATGTTGTTTTACACACAATTGCTACGACAATGGATCTGTATCACAACCTACAAAACGAATGAAAGAAGACCATTTTAAGAAATGTAACATGGTTACCACCTTTAAAATGTAATTCTCGTTCCTTCTGTAGGGTTTGACTGTTATATTACACGATTGACAGCTAACCATTGTGTTTCACTTTACCGTAAATGTCAATTAATTGTCAAAGTTCTATTGTTCTGAGAGAGGGAATTAGATTTTATAACTCCCGTTGTTATGACAGCGGGAATTAGGGGTCTGTTTATGTGGCTATAGACTAGTATTTTAACCATCATGTAAATTATCAATAAAAAATAATGGTTATATATGCATACATAAAGTAAAAAAATGTTTCAACTTGTGAACATTAAAAAATTTCCAACTTGATTTTGTTAAGTAATGAATAAATACATGATTATGTTTGCTTCATATTTAAATATTGCTCCAGCAATTGTAATTTTCTGTTTTCAATTGCTAGCTTCTCTTCGTGCCTTTTTTGCCTTCTCTGATATTCCTCGATTTTCATATTTATAAATGATTGTGTAACAGTTTTTTGTGTAGTTCTGCGTTTTTTTTCTTGCGGAGGCTCTGTTTGAGACTCTTTAGGAAGATCTAGTTGTTCCATCTGCCGCATGTACTACATCCTCGTCTTCAGGGTTTGCCTCAGTATCTTGTGCAGGTACTTCCTGATGTAAGCTATCTCTAGAAGTAGATGCAAGTGCATGCTCACATGAATTAGAAGGTTTGTTTCCTAATATTTCGTCAATTTCATCAAAGAACATTAATCTAGAGGGTCCCCTGCCGCTTCTATTTTTGGCATCCTTTGCTATCTTGTAGCTACGAATCAAGCTCTTCCATTTCACTTGCGCTTGCACAGCTGTGACTGCAAAACCTGCACTTAGCATGTCGTTGACCACATCGTTGAAAACAGTCTTTCGTTTTTTCGGGTGATCAAAGTTTTCGATATGACTGGCGACGGAGTCGATTAATGCTTTAGTTTCATTGTACTGCCAGGAATGTTTTGTTTCGGAAAGCGATGCGACACTTTCATTTGATACAGCATCTAGTGTGTTCTTATTCTGTAAAGTGAATGCAAAAATAAACCTGTTTGTAATTCTCCATAAGTCTTACAAAAGCTTCCTCTTCATTGACTTCTTCCTTTTGACTACAAAGTAACGAATATGCAAATCTGTCATCTGTAAAGATTCTCTATTCGTCAATCCAAATGAATCGGGTGCTTACCAGTCATTGCTCTCTTAAAATTATACGATCAAACGAACTTACCTATAGTGAAGTTCGATCGTAATTATATGAAGCGTCCAGTCCGAATATATTATCGTTCACTATGTAGTCCGTCCCTGGCAACTCTGCGTGCACCAATTAAAAGTAAAGCAAAATCGGCGTTTATTTCCCCCAACCCGCGCCAGTTCTACGCATATGTAAGTTCAATTTCTCATTCTTTAAAGTATGTGTTCATTAATCGAACACGGGGCTTTTGCGGGTGGGAGGGTTGATAATATATTCGGACTGGACGCTTCATATAATTACGATCGAACTTCACTATAGGTAAGTTCGTTTGATCGTATAATTATATTCGCGTCCAGTCCGAATATATTATCGTTCACTATGTAGTTGTTCAAAGTAATTGTGGTGTCGATTAATGAACTAAGGTAGTACGCAATTATGCAAAAACAAACGCGTCGTGTCTTAAGTATGCATTTAAACAAATCAAAATAATCTATATAAGAACAAAATAAATGCTATCTTTAAGAGATTAACGAAAGGCCCAGAATGGTTTTGGTCTTGTCCGAAAGGGGTCGGTTGTAGAATTTGGCAAATGTACCAGTTCGTTCCGACCATCCAGCTGTCTTACAGATGGTGTGTAAAGTCACACCCTGTCTAAGAGCCGAAGACGTAGAAGAGTGTCTTGTGGAGTGAGGCTTAAATTTGGAGGTATCAATACCAGCCCATAAAAGAGTCTTTGATACCCATTTACTTAGCGTTTGTTTATTTGCGGTCCTATGGGGTTTTTTAATGGTGAGAAAAAGTAGGTCTTGTTCTGTGGATCTAAACGAATTTGTTGTTTTGATGTATTCCTTAAGTGTTGTAGCCACACATAAATTTGGTTTTTCTTTAAAAAACGGAATATGAAGTGTAGGTTGTTCCTTGTTTAAACCGGTGGTTTTTATTGTATCTGTGATGTTTATTTGGAAACCCTCATTATCCTCGAAAATGTTAGATATCCTAATCAGAGACAAAGTCTGAAGTCTGCTGCCTGTGGTGAGGGCCAAAAGTGTAACCAACTTATGAGAAAGTTGCGTAAGGCTCAATGGCAAAGGTAGGTTATCTATTAAGTTAATTAGTGGAGCTGGATCCCAAGTGTTGGCGTAACGAGGTTGTGACGGTCGCAAGCGAGACATGCCCTTCATAAATCTCTTAATGTACGGGTCATTTCCAATTTCGCCTGGTAAAATGAGACTCAGTGCCGATCTGTGAGCATTTAAAGCACCGTATTTGTAATCCCGTTCGCCTGAAACTTTCTGAAGGAAGGTAAGAACGTCTTTAATGCTTGCATAAAATAATGGTATCCGATGTTCTCGACAATATTCCCACCACAGCCGGTACGTAGAATTGTATTACTTGATAGTAGAGTCTGCGAGCGACGCCATCATGGTTTTTATTGCTGGTTGGGGTACGCCCCGGGCTACGTACGAATTCCAGATAATCTGGCGGCCACCAGGGTAAGGTGGTGTGATAGCGGGTGGTTTATGCTAGAAGGAGAAAAAAGCAAGTCAGGCGATGGGCCTAAGTATAACTCGCGACCTACTATTAACTTGGAGAAAAGTGGAAACCATGGTTGAGATGGCCACTTTGGTACCACCAAAATTCCTTCGGCCTTGTCTTGTATTATTTTTTGTATAGACCTTAAAATCAGGTTAAAAGGTGGAAACGCATAAAAGTTGAATGGCTTCCAGTTCAACGTAAATGCGTCGATAGCGAAGGACCCCGGATCCCTGCGCCAGGAAACATATTTGTCACATTTGTGATTAATAAGAGAGGCAAATAGGTCGACTTCCGGTTGTCCCAAGAAATTTACTATCATGTCAAAAGCAGTCTCAGAGAGCGCCCACTCCTTTTCCGAAGGCACTTCGCGTGATTCTCTATCAGCCTCTGCATTTTCTTTTGAACTAATGTATGAAGCGAAAATCCAAATATCTTTACGTTCACACCACTGCCATATCTGTCTTGTTAACAGATTAAGTTTCGGGTGTGAAACGCTACCCATGCGATTAATACACGATATGGCAGTGGTATTGTCACATCTTACTAGAATGTCGCAATTAGAAAGATTACTTGAGAAACATTTTAATCCATAAAATATAGACTGCAGTTCTAAAAAATTTATGTGGGAAGTTTTGTCTAGATCAGACCAAAATCCGTGAGTTTTCCCTTTAATGCAACACGCCCCCCATCCTGAGAGAGAAGCGTCTGTAAAAATTTCCAGTTGGAAATTATCACATCGAATGTTATTAAAGGAATCTAAAATAGACAGTTCCCACCAAGACAAATCCTGGTTCAAATAAAATGGAATAGACATTATGGCATCAAAATTATTATTATTTCGGAGAAGCGCCAAAAGTTTTTCTCGTTCCAGCTGTTTTGTATACAGCCAGCCATATTTGACTGCTGGACAAGCAGAAGTCAGAAGACCGACAAATTTTGCAAAATCTCTGATTTTACATGATGAGAGATTCTTCAAATGTTTCGCCTGATTTTTTATATTTTCTCTTTTTTCCCTCGGGAGTAAAAGCTGCATTTTTGTCAAAAATAAAGCCCAAAAACCTTTGAGAAGTTTTGGGTGTTAGACAGCTTTTATCTTTATTTACAGTGATCCCTAAAAAATCACACAGTTTTAACAAAAGTTTAGTGTTTTCTAAGCATCGATTGAACGACTCTCCAAGAACTAAAAAGTCATCCAAGTAATTCACGCAAAGAATTCCTCTTTGGCGACAATATGAAACCATGGGTTTCATTATTTTTGTGAAGCAAAATGGCGCTGACGCAAGTCCAAAAGGTAAACATGAAAATTCGAACAGAGAATCCCTGAAATAAAATCTCAAAAATCTTCTATAGTCTGGATGAATTGGAATAGAAAAATAAGCGTCTTTTAAGCCCACTACTGTCATAAAAAAACTTGGACTTATTAACCTCAAAGCCGTTCTGTGGTCTTCCATTTTGAAATGTTTAGCTACTACGTAAGCGTTTAACTCTTTAAGGTTTAGAATAAATCTTTTCTTTCCGCCAGCTTTATCCGCTAAAAAAATTGGAGAAACGTACTGATCAGAACGAGGAGAGCATTTAGAGATAGCTCCCAATGCTAAAAGCTTTTTGATCTCTCGATCCATTAGACCGAGTTCGTGCGTTGAAAACCGTTGCTTAATCAGCGTCTGTTTAAAAGAGGGAACCTTAGAAAAAGGAATTTTATACCCTCGAGTCCAAGACAAGATCGTGGGATTAGAGGTCACTAATCTCCAAGCATGAGTGTAATAGTACATTATATATCAAGGTAGAGAAGTACAGTATTATTGCCTGAGCACCAAGATTACATCTCGAGGCGCTTGCGCCGAGGGGTGTAAGGTGCGAAGGCAATAATAGACTTCTCTACCGTGGTATATATACTATTTTTTTCACTACTAGCACTTGAAGTCCTCTAAATTAACATATTATATTGATAAGAAAGTGAACGGTTGGACAGAATTTTTTGTTTCTTAATTTAACATGTCAATCAAGTACGTGGAAGTACAAGTCAAACAGGCCGTATTTTGTTCTGTCATTGAGATTTTTCAAAGAGTAATTTCGTTCGAATTTTTTCAAAATGTGATAATTTTAGGTATGTAATTTCTCTGGAAATTGCGAATGGTGGCAATTATTCGTTTTAGAGAACTTGTCTAAACGTTCATTGAGCGAAATTTCGGGTTGTGTTTTCTAAAAGTGACAGCGTGACAGTTCTCATTATTGACTACTAGTTAATAATAAAAAATTATTAACCACTTTGAACAAATGCCGAAAAAGCCTACTTTACAAGTGGAAAAAAGGTTAATAATCATGTCATCAGACGCTAGTAGTGAAAAAAATTGTAAACGGCCAGCAAACGCAAAAGTATTACTTACCTTTAGTATCGTTTGCGAGTCGAGTATTTCTGATTGTAAGAGGATCGCCCTTTTTGAGTCCTCACCTCCCTCCTTGGGTGGGTCGGGCGTCGTCTGTTTAACTGACCGCTAGTAATGGTGTGAGGTTTAACGCTCACCGTTCCTTTGTTCTTATGGAACCCTTTGCTGAATGGTTGAGAGCGAGAAAAATTTGGTTGCAGTGGTAAGGGTCGCAGATCCTTGCCTGCTTTTTCTAAAACTTTTAAAGTTTGAATTTTTTCCCCAAGGTCGGGCCCAAATAAGAATTCCTTAGGTGGGATGTTTTCCACTAGGCCCTTTATTTGACAGTTCATTAACGGAAGAATAAGCTGGCGTCGCTTATGTGAAATTTCATTAAAAAGATTGCATAACAAGCGCCCAGAATCAGCTACGCTAGCTAAAATAAGTTCCTTGCTACACGTAGGTAGATTGACTACGTCCTTCAAAATAACATTTAATGCTCGACCTAAAGCTGAAAGAATTACGCCAATTTCGTGTTGATAATGACTGTGCGTTTCGTCTCTTTTTGAGTAAAGAGCGTTCATACTTGTAACTAACTCCGGGTTTACTTTCGGTGGATCCAGTTTACAATTCTCGGGAAAGTCGTATTTTTTAATTAATTGTTCGATTTCGTCCTTGGGCATGCCAAGGGCAAGAATATGTGACCAAATTACCTCTACGGCTGAGTGTAGGGTAAAATCGGGTGACTTTAGTTGTGTGGGATCAGGCCCTAAAATATTTCTAGTTTCTTCCGATAAACCAGCGTCATCGTGAAGAATAAGCACTGGCGAATTCGTATCGAGCGACCTGTCACCGTGAACCGGATCCGGATGTTTTGACTCTGCGTTAGCAGAAACATCGATTACCGAAGCACAATGCGCGCTTTTTCGAGAGTAATGTGAATTCTCAGTACTCGGACTGCGACTTTCACTATCAAGCTGACGACATCGACTTCGGTAGGTGCGATTGTCTCTGCGTGAACTTACTTCACTAAGAATTGGAGAGCAACGTTCACGGTGACGAGAACGTGAACTCGTGTCACTAGGAGAACGACGTTCACGGTGACGATATCGGAAACTCGTCCTACTAGGAGAACGACGTTCACTACGATTACGGCGCGCCCCAGAAGACGAGCGCCGCCGTGGAGATCGTGATCGGCCTCTTTCTGATTTTCGAGCCTTCTTTTTTAACTTTTTAAGTTTCTTTCGCAAGTCTCTTATCTCTCTAATAGGAGAATAAGAACCGGAAGAATAAGTATTACTTTCCATAATCGTCCCAGCCTAAAAAAGCTAAAAACTGAAAAGACTGAAAACCACTAACACGTGGGAAAAAAACGTAAGAAACGCTACAACACCAGCACGGCAGAGTGCACCAAAAACGAATGAGAAATTGAACTTACATATGCGTAGAACTGGCGCGGGTTGGGGGAAATAAACGCCGATTTTGCTTTACTTTTAATTGGTGCACGCAGAGTTGCCAGGGACGGACTACATAGTGAACGATAATATATTCGGACTGGACGCGAATATAATCCTCGTCATTTAAATTAAAAGTGTGCTGAATATTACTTTCTGGGTCCACTAATATTAACTCCTTTACTGAATTATTTGAACACATGATTGTATCAATTTCTAAGGTTATGTACAAACGCAAACAAATTCAACTGGACTGTTCCATTCGCTAAAAGCGGTGTAGTCAAAGAGTAGAGCAGGTGCAGAGCACTTCCGGAGTAAATCAAGTTCGAATGGAAAGCGCCTATTATCAGCATGTAATCGGTATAGGACATTTTGGCGCGGCCGTTTTGGCGTGGCCATTTAGGCGCAGGCCAGTTTGGCGCGAGACGATTTGGCGAGGGCAGATTTGGCGCGGGCCGATTTGGCGTAGGATAATTTGATACGTGTGCTTTTTATTCAAATATTAAATGAATAGAAAGTACATAAAATCATAGAGTAAATAATATAAAGAGGTTCCATGCTGTATAAATTTGTGGCAGTGAGAAACTGTCCCTGAACATAGATGGCGAAAAGCAAATGCCGGCGCTCCCTCTGAATTCAAGAATAGTGTACTAAATTATTACTAACACTGCTTGTTAATGTTGTTATCTCAGCTCGCTGTGCCTTAACTGGAGAATGGAGTGGGCGACACGCGACCCTGAAATGTATACTTTTATTTATCAGCAACATTTTGCTACTCACATAACATTATAATGAATGTGCTGCTTATTATGCCATTCACGAAAAATGATCCTTACCTTTACCTACCACAATTTGTCATTTAATAATAACCTTTTGCATATCGCTTGATGATGCCCATGATTGAACATTATCTTAGCTATAATTTGCATCCCAAGACGGCATAGCGTTTTAAATGCCATCACTGATTTACGTTAACAATTATTTTATGAAAACTCAAATTCGGATATTGAGTACAATAGGCAAAAAAGTTTCATATTTATTGTGTGCATGTTTTTGAACATGAGAAATACATGCATGTACGGGGTGCTTGGATAAGGCCCATTTTTAATAGGGTTATTAGTACACATGGTATATAAGCCAACTATGTACAGTTTGAACCGAATCCGCTTAAGCGTTTGGCAGTTATCGTGTTCACCGACAGACAGACGGACGCCATCAACTCTTATAAAGATTGTATCACTGTTCTGTAGCTTAATTATCATTACAAAAAAAAGAAATTTCAATGCTGTGGCGCCTTGGTATAGAATTCGGATTATTGGTTTCACGTATAGCCGGTATAGCTTTTAGTTTCACAAACTTCCCTTATAGTTGTGAGAAATGTAAAATGTATAATATACCTACAATGAATTCCAATAAATTACGCACTGTGCAAGTGCGCACGTTGCATGTTTATAAAAATAAGTATAGCACCGAGTTTAACCTTTGAATATATGTAAAAGATTCACTAACGATATAAAGGATTAGGGGTATTACACCCCTAAATTAAACACTATACAACAATTTACAATGGGCGTTTATTCAGTGCCGGATTTACCAATTTGCCGCCCTACGCTAACCAAAAAGTGCCGCTTTCAGTTTAGTAGGTAAGGTAGTATGAGCAATAAAACTAGATTATAAAATTTTGTATACCTATTTATTATCACAACTATATTATTTTTCGTCGGGATTTTATAGACGCAAATGAGTTTATAAGACTATCAAAATCTAACTTTATTGTTATATCAGACTCTATTGTCAAAATTGTCAATGCATTTAAACGGTTTTGTTGCATTGTTGTTCTTAAGTATGTTTTTAAACGTTTAAGTGTTGAAAATGAACGCTCCGCTGAACAAACTGTGACCGCCATAGTAACAAACATACGTAAGGCAATTTCAACATTGGGGAAAACTGCTTCTAAATTGTGAGATCGAATGTATGAAAGCATATTATTTGATAAGGTACATTTTTCGTGTTTCGTGTCTGTTTCTTTTAAAAGTTCCGCGAAATGCAAACATTCTGTTGCAAATACATCTTCCAGATCGTCCTTATAACATTGTTGCAGGTAGTTGGCACTTTCAATCAACTGTTCTTGAGAACTTTCTTTTAGAGTAAAAAAGAACTTAAATTTTTTGAAAACACTGTCATATGCTTCATATCTTTTTTCCAGTTCCACCATAACCCTATCCAGTATGGAAAAATATGTTTCTACTTTTAGTTGTTCCTTGCCTGTCAGAATTGTGTCGCCATCCATATTTTCATCTGGGAAAAGTTTACGTCTCCGAGTTCTTTGACGATCATTGTCGTAGCTTTCATCCATAATTTCTTTGGCTTTATCAAGGTACGTTTCAAACATGGTAGTATTTCGTAGAGCTTTTACAAAACTTATCAAAGACGAAAAGAGTCTAGTTACGTCACCATTGTCGATTTCGACGCTCTGAAGAATTTTATTAGTGCTGTGGAAACGCTCTAATATCGCTTCCCAAAAAACCGACATGAAGGCAAATTCAAAGCGGTTTAAGCAACGTTTAATCCCAGCCGCCTCCGCACGGACCGTAGGTTTTTCAGAAATAGATTCTTCAATTGTTGTCAAAGCATTTAAATAATCCCCCCAGCCTCCGCATAAGCTCATTAAAGCATCATGGCGTGCAGACCACCTTGTTCCATCTACGCGTTTTGGAACTTTAGCGCCAGGTTTTAAACTGGAAAGTAGAATTTCCCAACGACGAGTAGATGCCGAGAAAAAAGTATATAGGTTTTGAATCGTTTCAAAGAACCTTACAGCCTCTCTAGTACATTCAGCAGCGCAGACTCCAACCAAATTCAGTGAATGGGCGGCGCATGGTAGGTAATAAGCGAGTGGGTTGTGATTTAAAATCCTTGCTTGTAGACCACTGTAACATCCCGACATGTTACTCGCATTGTCGTAGGATTGACCTCGACAATGTTTTAATTCCAAGTTGTGTTTCTCCAATTTTGACATGATAGCATTTTCTAAATCTTCAGATTTATGCCCCACATTTGGCAAAAAGCCAATAAAACGCTCCACTGGTTTTCCGTTGTTTGTAACATATCTGATTATTACGGATAATTGATCAATGTGAGCCATGTCGGGTGTGGAGTCAATTATAATTGAGTAGTATTTTGACATTCTAATTTCGGTCATAATATGATTTAGTACCTCAGTCGACATGAGGTCAATAAACTCTTCACATATTGTAGATGATAGGTATGACGTTTTACCACTTCCAGGATTTCCGTGCTGAGATAAATGTGTGGCTAGAAACGGATCAAATTCTGCTATGAGCTCCAGACACATCATGAAATTGCCATTGTTCGTATTACCAAATTTTTCAACTGTTCCTCTAAACGGTAGCCCCCTGGAAGCCAATTTTTTAGTCACTGCAACTACGCGCTTCAACACGTTTCGCCAGTAATCTTCTTCAATACTTATTTGCTGACACAGCAGTGAATCAATTTGGTTTTGTTTTTGTCGACGCCTTAATAAAGTTACTTGAGATTTGGCATGTTCTTTGGAGTTTTCATGTAAATTCAAAATTTTATTTACATTACTCCAATCATTTATGCCTTCAGTTGCCATTTTTGATGCTCCTCCGAAAAGTCGACATGGGATGCAAAACAGGGATTTCTTTGAAGATGAATATATCAAATATTTACGAGGCTGTTCTTCCCCATTGGCAAGTTTCCGGCGGAAAACGTTTTTAGTGAGACATCGTGACTTTCCGCCATTAACAATTTTGGTTAATGAAAAATCCTCATCTGTATTTTGGCATATTTCATTGGGCAATGACATTAAATAATTGATAGTATCATCATTGATGTTCCAATCGGCAGGGTCGTTGCTCACAATTGCTGGCAAACATGGTGATGGACATGCAGATTCTACGTTCGATGATGATGCTGTAACAATACCTGTCTGTCAAGAATTTGGCACATTTTTTTTTGATAGCACCAACAGCACCAATTGTTGATAATTACAAAGTTGTAAACGTGTGGAAAATTGACTTTCATTTAATCCCAACGGGCATTCTATAAGACTATAAAATTAATAAAAATTTATCAAATGGGTGCCCAGAAAGACGAAAGTACCTAATGAGTAAATATGTGGGGGCGTGGTTTAAAAAACACATAATGACATAACTGATACTTAATTACTTACATGCTTCTGTGACCGTGTCCACCGCTTCTGCATTGACTGCATTGTCAGGTGGTATAGGTATAGGTACAACACTAACAACCTCCAAATCTTCCGATTCTGAACAATCTGTTTGCTCTTGGGAATTTGTAGGCTTAGTTAAAAAATAGTTTTTCAAATTTTGAGTTTTGTCTAAAACGGCCTGAATCTTTCTCCGTTTTTCTTCAGCGAGTGCTTTGTACTGCGCTCCACTTAACCGTTTCCGGCCGTCACTCATAGTATTGTTAATTGTTATACTGTAAAATGTTTGTGACACTCGACTCAAACTCAACACTATAAATAAACGGTAAAACGCACTGATCAGTGATCACAGATTACTACGACTATCTACCATCACAGTCTAATTGTATTTAGACTGTGCTACCACTAATAAAGTAATAACACTAATCTGTAAAAAGCAAACAGATATACGAATGCGAATTACGAATTACGATACACACCGTTCACAATATAATATAATTCACTACATACAAACCCCTACGCTTTCAGCTGCAATTCACTCACGACACTGATCATGATCACTGCATATTGACAACTTCAAATATTGCACTTGCTTCTTACGTGTGGGAAGGGGAACATGACGGTGAGGTGAGTCACTCACCGTGAGTTGAGTGGTGACATAGGTGGTGAGAAGTCGGTGAAGGAAGACGCCTAATTTTGATTTGAAAATTGAAATTTTGCCGCCTCTCCAATATTGCCGCCTTACGCCTGGGCGTAATTTGCGTAATGGGAAATACGGCACTGCGTTTATTGAACAGTAACAATGGCTCGATACATTGCTCTATTTCTCGACCGTCTTTCTTGGATGACGCGTACGAAGTCCCCATATGTGGGCCGCGCTCCTTCGCGCACCCCTTGGTATAAAGCTGCCTTAAGCTGGTCCCAGACGATTCGTGCATTCGGCGAATACACGAACGTCTGCGTGTTCGCTTAGGTTCCCACACAGTACGCGTATTCGACGAATATTCGGGGTTCCGGGTAGTTTGGCGAACTATTTTAGCAAACTTTATGATATCGCGCCAGTGCAGTAGGTGTGTTTGAGTTCTAAAGAATGGATAGCGAAGATGAGGTTATTGCCGCCGCTGCGGCTTCATGTGTTTTAAGCAGTGCCTTAATTTTGAAAATGAAAAACAAGTCCCGAAGAAAAAGAAGATGGTGGGCGTTGTCTTTAAATAAAAGCCGCGGAAGGTATGTAATATTTTCTTTAGTTAATCGTTTGCGAAGTGATTACTTCGCCTCCTCTACAGTAATTTAGTAACTATCTATTTACAGCTATAGTGGAACAAATATGCTGCAAGACTTAACAAATGAACCGTCCGGAAAATTTGAAAACTTTTGTAGAATGTCTGCGGTCGATTTCGAGCACATACTTAACAAAATAGGGCCCTATATAACCAAGAAAGACACAGTGATGAGAAAATCTATTCCACCCAATGAAAGATTAGCGGTAACACTAAGATTTTTGGCCTCAGGGGACAGCTTTGTAAGTTTGTCATATTTATTTAAAATGTCCAATCAAGTGATATCGGACATTGTTCATGAAGTCTGCCAAGCTATCATAGAAGTTATGAAAGAAGAAATACAGGTAAATAATTAGGTAATTAATATTATTACAAAAACATTTTTATTCAGAATATAACGTAATTATTGAGTTTGATAATTGTTGTTCTGCATCTCGATTTCGCTGTCTCTTAAAGTATAATCACTCTCATTTACGGAGAGAGAAATTGGTGGAAGGGGAGATGGTTGAGGGGAGTAATTTTGTGATTGAATAGAAGCAGAGCTTGAAGGGGATGGCTGAGGGGAAAAATGTGGCGAATGTGTGGACAATGAGGAAAATGGTCGACGTGTGTTAAAGGTTTGAAGGTAATTGCCTGTAGGTGGATTTGGCTGTATATGTGAAAAATTAGGTGTTTGGACAGAGACGCTACTTGGATGAGGTTGAATGTTGGCATGGTATGATTCCAAATAAGACTGAGAAACTGGATAATGCGCAGAAGCTGCATTATTAAAATTTTGTTTAACCTTCATCGTCATTTGGAATACCAAATTGTCTATCTGGTTCATCAAAATGGTTCTATTGCACTCATCCAAGGCTCTCAGTTTGGTGGCAAGAAGTTCACCATAAAGACAGCAATCGTCCTTCCCTTGCTTATTAGATACTCGTTCCATTACATTTGCCGCTTTTATTAAATGGTCTTCCACCGCTTCCAATGACATCGTCTTTCTTTTATTAGACTTAGTCCCAAGTGAAACAGGTTTCGGACTTCCGAGACTTCGTTCTTCATTGTCTTCCACCATCTCTGAATTATCGTTTTCTGCCTAAAACCAAGCCCATGGTTAAAATGTTGTAAAATTAGAGTTACTGTCGAAAACATTTTAATGTGATACCAAACAGTTAGTGATACTTCCGCAATTACTAGCTATTAATTGAATAAGGGAGATCAAAAATCCACTAAGTCGCCATTTTGGTGAAATTAAGTTTTTGCGTAACATCCATTCTAAATCACATTTTGCACGATGTGGAACACAAACACCCTCCTAGTCATCGCCTTTAGCGAACTTATTTGAGTATAAAATATACGTGGAAAGCAAAACTTCCCTAAGTCTAACGACTAAGTGGGTTTTTGTATTCCATGCGCATGACCGTGCGTGGTTGTCCACCTCCAACTCACAGCTGATTGAAATTTTTAATATTGTAGTTAATTACCTACTATCGACGTACGATTAGTGACACGTTGTTTTGTGTTGTATAATGTCAGAATCAAATGATTCGGGTCACAGTGAAACAGAAATCAATGTAAAAAAGCGACGGCATGAAAAAGAATGGAAACGTAATAAAATAAAGAGACTAAAAGCTGAAGGGAAAGCACATGTTAACTGGAAAGGACGTCTGGTGCCTGCAAGATCTACTGGAGACAGTTGTAGGTAAGTGTTTTTATAATCTCACTAAGAACAAATTCGGCAAACACGGTGTTCATTATTGTAGCTGCAAACGCCTGTGTTTTTCAAAATTCAGTGCCGACTCCAAGCAACATATTTTGGACCAGTTTAATAAACTTGGTTCTGATGGAAATAAGATAGCTCAGGACACGTACCTACAAGGACTTATAAGTGCTCATGCGATCAAAAAACGTAGGCCACGAAAAGAAACTCCCTCAAGCACTAGGTGTGCTTCCTATACCTATAAAATTAAAATAGGAAACGAGGAAACTCCAGTATGTACTCAGGCTTTTTGTAGTTTACATGGAATAAAACCTGACAGGGTTAAAAGACTAGCACGGCTTGTGAATAGTGGGCTAGTATCACAGGAGCAGCGAGGTAAACATAATACTCGTCCAAATCAGGTGTCATCTCAAGTTCTAATGTTGATTGACCAACATATTCGCAGTTTCCCTTATCGTGTATCGCATTACGCTGCCAGTAACAAAAAACGAAGGTACCTCGCTAGTACACTATCTATTACAAAAATGTATGAGCTGTTTCTACAAAAACATGACTCAGAAGCACATAGAACACTCACATCAAAAAAGGTTTCCGCAGATAAAATACATGGAGTAGCATCTTACCGTACCTTCCTAAAATATTTTCGTGACCACTTTAACTACGGGTTTGGTAGGCCGCAAGTAGATAAATGCAGGGAATGTGAGCAACTGAATGTGAAGATTCAAACTGAAAAAAACGTCACGATTAGGGAAAAACTTCAGGCTCAACTGAAAGTACATAATGTGAAGGGTAAGACGTTCTACAATGAAATAAAACGTTGCACAACGCTTGCAAAAAACAATGACGATACTGAAATGATAACATTTGACTATGAACAAAATCTCCCCGTACCAGTGACTAACGTTTCCGACGAATTTTATTTAAGACAACTCTGGGTGTATAACTTCGGAGTTCATGGGATGTCAGATGACAAGCAAGTTATGTACATGTATGATGAGACTGTAGCAAAAAAAGGATGTTCCGAAGTTACTAGCATGCTAAAACATTACATTGACAACTATGTTCCTGTGGCAGTTAGAAAGTTATACGTTTTCTCCGACGGTTGCACGGGACAGAACAAAAATCATACATTGGTGGAGTTTTTTTTCTCATTAATCAAGACAGGAAGATTTGATTACATTGAGCAACGATACCCAATAAGAGGACACAGTTACTTGCCCAACGATAGAGATTTCGCGAAAATAGAAGTCCAGAAACGAAAGCAAGGGAAAGTGGAGATACCCCAACGCTGGTACGAGATAGTCAGAGAAGATTGTAAATTTGAAGTTGTTGAGGTAAATAGAACAATGATTTTTGACTTTAAAAAACATTTTACCAATATCTTCAAAAAAAACATTACGAATGCTTCAAAGGAAAAATTCCTTATTTCAGAAGCAAAAATAATCAAATACTCCATCTCCCACATTAATGAAATCGCAGTAAGTACGGCGATGAGTGGCATACTTTTTACAAACTTCAGAATAATGAAACCGAACACCAAGATTTCTATGCCCACTCGCCCAATGTATGATGAACCCATTCCTGTAAAAGAAAAGAAGATAGCCAATTTGAAGCTGTTGATTCAGTACCTTTCTGAGGAAGGACAGCAGTACTTTACTCGCGTATTTGAAGGGGGTACAAATCCAGAGGACGCTGAAAGTGACTCGGATACAGAATATCTGTGAAAAACGTGACATTTTTTGTATCGCTTGCGTTTTGTGTGAGGATATATCATACTTTTCAGAATAAATTTTATTTTGTTTTTATGTTAATATTATATATATTCTTATAGTACGCATTAAATGTTTATTTCTGAAATTTTTTTGCTCTGGAAATCAAATATCCTCTAAGTCTGCAAAATTCAACCCCCTCTAAAAGGGTGCAAATGGATGTCTAGTAAAACTAGCCTCTGGTAGCTTGCTAGGTTCGATGTATCCATGATGTTATGTGAATATAAGATTGTTCCATTGGGAATTACGAGATAAAAATAGTTTTTCCTCTCTCCTGAAAAATTGGTGTTTCGTGACTTGTGGTGTTTTTGATTTCCATGATTCAATTACTGATTTAGTAATCAAATAATGTATGAACAATACAATTGATTTTAGATGCCGCAGACAACTGAAGAATGGAAAAAATTATCGGAAGAGTATTACACGACGTGGAATTTCCCGAACTGCTTGGGAGCAATTGACGGGAAGCATGTCGTGCTTGTGTCCCCAACGAACAGTGGGTCAGAGTTTATTAATTATAGAGGCACATTTAGTATTGTCTTGATGGCTTTGGTGGACGCCAATTATTGTTTCACCTATGCTGACGTTGGCTGCCAGGGGCGCATAAGCGATGGAGGCGTATTTCGAAACACCACCCTGTTTAAGAAAATGGAAGCGAATGAATTGAATTTTCCCTTACCTGAACCCATTTGCGCAAACCAATCTTCTTTACCGTACGTAATAGTTGCTGATGATGCCTTCAGTTTAAGCGAACACTTAATGAAACCATATCCAGGGATTCATGAAAAAGGTAGTAAAGAAAGGCATTTCAATTATCGCTTATCACGTGCTCGCCGTGTAGTAGAAAACGCTTTCGGTATACTGGCATTAGTATTCCGCGTCTTTAGGAAACCAATGTTACTTCAACCCGACAAGGCATCTAACATTGTTATGACTTGTATATTGCTACACAATTTTTTACGAAAAAGTAAAACATCAAAATCCCATTACGCGCCTCCTGGCACATTTGATAGAGAGAACAATGGGCAAGTTTTTCCAGGAGCATGGCGACAAGAAGATGGTAACATGTCGTCTTTACTGCCGCTCCGTAATATTCCGCGAAGGTCATCACGCTTGCCTAAAGAAATTAGAGATTCTTTTGCGGAATATTTTGCCACTACTGGGAAATTGCCATGGCAAGACGCCTATTGTTAAATTTTATATGTATTTACAAATATCTACATATCTAGTATATCGGGAGTTATTTCAGAATAGCTTTATTTTTCGCTTTATTTTTTGACTTCAAATTCTTTAGCTTATCTTTAAATTGATTTAAATTACGTTGTTTTATTTACCACCTTCAAATGTACGAATAAAGTTAAAATGTACATACCTCTGTGTTTAATGTGTTTCTTGGGAAGTAAATAACTTTCAAAAACCTTTCCATTATGTCATAAGCAAACCAGTTAGGTTTGTAGATGTCATCCGTACCAGCACCCGATTTCATACTGGCCTTAACTTTATTTAGTAAGTGACGAAATATTGCCATCAGAGAATCTTTCTTTTTTTTTAGTTCATTAACTGCGCAATTGCCAGTAAAAGAGTTTTCAATCTTCTTCCATGCATCGGCAACTTTATTACGGTTTTTGTGGTCCGGGTTTTTGGGATTCCGTAACACCGCTTCCTGCTCGTATAGTTGCAGAAACTCTAACGTTGCCTCATTGGTCCATTCCATGTCTCTTGAATTTGATATTTACTATTCGTACAATCGTACCTACACAAAGCAAGAACTCATTCTATTCGTGGTTAATAATCCCTATACAACTTACCTCCGACACTGGTATCACCCAACTGAGTTAAAAAACGGTTAAAATAAGTCGTTTAAAAGTACGGGTACTTAACGAACCGTGTGGGAGCTTGACGAACCACGTTTTGTATCCCTTTGATTCGTACACTTTTACCGACAATCTGCGGAAAGCTTTGGCGAATGAAAAACGTTCGCCGTAGCAAGACAAACTGGTCTCCCACACGCTACGCGAACTACCCCGAATTACGAACGTTCGCCGAATGCACGAATCGTCTGGGACCAGCTTTAGCGAGCCGTAATAAAACGTGATGTTTTCATGTTTCACGAAGTTCCGCTTACATATATATATTTTATTTACGGTGCATTTCATTTCAGTGTGTTTAACTCCTCTGTTCTGGTTTGTCTGAATAAAAGTACGTTTTTTTGCATTTTTTCGTTTTATTTTTTGTTGAATGATGTCTTACACGCGATGCAATTATTATGGGTGTAATTCTAAGCAGAAAGGCTCTGGTTTACATTTTTATAAGTTTCCTATAAAGAACCCTGAACGAATGGAGCGATATGGCTTCAAAGTGTTGGAAATAGAAGATTACTAGGTTGGTCACGAAACGGGATTCGTTGTCATTACTTTAAGCTCCTATGATTCCAGAATATACACCCAACCAGCTGCAATATTTAAAAATTTGTGAACGTCACTTTAATGACCAACATTTTATAAACAACTCCCGTCAATATCTGACTAAAAATGCAGTCCCCTTAATGTGGAACGCAAAAAATACCGAAATTGTAGCGATTACGGTAAGTTTACATTATTAGTATTATAGATATGAAATAATTGATTCTTAGCATGTGAAAAATCTAAGTGGAACCCGTACTAGCTCCCTACATCACACAAAAGAAAACATTTGCAAGGAACAGTCTGTAAGTAATCTATCGAAGACTGCTAGGTGTCAATGGACTAAATCTATGTTTTGGTACGCAGTTTTCTACAACTCTATCAAGCGAGAATTCGCCGTTAAAGGTTTTACCACCACAACGAAACTATAGCGGTTTAAGGAGACAATTATTCCCTTCAACACCTCCCACTAGTTCTTCTCAGTCACTACTAGAAGAATACTCGGCAAGTCCATCACTCAAATCCACGCTATTCTCACTTGATGCGTCTATACTGAACACACCCCCGAAGATGGTCTCAAGTAATAAATCTATAACGGACTATGAGAACATTCTGCGCATAAAATGCCGAAAAATTCAAAACCTGCAACGTCAAAGAAATCGTCTATTAGTCAAGGTATCACAGTTAAAAAAAACAAACCTCAATTTACAATGTAGTAGCGAAAGTCAATAGTGATAAGGCGAAGACTCTTGTGAAGATGCAAGTGCCCCGAAAGTCGCGCATGTGGTCCGGAAAGGAAAAGCAATTGTCACTGGGTATATTTTTCAAATCTCCTTCCTGCTATTCATATATGCGAAAGGATGGAATACGACTACCTAGTTTAAGTACGATAAGACGTCATCTTGGGAGCATTAAACTTCAGCCTGGAAGCAACGACTCTATGTATCAGGTACTTAAACTAAAAGTTGCTACTATGGAAGAGCAATAAAAAAAATGTGTTTTAATGTTCGATGAAATGTCTATAAAAAAACATTTAGATTATGCCGTCAAATTTGATTTGGTGGAAGGATTCGAAGATTTTGGACCGTCCATAGGTAGAAATTGTAGATACGCCAATCACGCCTTAACATTTATGATTCGAGGTTTGTACAATAATTGGAAAATTCCTATTGCCTATTATCTTTCCTCCACTTCCACACCAGCGAACATTTTGCACAAATTAATACTGGAGTGGATTGAACGTTTACGTGCCATTGGACTGGATATTAAAGTTTTGGTTTGTGACCAAGGTAGCACAAACAGGTCCTTGTATTACAGACTATTGAATGTATCTCCAGAAAATCCATTTTTCTGGAATTGTGGGAAAAAAATATTTTGTGTGTTTGACGCGCCGCATTTGATTAAAAGCGTCAGAAATACTCTTTTAAACCAAGACATTTTAGTTAACAATGAACGAGTGTCGTGGAGTGATGTTGTGAGAGTTTTTAACATAAACAAAGGGAACAAATCAACAGCATTGTCCAAAATATCAATAAACCACATTCACCCGAATAACTTTCAAAGAATGGGTGTGAAGCTTGCGGTGCAGGTCTTTAGTAAATCATATTATGCAGCTTTGATAACTTGTATACAATCCAGGGAACTATCGTCTCCAACAATGTGGAATACCGCTAATTTTATATTGTTTATGAACGATTTATTTGACAACCTAAATTCGAAAAATTTGTTTGATGCAAACGAGAACAAGTGTTCAGTAGCTGCGAACACTTCTATTGTTAATAAATTAAGTCATGCTATTGAATCGATTAAAACTTGGTCACCGGCTAGCCGACCGGTATATTGTTTCGACGGTCTGTTATTAACAATCAACAGCATATTACAATTGTGGAGAGACACTAATGCTTCATATCCATATTTAATGACCAATCGATTAAATCAAGATCCCATAGAAAATTTATTTTCCACTGTGCGACAGCGAAGGGGATTTGATTTGAACCCATCTGCTCAACAGTTTAGATTAACGTTGCAAGGAATCATAGTTTCGGCGTTGGAGAAATCTAGCGAGCATGGGAATTGCGAAAATGATGAAGATGAGTTTCTTAGTAGAAGTGATTTTGAGACCATCGCAGTCAGACATCCAACTCCAACCATCAACGATCCATGTACGTCAAACCAACAAGACCCCTCATCAATAGAACAAGATAGCACCAGTGAGGATAGTTCTTGCGATGAAATTAATACAGGTGCTGAATTTACTTTGGAATCGTGTTCAGTGGTATATTTTGCCGGTTATGGTGTCGCAAAAACTTTAAATAAATTTAAGTGCGATACATGTCGCGATGCGCTAATAAAAGACCATTTTGGATTAGATGATCAGACGCAACTGCTAATACTTAATCGAGACTATTCTAAAAGCTGTGATAAGTATTCGTATTTACACCACCCTCAAGATGATGTTGTGTCGTGCGTTCATATTGCTCTGAACACATACGAAAAATTTTTTCTGAACAAACCTCACGAGGTTCGCATAAAGGGCAACATATTGCACAAGTTATTGAATAAACCCCAGATTCACCAGTGGATACACACAACAGATACTTGCAGAGACCATAAAAAATTTCTTTTGGACTTAATAGTTAGAACAAAGTTGTACAGCTGTCGAAAAATAATTCCTAATTTGTTGAACCAAAAAAACAAAAAACAGCATGCACAAAAATTAAGGAATGTTCAAAATACTTAGAAAGGTTAGTAGAAAACTATATATAGGTATCAAAATTCTAACATATTGAATGATGATTTTTCAGGTCATCGTTTTTCAAAATTATTACTATTATTACACATTCCTTAAGTAAGTAGGTCAGGGAAGAGAGAATTTTCCTGATTTTTCTGTGCGGAACTGCCATGCCGATGCCCAGTGCCGAATCAGTTCCGATGTAGTATATTATTTGAATGCGTAGTATGGAATGGATTCTTGCTCTCACAAATACACTATACAACAACACTCCCACCTTTTAGTTGCGTAAATTCCACAGCAAATTGCTAAAACGGTCTACGTGTACCGCTACCCAGCTAGCAAGCTGACGTTAGAAGAACGTGAACATGTCGTCATTTTAATGACTTCGACGTCAAGTGACCTAGACGGGCCGTCATATTGACGACCATTATTTTGACGTCATTATATGACGTGATGAGACGACTTCTTGACGTCATTTTTTGTAATTGTTCTAAAGGAATTTATCTGAAGTTTTTGATGATTTAATTGAAAGAAATGTAAAATTGAAGTTATAGCTATCCTATTTTTTCTATAACAGTATCTAATAACATTTTTGTGACAACTAAAAGATATATTTAGTATAACTGTTTATTTGTAGGTAGTAAAAATGAAAAAAATTTAACCTATATATTCGTTAAATAAATTTTTCCCGCTTAATTTTTGAAATTGTTCTGCGGTATAGGTGTGTTCGGTCAAGTTCGCGATATGTCGAGACACACGCGTGCACTTTTTGCACGTGACTGCATTTTACCCAATCAACATCAACAACATTCCATCGAAAGAGAACGTGATAATCACAACGCCATTTTATTATTTGTGTGTTGCATCACTTTTAATTTATATGAATTGTGGTTTGTATTTAAGCGTTTCGCATCGTATTGTTGAGTGACCATTATCTTGTGGATTTGTGATCGATATACTTCTTTTTCGTAAAGTGATACTAATAAAAGGTAAGTTTATGATTACATTTTTCTGTGCAACTTGTAATCCTTACTGTTGTGTAGTTTCTAAAATGTCATTTATTGGAATTGAATTTGACAATGATGCTGTCGATGAAATTGCTGTAGTTCATTCTACGTGGATGTCTCCCCACAAGAAACATGTGTGGTGGCCACCTTATAAAAGTTCGAAAACTCTTAATAAAGCATTGTCGTGTGGGGAAGAGCCTGATGAAAACACCTGGGTGGCTTACGCAGTAAAACGTAAATTTTTCTAATGTGGTGGGTATTTGATGTGAACCACTTGTCTAGGGTCTACAGTATATTTCGAACAATTTTTTATATTGCACTTTTTTCAACTTTACGATATTGTTAAATACTGCAGCCCCTTTATAATGCAAGGGGTTTTTATTTTTTCATTGAATGTGTACTAAACTATGTGTTTAATTTTCAGATGCATTAGAAAAATCTTAAAAAAAATTACAACGATGTGAAACAACTTCTGACGTGCAAACGACCGATACTGAGCAAGATAAAAAGCGGCAAAGAAAGCATAGACGTATAAGCTCATCTAGTGCAGATGAGGATGATGAAGTTGTGTCGAGTATTAAACGACCTCCTAGAATAAGTCATTGTAAGTATTTTTGTATAAGCTGCAATAACTACAATTTTGGGTTATAGGTGTTACGACTCCAACTACTCGATCACCTCTGCGAGTTTTATCTGTTCAGAGTATTGCTTCAAGAAGTACTGTATCATGTTCACCATCCCCATCAGTGACATCGGTAGCTGCTGTGGAACAACCAGATCGTGAGACATCGAATATTGATGGTAAGGAATTTATACAGAATATAACCTTCATTTCATAATTTTTTTGTTTTAGATAATTTACATGTTTCTATTAAACAGTTATATAAATTAGTTGCCTTAGTGAAAAGGCAAAACGAACAACTAAGTAAACAAAATGATGAAATATTGCATATTTTAAAAAATAAACCCAGCCAATTGGACAGTACAAATTTGCATCACCAACCAGAATTGCCTGTGAACTTCCCCATTGAGAATCTGGAAGAAGTTGATTTGATTGAAGAATATTTAACGCAGGAGACTAACCTTTCTGCATTGGTATGCAATATTTCTATTCAAGCTGCTAATTATACTTTTAGATGTAGTGTGTGTAGTAATATGTTATTATTTTTAGAGTTCTTATATGTCTACTATTGGTGGTCGTGACATAACATCAAAAACAAATACCATTTTACGTTATGTTTTTACCAATGGTATTGCTGTTCGATACAGTTTTTTGGGCTCCAGAGGGAACAAAAAAGCGTTTTCTACCTTAAAACTTTGTAAAGCCATTATAGGTATGTATTTTGATTTAAACTATATTTAAACTTAGGAGTATAATGTTATCTTTCAGCTGCAGTTTTGGTGTCTCTGCCAAACACACTCGAGATAGATGTAAACAACTGTATCAAAGTATGGCTGAAACATGCACCACAGCGCTTAGCCTTAGAAGCAAAAAGAAATGTTTAAGGTTTGACAATACAATATTTTTTATTTCAAGAAAACGTTAAAACTAATTTTAGTAGTTTTTAGTTATTTAGTATTTTTACTTTAGTTATTAAAATACAATAGATTAATATGAACATTCCTAAACGTAGAATTAAGTTCAAAACAAAATCTTTTGTGAGTAAGAGGCAATTATATCGAAGAGCTGAAAATGATGTTAATGAAATTATTGGTTCACAAATCAAAGTCAGCAAATCTGAGGTCTGTCAAGAAAATGTACCTTGTACCTCAACTTCAACTTTTCCTAATGTTGCAACTGATGGTAGTAATGTTAAAAGTTCTAATCAAGAAGTTCTCACTTTGAGTTCTGATGAAATTAGTGATGATTCTAATGTATCTGATATTAGTAATGATTGTAATACTTTTGAAAATATGGACCATCTTTCTCCTGCTACTACTTCAAAGGAAAATAAGATTTTAAATTCAATAACCTCTGCCATTAGAACATGGGCTGTTACAAATCCAAGTGTCCCTCATACAGCAATAACTTCACTTCTTCACATATTAGCCCCTTTTCATCCAGAGTTGCCGCTTGATTCTCGAACTCTTTTAAAAACCCCTTCAAAATTTAATATACGGAAATTGGAAAATGGAGATTTAATCTACCTGGGCATTCAAAATTCTTTACATGCGTTACTTTCGATACATTCTAATAACTTTTTAGATGATACAATAAACCTTATTTTTAATGTTGATGGTTTACCAATTTTCAAAAGCTCAAATATGCAATTATGGCCTATTTTAGGACTTATACAAAATTTTAATGTGAAAACGCCATTTCCAATTGCAATATTTTGTGGAGTATCAAAGCCAAAACTACTTAATGATTATTTGGAAGATTTTATTAAAGAATTAACTTCCTTACTTCAAAACGGTTTTAACTTTAATAGTAAGAGTTTTAAAGTATCAGTTAATTGTTTTGTGTGTGATGCACCAGCACGATCGTACTTAAAATGTATCAAATCACATGGAGGGTACTCTTCTTGTGAAAAATGTACTGTGGCAGGGACTTATTATAAAGGTAGAGTTATTTTAAATGACATCAATGCAGACTTAAGAACAGATGAGTTTTCGATTAAAACTAGATGAAGATCATCATTTAAATGATTCTCCTCTATTGCAATTAAACATTGGACTGGTAACTTCATTTCCAATTGATTATATGCATAATGTTTGTTTAGGAGTAACTCGTAAGCTTCTCAACTGTCGGATTAGTGGTATTTATAGAGTCAGATTACCTTCCAGGTCAGTTGAAATTCTGTCTGACAAAATGGTTCACCTAAAGAATTGTACTCCAACAGAAATAAATAGAAAGCCTCGTTCTTTATCCGAATTAGCTCGTTTTAAGGCAACCGAATTTCGAACTTTTCTTTTATATCTTGGACCTGTTATTCTTCCTGGAATAATAAACATATCAGTACATGAACATTTTTTATTGCTTCATGCAGCAATAGTGATTTTGTGCTCGGAAAAACATATCAGGGATTTTGGATGTGAAGCAGCTTATGAACTTTTAAAAAATTTTGTACAGCACAGTGAGCAAATCTATGATGCAGAGTTTTTAATTTTTAATGTTCACAATTTAATTCATTTACCAACAGATGTGGCAATATATGGCGCACTTGACAATTTTTCTGCATTTCCTTTCGAAAACTTTCTAGGCCAATTAAAACGTTTAATTAAGAGTCCAAAACAACCACTGATACAAATATGCAATAGATTACAAGAGCTTAATTTTCTAATAAATGACGGCAAAACGTCAAATTTTGTTAATGGTAAACCACAAATTGAACATTTTTGTGGACCAGTACTTTCATTAATGTTACAGTTGCGATATAAACAGTTCAAAAAAGTTTACTTTAAAAATTATCAATTTTCAGTAACTTCATTGTCAAATGCTGACAGTTATTGTATGATTAAGGAAAAAGTTATTCAAATACACAATTTTATATGTTATTCTGATGGGAGTCTGGTAATAATAGGCAAAATGTTTTCTTCGTATTCTTGTTTATATGATTATCCATTCAGTTCATCTTCATTAAATATACATGTTGTTGATAAGCTGTCAGAGTTACAAAGTTGGCCATTATCTAATGTTAATGGGAAATGTATTGTTTTCCCATACAAAGATCATCGTTTTGTTTCAATGCCCTTGTTACATACACTTTAATGTATTATAATTAAGATTATATGTTAAGAGCACTCTAAATGTACATACTAAGTAAGTTTTAAATATATACAGTTTATTCCTACTATTTTTTTATTATCCCAAATTCACGCACTAGATGACGTGACCTATCACGTCAAAGTGATGTCAGATATAACGTTAAAATGCCGTCAAATATAACGTCTATGTGACGTGATTAATAGCGTCAGCGGTACGTCAACAGATCACGTCATTGGTCCGTCAACAGATCTGTGCCATATTCACGTCATAATCACGTTCTATACACGTCTTTATAAGGTGATTAATCACGTGACTAAAAATTCACGTCATTTTGACGTCACCATGCTAGCTGGGTAATCCAACAAAACCGTTAGAAATTATACGCATATAATCAGTTATATTTTCTCACTGTATTTAATTTTCATTGCTAGCTAAATTCAAATAAAGTTTGTAATTAGGTAAAGGTAAGGCGTTAAAATAATAAAATAAATAGGTCCACGGCCTGAAAGAATTAAAAGACTACTTGCGTAGGAAGCATAATATCACATTCCGGTGATTAAATATAATGCTGACAGTATCATGGTCTGTGTTTGGCGCAAAGTAATGACGTAATTCAAATCTCAACTTTGTTGTCAGTACATTAAAGTAGGTAATACAGGTTACATGCTGCTATATGGTAATACAGTGATACAACAGCTTTGAAGAACGGTCACAAGATAGCAACACTTCCTTACAAGATTTTCTACTGCAACAATATCCTATCCCATGACACCTCTTTATATTATTTACTCTATGATAAAATGTAGTAACTAGAATACTCATAACCTTTAATATTTTAATAATGCACAATAACATCAGGGGTTCATTTCATAGTTATATGAAATGCCTCTTAAATAATCAATAATATTACGATTTTGAAAATCTAAAACTAATCTCTTAATTCTTGCGTCGGCGTCACGGTACTTTTTTAGTTTCTTTGGGGGTGGCCTTCCCGCTAACAGTTGTTCGTACTCGATGTCTCGTCCCCTTTGAATGTTTCTCAATGCATCGATAAATTTCCATATACTTGGATGATCCCCATTCCTAATTCTACTTGTAACCTCCGATGCGCTGCTTCTGCGTGGTTATTTGTCCGATCGTTATCATTTAACACTCTGTCAAACAATGACCACATATCTGGAGGAAAAATGGGTGCTCTTCTGCTGTTTCCTCTTCGATTGGGTCGTCCAACGTAATTATCCTCGAGCCACTGCAAAACAGGTTGAAGTTCCAACGGCAAAGTTTCCGCTAACGCATCAATGGCTTCGTCTAGATTGTTTATCGGTACAAAAGCCAAAGATGTGATCATTCTTGCCAAAACCGCAAATTCTGCGTCGTTGTTGTAGCGGTGTGTTAATTCTAGGGTTCCAAGGTGTACTACTTTAAAAATTTTTGTAAGGTGAAAAAAACAACCGTGTATATCCACTCCCGGGAATCCATTTTTAAAAGCATTAATACCTTTATCATAAGTGGAAAGAAAATTATAGGTCTTAGGGAACAAAAGTGAGATAATGGTACAAATGACCCCTGCTCTGGGTCAATTGTACCAGCGATAGGGGACGGTTGTAACAAATAGAATCAATCTCTATTTCGTAGAAATAAAGTAAAAAATAGAAGCAAGCATGCCTACAAAAATAAAAACACAAAGATTCAAGTTATATTTTCTTATTGGAGACTCATATAGGTACTTACAAGCTGTTTATGCAAGCTGACGCCTTGCAGTCCTATATTTGCATGTTAAAATTAAAACTTTGTTAATAGCTAGCATTATAATATGTAGTTCATCGCCCACTCAATACAATTGAAACAAATTCATCATCTACTTGAAAGTGCATTCACAACTATACACTACCATCGAAAACTCAGAAAGCGGCAAATCAGAGCTTTTCAAGTATCACTCTTTTGGTGTTGTTAAAATGCGACTCTTGAATCAAATTAAGTTTATTACAGTGATGAGTGATTTTTACTTACGTCAAAGTTGAGCGTGCAGAGAAGTTGCAATGAATCATATGTTAAGCTTCCTTGGAAACTCAATTTTAAATAACAGGTAGGTAATCGAAATTAATTTATTATAAATTTATAATTTTAAAACTCAGTTTATTTAAAAATTTGAAGCTAATTAAACTCTAATTTTTAGCGGCATCAGTTTCCGTTTGAGTTGAAGGCTCAGAATTTGGATTTTCAGGGTTTTCAAAATTATTTCCATCGAATTCCCCATCATTTACACAGGACTGTGAAAGCTTCTCAATTTCAATTTCATTGAGGATTTCAGCTCGTAATTTTGATTTTAACGCAGTATCCAATCGCGCTGGTTTCTCTGGATCAAAATGTTGGTTTGGACGGCCACATAGGTAACAGAACTTAGCAGTACCTGTAACAATCACAGAGGCACACACAAATATATATAAAATAGTAAATTCACATTTAAGTGTTTAAATTTTACCAACTCGGATATTAACTTACACCTCAAAAATACAGAACAGCGTACACATCTACGATACAATCCATCGGATTTATCAAGGAATTCTATTTCTATTTGACAAACACGACATTTTTGGTTGGGGTACTTTTCCAACGCGAAACAATCAATAACCGCGTTACAATTAGTACAAAATCGATCGAATCTGTCCGTCAGTACTGGCAAATTATGCGAGTGCGCCGCAGAAAATCCCCCTGACCGTCTTTCTTGAGTACCACTTGGTTGCGCCATTTTTTGACTTTTCTAAAATTAATCAGTATCACAAAAAAGTAGGAACGTATTGATTATCACTGACTAACTTAAATTAAAACTTCGATTTCAAAGTTAAACTTGTCCTGTATCCTTCACTCACGTAACACAAATGTGAAATGAACTTAAAATGCACCTGAAATTAATGTATTCACGACTCTTTTAAAAGTAAAACTAAACCGCGGACTAAGCATTTTACAGACAACGACTCACTCAGATCGAGTAAAAATATTACGTAGAATTAACCATGAAAGAAAAACAGCACCATTGTTTAAATACTTTTTAAACAATGACAGCACATTTGCCATCCAAGTTTTACATTACTGGGTACGCAAACGTATATATGTAGGCATTAAAGAATTTCTCGGTAAATACAGTTATATGTATAAACGGCGTCGTCTTCTTCGTAAATTTTTCCTTGGCTATTCCCGTCAACAATTTGCACAAATAGGCCATCCCGACTTTTGACACGCGAAAATGCTGTGTACAATTGTCCGTGTGTAAAAACAGGTTGAGGAAGGTACACACCAATCCTTTCAAACGTTTGCCCTTGCGATTTTGTTATAGTAATCGAGTAAGCAAGACGAAGAGGAAACTGCTTTCTACTAAATTTAAATGGAAGGTCCGTGTTTGATGAGTCAATTAGTATTCGCGGAATTAGAACTTTCTGTCCTTTACGATGTCCAGAAAATATGCTGCACTCTATAATATTATTTCCAAGTGATTCCACAATCAGTCTCGTCCCGTTACAAAGGCCATGCTTTGGATTTAAATTTCGTAACAATGTGACGCAACATCCTTGCTTAAGATTCAAGCAGTGTGGCGGAAATCCCATAGGTGTCAGTGAGTGCAAAAATTCAACCGGATACTGAGCCTCCTCCTCCTCACTTTCGCATTCGGCGACCTTATCAATGCTAAAATATTATCACAGTTAGTTTAGCGGTAAAATAATGTAAAAAAAACTTTAAATGTTCTCGTATTTACCTGTAATATGATTTTTGCTCGCCATTCAACATGGCCAAAACTTTTTCGTTAATTAATAGCGTGTCCGCATTTTTTGGGCATAGAATAGCCATTGACGCAAGACGATCTGAGGACAACGTATTGATATTTTCTCCGTAAACAGATTTGACAATATCGTCAGTAATTATATCACTGCTTAGCTGAACAAAATCACAGTGTTTTGCTGCAGCATCAACTCCACCTCCAACTGATAAGAGCCATTCTCCAAATACTGCATTGCCTTGGTTTAGTCGCATATTTTGTAACAGTTTAAGCTCCTTGAAATGTTTCCAAACCGGGCTGCTTTTCACGCATGCTTCCACAATCTGGACCCGAGTTCCATGCGGAACAACAGGTGCCTGTTGGCGAAAATCCCCCCCGACCACTATAACAATTCCGCCAAACGGATCATCGCAGTTCATCAGAAATCGTAGGCTTCTATCAACAGCGTTCAAAAGATGAGCATGACACATTGATATTTCGTCCCATATAATTAGCTTTGTATTTTTGAGTTCCCTCCATGAGTTTGTGCCTTGTTTAAAACGCGATGTAGTTGTTTCATCAAGATTGATGGGGATGCCAAAGCCAGAATGGACGGTTTTTCCACCTAAAATAAAAGTCATAGTGAATTTACATTTTCAGGTACACTTTGTTGTTTTCATTCAAATACCTTTGAGCAACGTTGCAGCTAAACCTGTTGGAGCTACAGATTTGACCGTTCCTCCATTTCCAAGGATTGTTGATGTTAATGCTTTATATACAAACGTTTTTCCACATCCTCCTGCTCCAGATAGATAAAAGCATTTGTTTTCTGAGATGCCGTTTACAGAATCCATGATAGTTTTGTAAGCAAGCAATTGCTCTGCATTGTCGTTCATCATTGTAACCAATCGATCAGCTTCTTGTTGCTCGTGTACAGCGTCAACTTCTTCCAAAATGTGATAGCCGTCTTTTGGAACTGGAAGTCCATAGTCTTTGCACGATTTTCCAAATTGCATCAAATGCTCTTGAATATCTCTCAGCGCCTGTTGCTCTGCCATATACTCACTGTGGTTCTGTAGGTAATCCTCCATTAACGACGTCTTGTATTTTAAGTACAATTCCGAAGAGGTGCTCGGATGAACCTGGATTAATATTGTCGCAAAAAGTAGACGCAATTCTCGTGGCATTCGAAAAAGTTCAGCTTCGTCCATGGCTTTGTCCCACTCTTCATCATCGTCTAAAAGGTTAATAGCTTTAGCAGCTTCCTGATATGTATCGTGAAGTTTTCCGTTCACAGTTCGTAAATCTTCATAGGATGTGGCGCCTGTCAATTAAATAAAGATTTTGATTTATATTATTAATCTTATGGAATAAACAAAAAATGTAAGTTTTGTTAAATCCATTTTTAACTCTTACCTCGAACATGAAGCAACAAAAGCCGAAGGCAGTATTTTTCCATATCCTTTAAATTTACAAAGTACATCCTGGCAACTACTTTATCTCCACCTAGTTTCCGGGGCTGCCAATGGTTGGATCTCCAAACATAGTGGTAGGGTATATCACAGTATAAGTACTTCCGTGCATTTACGTCGTTTGCATTTAACTGGAACCATCGCGTTAATTTGGTCCCCTTTTTGGCAGCAGCTTCCAAATCACGACGCTCAGCGCCCTCTTCAAAATATACCATTTGCTCAAGCGGGAGGTGAACAGGTAATCGCTCAACAGAGTGGGACCTTCCGGACATTTCGTATTTTTTTAACCTCCACATAGCTTCCGGCGCTGCTATATAACGCGTGTCTAAATAAATCTTGACCTCATCCCAATGATAAGTTCCAGAGCCCGTTGCTTCATTCATTTGAACAATGGCGGCATCATGGCCTTTGTAAATATATTTAAAAATATATTTTATGCTCTGGATTGATGAGCATATTTCAACATTAATGTGAGCATTGTACTTTCGCGACATGTATGGATTGTACGGGACTACCCACCGATTATCTAGTTTTACTCCTTTTATTTCCACAGTACGGTCCAAGTTTCTGCGACGATAAATTGGATAGCCGTTTACATTAATATTTGTTTCATCGCAGAATTCTTTTGGAAATTTTTTAATGCAGGAAATATGCCCTTTGTTCTCTTCCATGCAAGGGGCATCTTTTTTAAGTTCACCGCACGGGCCATGCATCATGCAAGACGTTATTATTTGAAATAGAACTGGGTCAGCAACAGGATCCGGAATCTCAGCAGAAACTGCATTATCAACATCAGCGGCTTCGCGAAATTTGTCTTCATCGTCAAGAATAACTAACATGTGGCAATGGGGCAAACCTGCAGCAATAGACACATTAAATTTTCATTTTTAATCATTCCATTAAAGTTGGTTAGAAGATTTTAAAATGAAACTAAAAATGTACTAACCTCTTTTTTGGAATTCAATTGTGTAAATAAACGCTTTTACTTTTCCAAAAACTCCTCCCTTGTTAGACACCAAATCGTTAATAAATTCCTTTAGCTTCAAATGAAAAACGGTCCCAACCAAATCCGGTCTATCAATTGCTGTTTCTTTGTGTTTTAATTCGTCGCGGATTTCCTTCCATGTGGGATTGCACGTGAAAGTAATAAATAAGTCTGGCTTTCCGTATTTCCCAACTATGACCATTGCGTCCTGATAATTCTGAGTTAGAGCGCGTTTACTTCCTGTAAAACTGGATGGCAAAATAACAATTCGTCCTGGCTTTAAATCCTTTATTTCCGCCTGGTTGTGTACGTAATCCATAAGGCCGCTGTACATGTCAACTCGCAATTTCTTTTGATTTGTTTTATTCCAAACTAACCGTCCACCTTCGACTTTCAAAAATGCATCCACAATATACATTTGCGTCAGTTTGCCTAAATGAAGGATTGGGTTAAAAGACTCTCGTTCTTGCATCCGGTAGGAATAAAATTCCAGCATGGAGATATTTACAACCTTTCTTGTCTCGTCAGCTTTCTTAATTCCAGGCTGCCATCCTGCATCGCCAAACGGAAACATAATTGGATAGGTCATAGGATCACAATTTGGACTAAATATATCGATATTTTGCAACTGTCCAGTTCCCTTATCATAAACAGCCATATCTCGTTTAAATCCAGGTTCCCCATCTTTAGAAACAAACACTGCAGCAACTTCGTTTGCTACAGGCAAATTGTATCGGCGAGGGTCATGTTGTCTATCCTTAATAATCCACATTTCAATTGTATTTTGATTTATATCCATGAGATCTTTCATCATTTTAAAGGCTTCGGCAAATGGATTACGTCGCAGGACTTTTTCAATAATATCAAAAACTTCTTTTCTGCATCCCTCGTTGTGTGTGTTCTGAGACCGCATGTTATTTGCATATTCGGGATCCAAAAAGTAAAGTTGAGCATAGGATGGTTCTGTTTCTTTGTTGTCGAAGTTGTCACTATAAATAAATAATGGATACAACCAAAGTTGCATTTTTTGTTCATTCCGTACTTGATTACCGTTCTCTCGAGTTTTACATTCCGTCAATTGAAAACAAATAATCCATAATTAATTTAACGTACCTGGGTTTAATGGATGTTGTTGTGCGATGGTAGACTTGACCATGGATGACAAACGTTGGAGGACCACCACGAAGTTTAACTGGTTGATGCCCAAATGATGCAAATCCGAAGGCGCTATTAAAGTTCCGTACGTTTCTCATAAAATTTTTGCCGTTTTCGGTGCTCTGGGTAGCTAATTCCCGTAGTTCCAAAGGATAATCATTCAGTTGTCGTAATGTTACACTTCCGTTCTCACAACAATGAGAAACATGTCCTTTAAATGTCTTTTCTCCATTGAAATGTAAAGCTCCACAATGTACGCATTTAAAACTTTTTGTTCCCAAATAGTGTTCGTCAGGCCGGTTATCCGGATTTCGAGCAACATATTTAGATGGCGGGGGTAATTTCATTCTTTGTAGCTTTTGACTTTCGTTTCTTAAATGAAGTCTTCGTTTTTCTGCTTTCTGTTGTTCTGGGGTCATTTTTAATCTTTGTCGTTGCGACCTTAGCTTATCGGCTTCTTTTTCCGCATCACTTTTATTTGCTTGACGTTTACGGCTGTATTCTCTCATTCGTGCCTTCCGTTCTTCGCTTGTTGGAGTTTTTGATGAACTGGCTACAGGCGGTGTCAAATTCATAGTTTTCTGTAATTTAAACACTTTTAAAAATTTGCCAAGATTTCATCATTAACTAAACCATGCCGGTTTCATCATCAACTCAATCAACTAACCAATATTGTATTTAAAAGTATTTGACTTACCTTCAATTTGTGTTAAGCTACTTTATTCCATAAATTGTTCTATTTCGTCATTTAAATCAACACTATAAATTTAACAACGTTTACTAATTTACAATAAACAGATTTATTAAAAATTACTTTTACTGTCAGTTTCTTTATTCGTTTTTTACTCCTAAAAGTGATGTGAAATAAAAGTAAAACTAAACCCACTCAGATCGAGTAAAAATATTACGTTGCATTATGTTGAATTAACCTTGAAAGAAACAGTACGTTTGCCATCCAAGTTTTACAATGACGCGCGAAAATACTGTGTACAATTGTCCGTGTGTAAAAACAGGTTGAGGAAGGTACACACCAATCCTTTCAAACGTTTGTCCTTGCGATTTTGTTAATTAAGCAAGACGAAGAGGAAAATGCTTTCCACTAAATTTAAACCGTTTTTGATGAGTCAATTAGTATTCGCGGAATTAGAACTTTCTGTCCTTTACGATGTCCAGAAAATATGCTGCACTCTATAATATTATTTCCAAGTGATTCCACAATCAGTCTCGTCCCGTTACAAAGGCCATGCTTTGGATTTAAATTTCGTAACAATGTGACGCAACATCCTTGCTTAAGATTCAAACAGTGTGGCGGTAATCCCATGCTTAAGATTCAAACAGTGTGGCGGTAATCCCATAGGTGTCAGTGAGTGTAATATAATAATTCAACCGGATAGGAACGGGGAAGTGGCTCTTAATAAAGAGTGATTATTCAGAATCACAATTGTGACAAGTATAAAATAATGTATGTTCTGCACCGATGCATTCTTCATGTGCCCACAATTTACATTGGGTGCACTGGATCCATTTTTCCCCCCCTCTACTGTTGCTGTATGGTTCAATACAAATTAAACAATAGCATTCATCGTCTTCACTGTCAGAAACTATTATCTTCTGCCTTTTTTTTGG
Source organism: Photinus pyralis (assembly GCF_008802855.1). Classification (NCBI taxonomy): domain Eukaryota; kingdom Metazoa; phylum Arthropoda; class Insecta; order Coleoptera; family Lampyridae; genus Photinus; species Photinus pyralis. The sequence goes on along the minus strand of NW_022170403.1, from coordinate 13,610,636 downwards.
CGCGCGTTTATTTTTGGAGTCTCCTGTTAGATTTTTTTTGGCTCGCTTAGCGCGAGCTTCATTAATTTCATTTTCTATCTCTATTTTTTCTGGGGTGTCTGTGTATATTGCCGACTTTCGCTTTTTCTTTCCTTTCGTTCCAGTCTTTCTAGGCGCCGCTTTAGAAAATGGTCTCACTTCTTCAGGTGAAAAGACAATGGCATCTGGTGTAGATGCTATTGATGGAACTGTAATGTCTCGTAAAGGGTCCCTGTTTGGTATAGGAGTCGTTGGTTCTGTCACTGATTTAGTAGCAGGTAAATTTTCAATGTTTGGAACATTATCTGTGGATGTGGAAGGAATTGGAGAATTTTCTCGGCCTGTTGTATCAGTAATTGAATCTTGAATTTTTGGTGCTGGTCTATCAGTTACAAAAGAAGGACCGAAGTCTAAATCCGAAAAGATCTCTCTATTAAATGGGTAAATACCTGTGCACCTAAACCCGGCCTGAATGTTATTTTGTGTCAAAGCCAAGGGAGCTGCAGTGGCCACAATACCCGGTATGTCGTATATGGTCATTGGTCTCCCTGGATGATTTCTAATCCATGCGTCGCATGCAGCATTTACTGCTTTTTTTAATGGACCATATACCGAGCGGTCAAGGGGCTGCAATTTATGAGAGCAGCGAGGTGGAAAAGAAACCATGATGATCCCGTTCTTTTTACAAAAGTCTAGTGATTCTATGGTTATATGGGAAGCATGGTTGTCTAATAGTAATAAGACTTTATGTGACAACGATGAATTCGTATGATTTTGAAAATGCTTCAAAAATATTATAAATTCCTTTTCTTGCATCCATCCGGAGCCGTTACCAGCACCAATACAACCTAAGGACCATCACGCACAAAATGTTCGTGATATCTTAGTCGAGGAAATATAAACATGACTGGAGTAGAATTTCCCAATGCATTAATTGCCACAGTAAGAGTTACTAGAGTACCACGTTCAGCCGATGTCAATGCACCAACCTGTTTTGTTCCAGTTTTAGCTACAATTCTATTTGGTTTTTGAACTGTGGTAATTCCAGTTTCGTCTACGTTATATATGTCCTTGGCTTCGAATTTTTCACGATCCATAACTTTTGCGAGGTTATCAAAGAACAATTTAACGTTTGCAGGATTAAAGCTGGTGGCTCTGGAAAGGCTTGTTGCTTGTGGAGTTCTGATAGATAAATCCGGGTGTCTCCTCATGAATCCCAAAAACCAGTCCTCACCAGCTAAGCCATTCTCATTCCAGTTTGCTGGACATTTTAAATTGTATTTCGTTGCCAGCTGTAGTGCTTGTATACTTGTATAGTATACTTGACCCTTTCATTTTCATGTTCAACAGAAAATACCCTATTGGCTGGTTTATACCCCATACTCACATTTACAGTCCCTTCTACACCACTACTATCTGCAGCATCTTTTCTTTTCTTCCGGTACCTCAGTAGCGATACGTGACACAAACCGAATTGGGCTGCGGCTGCACGTATAGAAGATCCTGATTTAACGGAATTATGGGCCAGTTCATACAAAGATCCGTCACGTGACGACCTATGTTTTATTTATCCTTTTTCGGGGCATCTGTAATGAAATTCAACGTACTATAGAAATTAAAAAAATGAAACTGGGGTCAGTTGTACCGGTACAATCGACCCCGGCAGCTATTTTAAAATTGAGACGAGGTTTTAAAGGACACTCAGATACGGCACTGATATTATAAGTACAGTAAACATGGCCTCAAACCCTAACAAATGCATACAGGGGAGGTAATTACGGAGAAAAGAAATTTGAAGGTGTCACATACCTATAAACGAAATAGATAGAACTTACTTTTAAAGTTGAAAAATACACTACCGTACATATCACTGTAAGACGGGGGTTACACGCTCAGTTTGGAATCAGTTCAGTCCATGACCTTGATCAGGAATTGACTGATCGCAAACTGATGGACTCCCTTCAATGGTTACATGATCATTCAGACTGATATCAGTCTAATTGAGAACGGGCTAGAATAAACACATATTCCGTGTTAAAAACTATGGATATTCGTAAAAAAAAAGCTGCTATTGCAATAATAATTGCTGTGAGTGCAACAAAACGTCGCATTAGGAAACGGTGGACTAAAGAGTGGCTACTGAAAAGAGATCAGTATACGCATTTGAAGTTGTTGACTGAAATAAGAAACGCAGAAGAAGAGGAAGACTACGCAAATTATTTTCGAATGAAAGAGGCCTGCTTTGACGACTTGTTGGAAATGGTGAAGCCATATTTGACGAAAAAAGATACGATTATGAGGAAGGCGATAAGTGCGGAAGAGAGATTGGCTGTCACTTTAAGGTACCTTGCTACCGGTAGGAACATTCAAGATTTAAAATTCTCGGTTATAATGTCACCAGCTGCTATCAGTAAGGCAATAATGGACACATGTCAAGCGCTGCTTTATGTTCTTCAATCTTACATAAAGGTAAGTCTAATAAAAGATTACGCACATTTTTTACAGCATATACTTTTCTTACAAAACTTAAAAAACACAAACTCAAAAATGTCAAGTGGGTACAAAACGAGAAAAGTATCTCAACCAAAAAGTAACATAATGCAATTATTTACTAATTTCCTGTAAAGTCAGTAAATAGTGACCCAATATTGGAGTATGTAGGATGATAATCTTGTGTTTCAAATTCAAGTGCGAGAGAAGGGGATGAAAGAGGTGTTAACACGTTGGTAGCAGGTGACTGAGATGAGTGTGGAAATGGTTGAGATAGGTGCGGAGATGGTTGAGATGAGTCCGGAGAAGGTTGAGGTGAGTACGGAGATGATTGAGGTGAATGTGGAGGTGGGGGTGATGGTTGAGATGAGTGGGGAGAAGGCTGAGGTGAATGCTGAGATATCCGAGGTGAGCGCAAATAAGGCATATATGTGGCTGTATTAATTTGAACCGCATGTCTATGTAAATTTCCTAATTCCGCTTCAAATAGCACATCGTTGATTGCCTTTTTAGCATACAATCTTTGAGTTGGATCAAGTCGGTCTAAAGTTTCTGCCCAATGACATGCAAGTGAGTTAGCACCACTACTGCTACTGTTGGGTTCAGATAAATATGCACATGCCCGATCTAATAACTCATTTTGCTTTGCAAGCATGGTTTTCTTCGCTTTCTTCGCAGGCGGTGGCGGCATCACTGTGTTTGCAGAGGAAATGGATGAAACGCTTCTTTGCGATTCCATTCTCTCCTGTTCTTGTGGTTGTGTTAGGTCTGGACTAGGTCCATCTGCATTATCATCTCCATCAGTATCGAGAATCTTAAAAAAACAGTATACATTTAATTTTGCAGATGCCAATGACAGAGGAAGATTGGAAAGAGATTGCTTCTGATTTTGGGGAAACATATCAGTTTTGGAACTGCTTAGGGGCTTTGGACGGCAAGCACGTTGCAGTTCAAAAACCGGCACATTCTGGAGCATTATACCGCAACTACAAAGGTCATTTCAGCATAGTTCTCATGGCGTTAGTTAACTCCAAGAAACAATTTATCATGATAGATGTTGGTGCTAATGGCCGAATATCCGATGGTGGGTACTATTCTATACTAAATTCTGGGAGCTGTATCAAAGAAGTGACTTAAATATACCAGATCCAGCGCCTCTGCCAAATATAGAAGAACCATTTCCTTACGTTTTCATATCAGATGAAGCTTTTGCGCTCGGAAAACATTTAATGAAGCCCTACCCACAGAATGCGTGCAATAATGAGCGAAAAACATTCAATTATCGATTATCACGTGCTAGATCAGTTGTAGAAGGTGCCTTTGGGATACTCAGATCAAAATTTGGAATTTTCCACAAAGCAATATGTTTCGAGCCCAAAAAGGCTGCAACTATAGTAGCAGCGAGCTGTTATTTACACAATTACTTGATGAAAACACAGCCAAGGCTTTATTTAGCATCAAACTGGAGAATCACAAACGCAGATAATACTGCATTACGTGATTTGGAGCCAGCTAGCATTCGAAATTCAACAAGTGATGCGAAAACAATAAGAGAAAAATTTTGTCATTACTTTAATAATGAAGGTAAATTTCATTTTCGCAAAAGCGATTAAGTTATTGTTCTCAGAATTACCAACCAGAATTTTACTACTTTTACTTTACTTTTGCTAATAATTTTCTGAATCAAACGAACAAATTCCATACAATGTAAATTTGTCAAGGAAATAAATTACATATTAATGACGTTAATGTTATTATTATTACTCCACGACCTTATATATTATCACTTATTATTATTACTATCTATTGCAAAAAGAAAAGAATGCAATTCTTACCTGAGGTTTCTCAAATTTGCCCAAAAAATGAAGATATTCAAACGTCCAACTTTTTGGGGTATATATATCATCCCCTCCAGCCCCTGACCTTCGCGATGATTCTATTTTTTTTAGTTCACGACGGTAATTTGATCTTAATGTATTTATCTTCTTTTTGACATCATCCAAGGTAACCTGAGGTTTTATTTTTTTATATATGACCAACAGCTTTTCCAGAGCTTCATTTCTCTTATATTTGTTAACGTAATCTTTGTCCGTTTTATCCCATAGGATTGGCATGGTTTCAAACGTTATAATAAAATCTTTCTCGACCTCCAACGGCTGCGTTTGCGAGTCGTCCACGTGCACCTCCATTGCTGACCGGAAGGTAACTGATTTGAGACTGATTTGTGCGCAATACACGATCAATCTGTCGTCAATCCTCGACAGACTGACAGTAATTATTAAAATATTTAAATATCGATCAGTCTGGTTTATCAGTCCATCAGTCAACGCATTACACGCGAAGTCTGACAACATTCTGACCACAATCACGGACTGAACTGATTCCAAACTGAGCGTGTAACCCCCGTCTAACGAATGGCACTGTGATCACGTGCGTTATGGCGTTATGAACGTCACGATCATGCGCATTATCTGCATAAATAACACTTATAAAGACTTGCTAGTTTCGGTAATATTTGAAATGTTACAATTGTCCCCGGTCTCCCCTACCAGTGTTCGGACTCGCTCAGAATCTGTAACAATAGATCAGTAATAAATTAGGAAATGTAATTACCTCGGTAATTACTATGTGTAGTACTGTTTTTAAACTTTCAAATGCAACATGATATGAAAACTTAATGGAAGGAAATTTAATAGTCGATAAGAAATTATTTAAATTTGTGTCATGCAAGTATCAATTGGAGTATTAGATACAATTACGGCAATTGCGAATAGGAAAATAAATCAAAAATTTTATAATATTTCCGAATATTTTAGAGTTAAAATTGATCGTCGATCCATGGATTGTTGTACGTAATAAAATGAAGATACATACACGTAATGAACGTTGTCTCCCAAATATTACAATTCGATTTTGATTTGGTCCACTGTCTGCCAATAAAAATAATTCTTGATCATTATTCGGCAGTTGATAATATTTGTATTCGTCAGGAAAAAGAAGATCTTGGATCGTTACCGGATTGGGAGGTGCCATATTAATCTCATTCCTTTTGCGTCTAATAACTTTTCTTAGGGCATTGCGATTCGGAAGGACAGCTGTAATAGTCAAGATATTAAAGGATGTAATTACTTTAGCAGTTTTAATTACGGTCAAAGTTCCATATAATATTGAGTCCACTCTTTCCATGAAATCAAATAAAAAATATAATTATTACAACAAGGGTTACGTTATGAAGAAAGAGCAGTAAATGTTCATTTACAAAAAAATATTAAAATTATTTGCATACCTTGTGCTGCTGCAGTAAGTGGAGCCGAGCAAATGTTTATTATTTGGCTTGGCTGTTCCATTGTTTCTGCAGCTCTATCCTTGGAGGCACAAACAGCTACATCGGATTCGATTTTTCCAGCTACAGAGTCGTGGTTGTGGTCTCTGACTTCCTTAATAACCTCATTGTTCTTTACATGAATTCTTCCCTTACAAACATTTTTCCTTTCGCATCTCCAAAACTGGATAGAAGCATCTCGTTCACTCACTCGATCAAACACGTATATATGACCATTACTCGCGAACTTATCTTTCTCACGTTTACTTTTAATATTAACAGCCATTGCTTGTAAACACAATTTTAAGATACTGATAGGTTTAAGGCACGAATTAAGAATGAGATGAAATAAATGAGACTTTAATCCCTCCCTTAATGGCTCAAGTGTTGTACTTCCAAGGAGTTTCCAAATTTAAGTACCATCAATGAAAGGATGCAACATACCAATTCAAAAGGAATATCTGGTATTGTTTCCCTCTTTGCATAAGTAATTAGATATTTAATAAAATTTAATTATATATGTATATATATATATATATATATATATATATATGATTTCTGACTCCCTAAGCATTAAATGTGGTGTCCTGCAGGGTAGCATTTTAGGTCCCTTGCTATTCAATATATATGTTTCTGATCTTCACCGATACATTAAATACAGTGACATACATCAGTATGCAGACGATATACAAGTTTTGAAAAATATACCATTAAAGGGTCTCAATGAGCATATTAATCAACTAAACTGTGACTTAATGGTTATTTATGAGTGGGCAACACTAAATAATCTTAAACTGAACCCTGCTAAAACTATAATCATCCCAGTCGGTACCAAAAAAGGCATACAAAGATTTTTTCAAGAACAAACACAAGCTGTGAAAATAAATGGTGTCTGTGTAGAATTTGCAACCTCTGCGCGAGTCCTTGGTTTAACTCTGGATCGAACTTTAACCTGGGAACCTCACATTAAACTTATCTGTTCAAAATCACTATATAAACTGAGAACCTTATATAAGGCTAAAAATCTTTTGTGTACACACATTAAACTAAAGCTGGTAAAACAATTAATACTACCTCATTTAACATATGGTGATGTGTGTTATCAGGGACTCAAAAAACAATTGTCTTATAAAATACAACAAATTCAAAATCACTGTTTACGTTTTGCGTGTAATCTTAAACGTAGTGATCATATACAACCTATACTTAAACATCATAATATGCTAAATATGAGAACTAATCGAATATACCACATGCTAAGACTTTTGCATAAAATCATTCTTAATCGAATACCGCTTTATCTCTACACAAACTTTCGGGCACTCAGTAGTTTCCATTGTTACGGTACTAGGACTTCAAATATTTATATTCCTAAGGCTCAGACAAGCATTGGAGCATCGTCCTTTTATATACAAGCGGCCAAATTGTGGAACAAGCTGCCAGAAGATGTTAGACACACCAGGTCCTGTAATGGTTTCGATCGCACGTTTTTTGTTTGTTGCAGGACTCTGAACATGTTTTTTTGATGTTTAATGTGTAAATTTATACGTAGAGAGCTATTATGTTTTCGTTTTTCTTGTTATACTGTTTAACTCACTTTTTACTTTTTTTTTTTTTTGTTATATTTACTTTGTATGTCATAATATTGTTAACTTGTTTTGTTATAAGTATCTGATGCGACCAAGTTTGTAGAGGGGGGATACTAATGGCCTTATGGCTTCTCCTATCCCTTAATAAATTTATATTATTATTATTATTAATTATATCATAATGACTCCTTTTCAATGGTTTATAAGGATAGCCGATGTTATTAGAATAGTGGGATTAGGTAAACAATACACTAAGTGGTTCTACCCGTGCCTTATTGTGTCAAACAAAGACACACAAAATGCGGATTGGCCTTCATTAGCGAATTCACTGAACTAACAAAATTATATTTCTGCGTTTGTCAGACATTCGTCGTGTCCAAAATTTTTGAAAGAAATTTGTGACCTGTAAAGACTCCGATCACGTATTGGTCGACCCCGGCCGTTCTACTACACCATCAAAATTTGTTTTAGTTCAAATTTGATATTTTAATGCGCCAAAACGACCCGCGCCAAAACAACCCGCGCCAAAACGGCTTGCGCCCAGACGGCCACGCCAAAACGGCCGCGCCAAAACGTCCCATCCCGGCATGTAATCGATCATTTTTCCCCAATATTCATATTCTGTTGCAAATTCTGGCCACATTACCCGTATCTACTGCCTCCTCAGAACGATCCTTTTCCTCGCTAAGACGTTTGAAAGACTATTTGCGCAATTCAACTGGTCAAGAGCGACTAACAGGACTTGCTCTGTTAAGCATTCACAGAAATATTAAAATTGATACCGAGGAGGTGGTAAATCGTTTTGCGAGGGAAAAGCAAAGAAAAATTCAATTGCTACTATGATTACTATTTGTAAAATTTTAAATTGTTTGTTTTTTTCTTTAACCTGATATTTTCATATAATACACATACACCTATTAAAAAATGACAGTTTTTTTTAAATCCCTAATTTATTATCAAAATCAAATTCCATGGTTTAACCTCCCCCAAAATTTTTGTCCAGATACGGCCCTGCTGTAGCCTAAGTAAACTCCACGACCTTAAACTGTCACTAAATTGAAATTCAACTTTTTTTGCAATCTTGTAAAATTCTTCGGCGCTACTCCTATTTTTATGGCCATATGCACCGTACTATAAAAAGCTCAGCTTAATATTTAATCGTGCTTATATCACTAATTTGTTATGCACCGGTGTAAAAATGCTCTCTAAGCTCGCTTAACCTTAAGCCTCCAACAGTGGCGGTTTAATTCGTTTAAGCTACGCTTTGGAAGGCATAACCTCAAATCTCATATTTTTCTGTTTATTGTTTGTTATGGAAGTCGAAGACGAAATAGTTTTAGATGACGATCTGGATATCATGGATATTATCGAATATGGGTTTCCTCGTATAATATACCAGAGACCCAATTATATTGAAAGCATGGACGATATGAATTTTTTTCGAAGATTCAGGTTAACAAAACAGGCCACTATATCACTTCTGGAGCTTATCGAAGATTAGTTGGAATTTGATAATGATTTGTAAGTATCCCATAGCAATACTGCAGCTGCATGATGGTATTGCACTACAGATTTGGTGATTAATATAAGAACATTTAAAAATACTACTAATGTTTCAGGAACAACAGTGTATAACCGATAAATCAACTGTTAACAACCCTTTTATTTTATGCCAGCAGTAGCCACCAAATTAACATTGCATATGAACCAAGGTACTGTCTCGCGTGTAATCAAAAAAGTTTCACAAGTGATTGCTGGTCTTCGAAACCGCTTCATAAAGATGCCCTCGACCCCAGAGGAAATAGTTGCTAGTCAAAATAGCTTTTACAGGGTAGCACGCTTTCCTCGCGTAATTGGATGTGTTGATGGAGACATATAAAAATTCGTTCTCCAGGTAAGTAAGTGCACATAGTTTAAAAAAACTAAACATCTCAATGTATAGGTGGCGAAGATGGAGAAGTGTACAGAAATAGAAAATCCTATTTTTCTATAAATGTACAATTAGTGTGTGACAGTACCCTAAAAATCATAAATGTTGTTGCCAGATGGCCAGGTTCGGCACATGATGCAACAATATTTAATAACAGTCGTTTGAGGACAAGGTGTGAGGCAGGGGAGTTCGGTACTGCTATTCTTCTTGGTAAGTAACCGTTTATTTCAATTTCACTACCTACTGTAGGTTAAGTGCATTGTACTATGTCAAAATGTTTTAAGGTGACGGTGGATATGCACTTAAAGCATACTTATTAACACCGCTTCTGAATCCAACCACACCAGCACAGCAATTATATAATGAGTCGCACATTCGCACACGGAATTGCACCGAAAGAACAAATGGTGTATGGAAAAGACGTTTTCCAGTACTGTGTTACGAACTTCGGTGCCATATTGATACCGCTTTAACTGTCATTGTAGCAACAGCAGTTCTGCATAACATCGCGATTAATATGCATGAAGACATGCCACCACCTCCGAATGACATAAATGGGGAGGAACTGGAGTATCTAATTCAGCAGGGTCAGATTGAAGCTATACAGGGACCCCAACATATTAATTACGATTTCAGAACACACATTGTTAATAATTATTTTGCACATTTATAAAATATGTATTTGTTACTTAACACATTTACGTATGTACCAGTTTATAATATTATTGTTACCTATATTACTATAAGTATAAAACAGATAATTACTAATTTTCAGTGTCAAGCTCTTCATCTCTTTTCAATTTTCTAGTTAACAAAGCAATTTCTAGTTGATGCTTTTTGAGAATCAATTCATTTTCTTTTTCCATATGTTTATGTTGTGCATCCAATAAAGAAATTCGTTTATCAAGTAATATTATTGTATTTCTTAGCAATTTCAGACGATGTTAGCGTTTTCACGACGGTTGTTGGTCTTCTTCTGCTACACTGTTTTGGTGTTCGCGCCTACACAAAATGAATGGCTTGATTAAAATGAATTCTTCTTTTCTAAAAACTTACTTTAGAGCTATTAGGTGTGGTGATGTCTAGTTGTGGTGCCATTTGCAATGGCACAAAGTGTTGCACTTATTGGTTGTTTTAATTGATTTGGAGTACTCCTTTTCCAATTCATAACGTTGGATGCTGGCATGACGCCCTGTGCAGTCTAAAATATAATGCAAGTAAGTAATGTACTTTACTTTGAGGGTAGACACAATGATCAGATATGACAACCATAATCGTAAAAACCTACCTGAATTTGTGAAGTGTTGTTATCAGCATAATATTCACTGCCAACCTCCAACACAAACTCAGTATCTGTATCGAATTGTTGAGTATTACGTTGTGGGATTGCGTTTTCATCAACATCGTCATCAAATGGGTTTTGTAGTCCTACCAAAGTCTTTTCATTCATGATTGATGTCAGTATATCATCAACCAATGTTTCGTCATCGTCTTTCTTTTTCTTAGGTGGTGGCTCACCACCAGTTAATAAGACGTCTCGTTTATGATTGGCTACAGTTTTACGCAGTTCTTTCTTCCTGTTTTCGTAACACTTCTTTAGACAGGATGCGTTTCGGAACGTTGTAGTAGACGAAGCATTAAAGTCTATTTCGATTTGTGACCATGCCTGCTCTTTTTGAGAGACAGACATGCGGTCAGTTTTTTTGTCTTCTAGTATTTTACTATATTTTTCTGAAATCATCGTTAACAGGAGCAGTTTCTCTGCACTAGAAAAGTTTGCCACCCTAATTTTTTCTTTGCTCATGATTTGTTAATAATTAGCGAACTCGTAAAATTATACTTTGCACACACGTTATAGTAGTTTACATTGCGAGACCGTTACATAGAACTTTACAAGCGAGCACGGAAGTTACCAAGCGAGCTTGTTATCCGTGCGAGCTTGTAAAGTTCGGGTAACGGGTGAGCAGTTGTACAACGTTTTATGGTATTCCGAATCGTAAATCTTTAACGAAAAGTTCTTTTTCTTTGGAAAAAAACGAAAGTTATTCAATCGAACTGGCCGTTGAAAATATTTGGCGAACGTTACTACGACAACATTGTTGTATAAACAAAAAAAACGTTTTGTGTTTTTCTTGAATCCTGACAGAAAATGGATCTTCCAGACGAAATAATCCAAGAAGCGGAAGAAGCTAGTGGAAAATTAATGCCTGAGAAATCCCGAAACCGGTACGAAAAGGAACTGACAGCATTTAACGAATGGAGAGCAAAGAGAGTCGGCGAAATGGTACTGAGCGAGACCGTTGTCTTGGCGTACGTTTCTGGTTTATCAAAAGTTTTCAACGCATCAAGTCTATGGACTAAATTTTCAATGCTGAAGAAAGCTCTCATAGTTAATGGCAATGTTGATATATCTAGGTTTGTTGCGAGAACAATAATCACCGTATTTGTTGTATCTACCTAATTTAATTGGTTTTATAGATTTGGAAAGGTTATCGCGTTCATGAAGGCTCAAAATGTTAATTACGTGCCGAAGAAATCTAAGATTTTGTCTGTTGAGGACACCCGCAAATTTATTTTAGAAGCTTCAGATGATTTTTTGCTCTGCAAAGTTGTCTTGGTCTTTGGACTGTATGGGGCTTGTCGCCGAGATGAATTACTTAAGCTAATTGTGGATCATATTGAGGACCATGAGAAGTACGCTCTAGTAAAGTTGCAATATACGAAGACTCATACATCTAGATCGTTTCTTATTCCTGATGCAAATGGATCTTTGAATCCTTATGAGATTTATAAAAAATATGCTAAATTACGTCCTCTTGATGTCGGAACGAGACGCTTTTTTTTTGGGATACAGAAAAGGAAAGTGCGTTGCTCAGCCGGCTGGTATGCATACCATTGGTGGTGTACCGCGAAAAGTAGCAGAATTCCTTGGTCTGGACCACCCTGAAAAGTATACTGGGCACTGTTTAAGACGAAGTGGTGCTAGTATGGTTGCGGAATCTGCTGGAAATCTTCTGCCAGTAAAACAAATTGGCGGCTGGAAGTCCTCAAGAGTGGCAGAGCGATACATCGAAGCGTCAGTGAAGAGCAAAATGGCAGTTGCAGCAATGATACCCCTGGCGGGTCCTAGCAATATCCACTCAACGCCAAATGGGGCTGTTGCATCGTCTTCAACTGCTGGACTAATGATTAGTGGGAATTCTAACTGCACGATTGAAGTGCATATGTGTAAACATAATGATTGTTCTTAATTTTTCTTATTTGTTGCCTTCTGCCTGTGCATATCTTTAATAAATATGTACCTATTGTTGCTAAACAGCCCGTTATAACTTAGCCCGTAAAAAAATAACGGGCTAGCCCGTAAAGAGGCTCTTTATGCATATAATCACAGATCAATAGAAAGGTGCTTACGATTCAGAATACCATAAAAAATACAAAAGGTCGTATAACTTATAAACATGTGAAAATAGTGAGGTTAAAAAGCACAAATACGCAATGTTGTCAAATATATTTAACGCTTAACGAAGCTTAGATTAATTTTCTGCGGTGAATACAAATCACATCCAAGTAAGGCTTAAGGATTTAAGCGAGCTTACACAAGCTCAGCTTAGGTAAAAAACGGTGCATATGGCCATTAGTCGACCATAACAAACAAAACTAAAGTTAGGAGGGCAGCACTGTCGTACCTACTAATATATAGGCGCGAAAACACCGATTTTCAAATGTCATACTTTCTACAGACCTGTTAACAATTACCCCTAATTTACATTTACCCCACCCGACCCTACCTAAGTTCGAGTCGGCGCTGTCGAGCTGCGTGCCAGTGGCGGACCTAGGATTGGGCCTGTTTGCTCTTATCTACCTTTCTTTAAACACTCGTGATTGAGTTCGAGAAGGACGAACTACATAGTATTCTAACTAATGTCTTCGGATTGGATGTCGAAATATAATTATTAAAATATGAAAAACCAAATTTTTTTAAAATGCCTGTAAAAAGCCTTTGAACTACCCCATTCGGAATCTAGACACCTCCTGAGCTTCACATGATGCTTGTCGTAACTCCAAAAGACCTTTAGAAGGTAAACGAATTATCGATTAATTAAGAAATGCTGTGATTAGCCTTAACCCGATTTGTCCCAGATCTTTTTTTTTGCAAAACAACTCATTATTTGTTATAAACGTATTCATTTAGGTCACAATATCATAGAAAATGGGTTGTTTTGTTTTGTTGATTTTGCGTTTTTCTTTAATTGTACGTTGCCATATGGCAACACTGGGTCATACCGTACTATTCTTTAATGGAAAGATAAATAATTGATTTATCACATAAGAACTTTATTTATGAAACTAATACAAAATAATTAAATTGGCGTATGATACTTCTTAAAACATTTCAAACAAAGACCTACATTGCATTTTTCGCAGGCCGTGCGACCAATGGTGTTGCAGGATAATCCAACGCATCTCCTTTTCTTTTCAATAGGCAACGGCCAGTGGTTCAAGCCATCAAATCTTATTTCTTCATAGGCTGTATCTTCAATTTTTCGTTTGCGTAAAAGTCCAGGTCCCTTCGCTTCTTGTCCATAGTGTTTAGCGTAAAAGATTGCGATGTTGCGTCTAAATTCTAACTGTGACATTGTTGGGTGAACCGATCTATGAAGCTGCCACGCATTTTGGACCGATACATCAAGCAACCAAGTGAATATGCTGCTCCACCATTTCTTACCCCTGTTGCCAATGCGATAGAGGCTTACGTTTTGGTCCACGCCTCCCATGTACTTGTTATAGTTTCCGATAACGCAAGGACGGGATACAGTTATTTTTTGTTTTTTTGCCTTTGAATACCGCTGTACATTGGACATTGGATTTTTTCCATATGCCGTAGATGCCGCACATACAACGGAATTATCGACCCATTTTGTCAAAACAATATCTGTTTCTTTTATTGGATTCGCGCAATGACTACGGGCGAGTGAAGACGTCTTTTGCAGTTGCGGGTGTTACTAATATCAATATAAAAGTGTCGAAGTCTGTTTACATAATATTGATTAATACAGATAGTTTTAGTGATACAATGGTGTTAACGCAATCTCAACTTCAGGACATTCAAGACCTTATGCATAGCTCCATTCAAACACTATGCAGTGATAAAAATTTCTTACAATCTATAGCGCAAAATGTTGCCACAATTGTCAGTGATAACCTCCGGAAAACGTTCGATGACCAAAACGAAGTTATTAAGTCGTTAAAGCAAGAAATCTCTACCTTAAAATCCCGTAATGATACGTTGGTCAAAGAAACTCAAAATCTGGGAAGCAAATTAGACGACTTACAACAATATACAAGGCGTAACAACATTCGTATTTTTGGTATCAAGGAGCAGCCCTCTGAAGATATCGATAACATCTTGCGCGATACCCTGCATAACAAGTTAAAATTAAATCTTGATGTTACGGCGATCGAAAGAGCACATCGGGTCGGTAAGGATTCTGGGCACGGTCGGCACATTATTGCGAAGTTTATCAGTTTTCGCGACCGGGACATGGTGTTCAGGTCTAAAAAGCTATTAAAGGGCACTGGGATCAGAATTGCTGAAGACCTCACTAAAACAAGACTGTCCGTTTACAAAAGCGCGATAAACCAATTCCAGAAAGAAAATGTATGGACTATGAACGGAGCTATATTCATAAAACGTAGCGGGAAGAAGTTTGTGATCAAATCGGAAAATGAACTGTCCAAGCTGGCTTCGTAATGCAGTTATCGATAATCCCGCAATGCTATTTACACGTCTTGATGCTATTGGCATAATTTTTAATTTAATCTTTTCTTACTCATTTGCTCAACCTGACACTAGGTGCTACTTTGTTAAATTTTTGTACTAATTAATTTCATAAATTCAATCAAATTTGTTAAATTTTTGTACTAATTAATTTCATAAATTCAAACAAATTCATTTTGATAATAGCATATAGCTTCCATTAGGCAGTTTAAATAAATATAGTTCCTATACCATATCGTTTACATTTCAAATTATCTTCCATAATAAACATTTGTTTCTAAATTTTCAAATCAGATATTGCTTTGTTGATAACCCATAAATTGTAATTTGTGTTGTTGGTATTGTAAACTACATTATTATTTTTTGAATTACACATTAAGTAACTAAATGCTTGTAAACTAAATATCTAGAACTCGCACTCATGAGGCTTGAAAGTCTATATTACTAAAGGATTTTTTTTTATGTTTTAGGAGAAATATGGGATCAAAAAGTATAAGCTTGGCTCATGTAAATATGCGTTCTTTGCTACCCAGCTTTGCTGCCTTTTCACATATGGTGCAGACCTCTTCTTATGACATTGTAGGCGTTACAGAAACGTGGTTAAAGCCACACACACTGGATAATTTTATTCATCTAAATGGCTATAACGTAGTGAGAAGAGATCGTGATGGCAGAGGGGGCGGTATTTGCCTTTTCATCAACAGTCGCATGCATTTCACCGTACTTAAAGTAGAGTTGGCGGACTTTATTGAACAAATATGGGTGAGAATCTACATGAATAAAAAAACTTTTATAGTCGGTATGGTGTATCGTCCCACTAAGGGAGCTGGTATGTCATTTTTATCTGCACTTGAATCATCTTTTACAGATATGTTCCTTGAGAAGGATTTAATCTTCTGCTTGGGGGACTTCAATATAAACTATCTTGATAATAACAATTACCTTAACATAAACCTTTTTTCAATTTTACGATCTCTCGATTTAAAGCAAATAATCACATTACCCACACGTGTCACTGCCTTTTCATCAACCTTAATTGATCTTATTATAACAAGAAACGATTGCACCGTGCTGGAAACAGATGTCATCGACATGCATCCTCTCACTGACCATTGCTTGGTGTCGTGTAAATTTGCTGTTCAGGAATCAATAAATATAACACCTCTATGTAAAACTTATCGGGATTTCAAATTTTTTAATTTAGATTCATTTGATAATGACCTTAGAGCTATAAATTGGAACAGAATGATGGATATGTTGACTGTAGAGGAAAAACTTCAGTTTTTAAATACTAATATTCTTTCATTACTAGACATGCACGCACCACTTAAAAAATCTACGTTTACAAAACCTTTTACACCGTGGTTAACTGATACCATTAAAATAATGATATCGTTACGAGAAAAAGCCTTAAAAAGATTCCGATCTAGTAGTAATCCTGCTCATTGGAACTACTATAAATCATTAAGAAATCTGACCACTAATGCTATCAAGGCAGAGAAAAAAGCATACCTACAATTCATTTTTAAAAATAAAAGCCCAAAATTAGCGTGGACTACAATTAAAAAAATGAACATTTATTTATCAAATAAATCTAAAACTATTCCATCTAATCTACTTGATGCTAACTGCGTTAATAAATATTTTGTAGAGTCTGCGGACCTAACTATAAAGGACGATGCTGATCTTATCAATTTCTATAAAAGGAATTCACGCGATGACAAGGTTCCCAAGTTTTCATTTGCTGAAACTAACGAAAGATTTGTAAGTAATGTAATTAGTAAAATAAGGACGAAATCTTACGGTTCTGATGGCATTAACATTGATATAATCAAAATGTGTAACCCCTTTCTACTACCCCATATTGTACATATTATAAATTTTTGTATAGTGAACTCTGTGTTTCCTAGTGCGTGGAAGGAAGGGCTTGTTACACCAATCCCTAATGGTAACTCTGTCAAATTCGTCCTATAACCATATTACCCGTGTTGTCGAAAATAATGGAAAAGGTCTTGGAAAATCAAATGAGACATTTCTTAAACACATAATATTTTACCCTCAACGCAATCTGGTTTTCGTGCTGGCTATAATTGTGCTACTGCGCTTTCGAGTGTCATAGATGACATAATAAGGGAAACAGACAAGGGAAATTTAACTATTCTTGTCCTTATTGATTATTTCAAGGCTTTTGACACCCTTAACCACAACACTCTTATTTCGATATTACAGTTCATAGGATTCGAAGAATCCGCTGTTCGATTGGTATTTAACTACCTAAATGGGCGACAACAAAAAGTAGTATTAAATGGCAAACAATCTACAGCATTACATTTGACAAAAGGTGTTCCCCAGGGTTCAATTTTAGGTCCACTTCTGTACACTATTTATACCTTCAAGATTTTATCAACATTAAGACATTGCAAATACCATCTTTATGCTGACGACACCCAAATATACCTCTCGTTCGATATCAAAGACTTAGACATTGCTGTCTCTAACGTTAATGAAGACCTTTTACGCGTGCTACGAAGTTCAACAGCACACTCGCTTAAAATTAATGCCGATAAATCTTCTATAATTGTCTTCGGAAAGGATAAACTGAGAGATGCAGCCATAGATAGAATAAGGATTCAAATCGGAGATCAAATTCTCCAAAATTCTCAATGTGTAAAAAGCCTCGGTCTCTACATTGATGACAAACTTAGATTTAGGAAGCATGTCGATCATCTGATTGCCAAGGCGTACGGCCATTTGCGTCTCTTGTATAGCAGCCGTCGTATTCTTAGCACCAAACACAAAGCTGTACTATGTGATGCTCTGGTTTTGTCACACTTTAATTTCTCTGACGTTGTCTATGGACCATGTCTATTGGCTAGAGATCGTGATAGAATTCAGAGAGTTCAAAATTCTTGCTTACGTTTTGTGTTTGGCATACGAAAATATGAAAAGATTTCCCATACACTTCCCATAATAGGATGGCTGAATATGAAGGAAACACGGCAGTTACACTCCTCGTGCTTTTATCACAGAATTATTAATGATAGAACACCTCCTTATTTATATAATAGGATAACATTTAGAACAGATATTCACCACCTAAATTTGCGATATCGAGGTTTGTTATCTACTCCATCTTTCTCTACGTCAGTATTTCAAAGATCCTTCAGTTACAACATCTGCAAATTTGGTAATCAGAAAGAAAATCTTAAATTTCTGAGTTTATCAAAGGTTTCATTTAAGAGGGCGATGAAAAGGACAATACTTACAAGTAGGTCGTGATTCTTTAGTTACTTGTCGTACCTATTGTAATACTTATATACTGCTTACCGGAAAATTTTTTTTTTTTTTTTTTTTAAGTTTTATGCTAGTTATTTAGTTACAAGCATAGGATAGTATATGTTTATGTTAATTATGTATATATGGTTGTCATTGCAATTTTATTTTATACCTAGATTTTATTGTGGTTACAGGGGGAAGAACAGATAACTGTTTTCAGTTTATCTGACCCTGTGCATTCCAATTGAATATGGTGTAGGAGCCTTCAATATTCAATAAAAGCTATTATTATTATTATTATTATTATTAGTTGTGATGAAACGGCAAAACCTCGCTCCTTTTTTTAAATTTTTTCTTTTGACGGTAATGGGCAATTCTTTGGAATCCTATTTTCCCGGGTGGTTCCAGTGGCAGTGTAACCTCGGGATTTCAAAAATGGTTAATAATGGAAATCCGGTAAAAAGGTTATCAAAATAAAAAGATAATGAAAGTTCCTGAACATCAAGTGGAAAATCATCAATCATACTCAGCAACGGGGCAGCACATGTTCCAAATCTCTCTACATACTGCGGATTTGATCTTGGATTATTTCCTTGATAAATTTCAAAATTGACAAGATATCCTGACGGAGTACACAGTGACCAGACTTTGTACCCAAAACGTAGAGGTTTGCCCTTGATGAATTGTTTGCACCCGTGTCTGCCAAAGTATGCAATCATGCTCTCATCGTATGATAAATGCTGTTCTGGATGAAAGTTCCTAATCATATTGGCTTTCAGATGATCTGTTATTGGACGCAGTTTCCACATCTTATCCTTTTCTGTTGTTTTTTTACGACTGTCTTCAAAATGAAGAAACTGTAGTATTTGCTGAAACCTGTTCCTGCGCATTGATTTGCTCACCATTTGATTTTTTAAGTCGTCATCAGTACTCCAAAGTGTGCGAGCTCGGCTATGGTAATTGTATCCAGTTACAAGTAAAATAGAGATGAAAACTTTCAGTTCTTCAACTCTAATATTTGGATTTGGTTTACCCAGAAAAACTGCATATTTTTCAGATTCGTCGCAAATATGTTGTAGCAAATGATTATCGAAAAACTTCTCGAACTGTTCATGAGGTGTTATTCCAGAACAATCTGTATAATTGGCGGGCGGAAATATAGGTATATAACAAGTATCTTCCCCCCAGAAACATTTGATCGATCTCTATACAATGCTAGTGGTACGTCGGAGTCGCTGTCAGAGTCCCCTCCTTGTAAATCGGTTGGAACAGCACTGGAAGACATTTCTAGTACACCAGTCAAAATTTCATCATCAACAAAATCTTCACTTCCTACTCCGTTTTCGGACTGCGTGCATTCAATTGCATCAATTCGACGCCCAGAAGCTAATACAATTTCGCAATTTGCTTTTAGTTGTCCAGGACATACGTTGTCTGGCGTAGCTTCTTCTTCTTCCTCACCATCGTCTTCGCCACTTAGTATTCCATCTTCTACTTCAGGCGGTTCTATGTATATAGCGTTAGGTTCTTCGTCATCAGATGCTAATTCATCCTCTTTCAAGGATATTTTCCTAAAAAAACACCTAGGGTATAACTTGCTTGACAACAACAACCACAATAAGAAAAACGCTGTATGATCCAGCGTTGCCACATGGCAACATGGAAACAAAATGTACTTTAGAGCCCATATTATGATCACTAATTAAAAATTAAAATCCACATCAGAATTATTATCTTATCTTAATACTAAAACATAGGATAAATATCACACAATATAGAAAAGAAAGTGTAAGTCAATTTATTTACCTTGTCATGTAAGTGGGATCACTGTATTTCGACATCTTTTGTGTGAAACGCACACAAATTTACCACGTGTTCACACAACAACGGCTAAACTATAAATAGCGCGCACCTATTTGACTAACGGAATACTAACGTTTGTCGATGAAAAAGGTTTCTTTTTACCTGAAAGAGGTTACCAGGGTCGATTAAGAAGTTAGATTTTATAGCGCTTCGTGAGTTGCCATATGGCAACGCTGGGACAATTCGGGTTAAGATTAACGCTTTTTACACTTTTGAAGAGTTTCTACTTACCGATTGGTGTTCTAATATTCTGTGATATTTTGTATATTTTACTTAAGTGTTTTACTGTATTTTAACTTGACCTCTTATTATTTTATTTATATGTGTAAATTGCTCTGTTAGTAGATGCACTAGTTTACAGTATGTTTGATGACACTGTTTATAGTTTATAGTATGATAGCTGGAATATTTAAGGAATAAAGATATTCAAGTTTTTATGTCAAAAATGGAATCTGCAGGGGTAATTTTAAAAATGTATTAATTTTTTTAATCAATTTGCTACAAGAAGTGACTAAAACATGGAATATCTCGGAAACCGTTTGAAGCAGACTCTGACATTTTGCATCAAATTAAAGGTCTCGGAAAAAGGAAAACAACAGCGAAGAAAAAAATGTGAGGGGGGGGGGGGGCCATTTAAAAAAATGGTGTTACGAATATTTAAAATGTTAAAAGTTGAGAGCTTTGAAAGAGTGACGTAGTCTCACTTTTTAGACGGTTACGCATACCATAAGAAAATTCGATCTTTCCTTAATAAAACAGTGTTTTGCAATATCTCTCACCGTTTTCGGATAATAAATTTTTAAATTTACCCCTGCAAATTCCATTTTTGACATAAAAACTTGAATATCGACGAAGCCCTTGGAGCAAAGGGTCAACTATTCAGTACAGGTACTCCAAACGTAGAATCCGAAAAATAGGGGGTCGCTATTTAAAATAACAAAATTGATGGCTACTTCCGGTATTTGCGGATTTATCAGTTTAGTGTCATTTTCAAAGGTTCTCCATATCTTTCTATTTGACCCTCGTCAAGAATGACCCTGTATAAAACTGTCGGGGTGCCGCCACCGTTTTGAATCCACCTTGCTCATGGTGTGTAATAGAACACCATGACCTTGCTCGAGCACATTATTTACGACTGCACTACATGAACGAATGTTAAAACACTTTCTTTGCATAATTTTCACGAAATGAAAGCGCCTGGTATACATTTATCTTTATGTTTACTCATTGATACTCGCATTGATATGTCATATTTAATAAACATTTAGGGGAGAGTGGGGATGATTCGGCACTTTCGCTAACCTGACCCTGAAATTTTTAGCCTACTTTGTTATTGTCAAAGTTTTGGTTGCTATAAGATTGTATGTAGTGTAAGGATTATAATTTACAGTTCAAAGACTTACTAGTGCTATTTTTTTGGAGTAGAGATTTTTAAAAAAATATATTTGTAATATGACGAAGCTATCCCAATGGTGGGGTAGTTCCGCCATAGCAATGGGGTACTTTCGTCAAAAAAACAATGACATAATAATCCAAACTAGGAACTTCTTTATTTGCTCCTATGTGGTCATTTTACAGTGAGAGTACTAAAATTATAATTGAATGTGTAGATTGAGGATGATCTTGCCGTTCCAGCTTGAGATGGCGCATCCAATTTTGCAACAACATCAGCAAAATCGACGTCAGACATGTCCTCTACTATGCTCTAATATGACTGTTTCCTTTTCTTCTCAGAAATTTTATCAAGAGGGAGGAGGGGTGTATTTTTTGTATACATCCTATGTAGTGAATAACAACTGTTTTTCGTGTAGTTAATAGAAAAGTGACGCATTGTTAAATCAAAAATCGTGAAGAAAAGTGAGACTTTCTTGTTAGCAACACTTTTCTTCACGATTTCAGTTAGCAACACTTTTTTTCATTCATTTTGTTTATTATTATAAATCACAAATGAAGGTATTAAATATTACACCAGAAGATATGGAAAGCCACCACAACGTTTATAAAATATAAATCCATCCTCCGATGTAACTGTGAAGGCTCGTTTTATCTTTGATTTTGTGCCGTGTAATGTTATAACCAAAATATTTCCGCAATCTTCTACATCATCCACTTTTAGTAACCGACAAGGTCCGTGCAGGGCAATTACCAACACGACCTTTATAAACAGAAACTTGTCACCAGGAGACTTTTCTAAAAACTCCTTTACGTTATCTATCGATAGAACTCTCGATTTTTTGCCGCATAACCGTCATTTTGACGTTTCAGGTAAGCAAGTAATTTTTTATAAACAGAAATATCTACATTTTCATTTATTTGTAGAGTACTTCTCAGCATCGAGTATTGTGACCATAGTGTAGAAGCTTTAAGTTTCTATGCCTAAGAATATTTAAAAATCAGTGCTAATAAATTTGATAAATACGAGTATAAAATAAAGTACGCAATTAGAATATCTTCATTTGCTCCTTGCACATTTTTTATGTTTCTCCAGTCACAGAACTGTAGGTAACATTTCTCGTACTTTACTTTGGACTTTTTGGGTAATAAACTTTACTCTGCTTCTAATACCAATTGTAAAATTTCTTCATTATTCCCGTTTGATTGACTCATTTTAAATGAGCGTTATTCACAAATTATTTACTTGTTCGTATGTTTTGTTACCATATCAACAAATGCTCAACATACTTTGATATTATAATAAATTATTCTTCGACATCAAAACAAAACGTTACAATTAGAGGTATTTTTATAAACTACACGAAAAAATAGCATGGTCTACACGTAAGAAAAATGAATTTCTATGCTCGTGCAAATTTGATCCACTCGTGAGCTGCGCTCACTCGTGAATTCAAACATTTACACTCACTAGAAAACTAACACTTTTCTAAACTTGTAGATCAATGTACTATTTTCCTGTAAATTGAACCAATACAAACTTTCCGATTTCAAACTCATCGCTGGATATTGGTTCAAATTCTTCCAGGTCATCGCTACTATTCGAGTTTACATCGTCCAGGGAAACTTCGGATTCGCTCCTTGAACTGCTTACCGGTTTTTTGGCCGGTTGTTTTTTCTTAAAAACAACTTTCTTTGTTCCTTTGATGGTAATTGCTTGACGTTTTGATTTATTTAGTTCACGATCTTCTCTTGCTTTCAATTCAGGGGTATCGGTATAAATAGAACACTTGGATTTTTTTCGTACTACTCGTTTTTTAGTAACGTTCGCTTTAGGGAAAGGAAACAGCATTTCTAAAGAAGGTCGTTGGCCATTAGGTACTATTATTAGTGATTTGATCCGAAGTTGACGGAGCATTCGGTTCAAAATACAACTGCATATTGTCATCCTCAAGGGTCTCAATCTCCATGTTATTGCCCTCAGGAGTGGTTGAAGTTGGAACCACGTTGATATTTTCGATTACAGGACTGATGGGTCTGTCAGTAGGAGGATTTATGGGTCTGTCGGTAACTGTACTTGCAAATCAGCGTCTGTGAAAACGAGTTGATTAGGTGGCCACAATCCTTTTTTATGGAAAGCTTGTTGATATTTCTCATTGAAAAAGCATTTTCATATGGTTTGCTTGATAAACTGCTTATATTTCTTATTGAAATCGCTTGACCCGGGTGTGCCAACATCCAGTCATTGAAGGCGGTTGCTATGTAGGTTTTGAAAGGACCATACCCACGTGTAGGGGCTGAATTCTGTGGGTCGTGTGCGGCGGGAATGAAAGGAGGACAATTCCATTAGCCTTACAGAAACGAATCGCTTCAACAACAGACAAGTGTGATTCATGGTTATCAATTAATAAAAGAATTTTGTGTTCTTTCATCAATATTGGCCCTGTCTGTCTTTTTCACGTACTTTCGAGGCATCTAAATTAAGTTTACAAGCATATTAGACCAGGCGGGGTAGATTCATCAATGACGAAAGTACCCCATTTGTTGTTGACGTATCTACCCCCACCTACAGTTACATTGCTTTTTGGCCTTTCAATGTCGCATATGCATGATTTTAGGTTATAATGAAATTGAAAACCAATATGTAAAGATATATGACTTAAAAGGCATAAATAACTCAACAATAGTATATTGAAAGACAAGTGTTACAATGCGACCTATTGTAATACGACTATCTTGTGGCACGAGTGGCGACGCGAAGCGTAGCCACGAGTGTCCGCAAGATAGGAGTATTACAATAAAGCATTGTAACACGCGTTTTTCATACTATTTTTTCTATTTCGGTGCTTTAATTTAATTAAAAAAATCATTATCAGAAACTATAGGGAACATTAGAACTAACATGTTTTATGTTGGGAACACTTTTTATGCCGTTAAGTTTTAGGTTGGCAGCGTAGTAAGACTGACATTTTGAAGTTCAAACATGGAAGTACCCAACGAAGTACCTACTTGTACTAACTAGTAACTGCCAACTTAAGAGATGAGTTACCAAAAAAAAACGACTATAATCACTGTCTTTGTACAACTGTTTTCGGTTGTACAAAATCATCATTGTGACACCGAAATAGAAAAAATTTATTGTGTATTAAAAATGGAAATTACCAACGAATTTATACCGCTATTTCATATTGTTCACGAAATATTTGATAGCAGTAGTTCAGACGAAGACGAGATTATGGTAATAAGCAGGCCCGGATTGGTACTTTGTTTCGGCCCGAGCTTTAAGCTTAAATCGGCCCAATTTTACCAGGTGATTTTCTAGACTATGAAAACAAAGATTAATTTCGTAGTAGTAATTTATTTGAAAAATACAACAAAATAAAAACATTCAAGTTAAATCAGATAGATACAAGTATTGCACAATACACCGTCAAAATTAAAAAACCAGGCTTTTTTTTAATAATTCGCTTTTTTTAGCAATATCATCTATAACATCTTTATTGTCTATGTTTAACAACACATCTTTTTCTATGGACATAAGTAAAAAAGATTCCAAATGTTCTTGTGTTAAACAATTTCGTAAACGATTTTGAACATATTTTAATTTGGAAAAAGTAGTTTCACACCTGACTTGGCTGCAAGATAACGTTAATAGATATTTATAGGTCAAGTAAAGTTTAGGGTAAGAGCCGTTTCACATGCGACTGATAAAGTCCTGACGGTCAGTCCTGATGATACGGACTGACGGTCATGGTCATAGTTTCACATGCAACGTACAGTACGGAAATGTCTTTACTACGAGACGGTTCTCAGCGCCTCCGGAACAGCGCTGTTGCCGCTTTTTGTATAAAGAGAATAATACAACGCAAAAAAGTTAAGAATAAAAAATCTAGAGTATGGGTACACCCCATTAACATGGCAAGAAGTGTACACGGTGCATTTGTGACATTATACTCAACTTTGAGGGAAGATGAACGCAAATTTTTTAACTATTTTCGCATGTCTACAAGATCCTTTGATGAGCTACACGGCAAACTAGAAAATCGATTAAAATTTGCTAATCACATACGAATATCTGTCTCATCTGTGGAAAGACTCTGTGTAGCTTTGAGGTAAGTATTTTGGTCCCGATCCCAGCTAAAACTGCAAAGTTATCGCAGAGTTGTTTTTATTAGTAACCAAAACATATTTTCTAAAACGTTAGGTAAGCATTTGTATTTCACCGAGGTCTTCACTGTCCACACCTAGTAGCTGCGTTAGAGTGGGCTGGTGAGATTGAGTATATGGTTGCATTCTACTTGATGATGCAGCAGATGAAGGCCTTTGTACGTCGTTGGTGTCGTTAATCAATAATGAGATACGTGTGATTAGATTTATTAATTACACCTAGTCATATCTACAGTTATGTACAGTACCGCTTGTCACGCTGTCATCGATGAGATCCGTCCCTAACAGCCTTGGGTATGATACTGGTGATGGTGATGGGGTGCAGCTTGAAGCATATGCAGCAGATTGAGGCCTTGAGCAGGATGCACTTGATTGGGAGTCAGTAGTATGATGGTTGGGATGAGGGTAAAAAGCTCCATACCCATAATTCATTGGTGGACCACTTGATTGGTAATGTATGTATGCATGGGGATCACCCATTTGTGGCAGTAGTTGATGGTTTTCGGGTTGCTGAAAAAATGGACGAATTTTTTTAATGTCCATCATTATACGAAGCACTTCCGCGCGAAACTGCAGCTTCTTATCCTCATCAAAACCTTTTAAAGTTGGCAATAGTGAAATTAAAAATGATCTGTCAGCATCTTCTTCTTCCGTTGCTTTCTCATTACTTTTCTCTAGCAATGAAATCATTTTTTCACCCAATATGTCGTCCTGTCGCCGCTTCTTTCTTTCAAACCTTTTTCGTGTTTCAGGTGCATTAGCATCAGGTTCTTCTACAATATTTTCTTGAGTATGTGGTTCGTCTTCTGATAAGTCACTATTATCATGTGTAGTTCTAATTTCATCGTCCTCAATGCTATTGTGAAGGCTTGTTTCTGTATTATTTATATCTAAAACGCTATCGAGAAACCTTAAATTTTCGAAATATACATATTTCTTTATGCCTTTTGCAGCTTGTCCAGATTTGGTTTTATATACTTTATTACGATCTCTTCGGTATGCATCACGAGCTGTTCTCCACCTCTGTACAACAATTTTCACTGAAAATAAAAAAAAACAACCTGTATTACTAATAATCATTTACACCCTGCAGCTTGATTCTTTTGAGGTACTGTCCACGTAAAGAGGTAATTGGGCTATTGTTTCAGATATCTGGCAAGTGGCAACACATTTACAGACCTGCACTATTCATACAGATTAGGGATATCAACCATAAGTGCAATAGTGGAACTTGTATGTGACGCCATATGGGACATACTGAGACCGGAAGTTTTCCCTGAACCTACAAGAGAAAAGTGGCTGGAAATTGCATCGCATTTTGCCCGTTATGCTAACTTCCCTAACTGTATTGGGGCCGTTGATGGGAAACACATCAGAATAATCAAACCCATAAACAGTGGTTCTACTTTTTTTAATTACAAAAAATTTTATTCGGTAGTTCTCTTGGCAATTTGCGACGCGAATTACTGTTTTACATATGTGGACGTCGGAGCTTTCGGGAAATTTGCGGACTCCAATGTGTTTGTTAACAGTCAATTTTGGAAGAGATACCAGAAAAAATTGTTAAATCTTCCTGAAGATAGATATCTGCCAGGAACAGAGAAGCCAATGCCTTTTGTTATTGTTGGCGATGATGCGTTTAGTCTAGGTCCACATTTATTGCGTGCCTATGCCAGGAAGAATTTAACGCATAAGAAAAAAATATTTAATTATCGACTAACTCGAGCTAGGCGTTACATTGAGTGTTCTTTTGGAATTCTCTCCAATAAATGGCGAATTTTTCACAGACCTCTCAATGTATCGCTTCGCTTGTCCAAGAAAATTATCCAATCCTGCTCTGCTTTACACAATTATGTATGCATTAGAGACGGCTATGCATTTCATCATACTCTTACTGTGAAAGGTTTTGCAGACGTTGAACATGCTATAGTAGAAACTAATAGGTCAGGAT
Source organism: Photinus pyralis (assembly GCF_008802855.1). NCBI lineage: Eukaryota > Metazoa > Arthropoda > Insecta > Coleoptera > Lampyridae > Photinus > Photinus pyralis. The sequence goes on along the minus strand of NW_022170403.1, from coordinate 13,582,859 downwards.
TTTCTGTAAGAGATGGTTTTGCAAAGTATTTTACTAGTACAGAGGGGGCGGTACCTTGGCAAGACTCCAAAATATATTAGTTGTACTGATTTTAATATGTCAGTAATGAAAAATATAACCACAAATATATGTATGCTACCAAAAAGTATTTTTTCTCCAACCACCTGAATAAGACGCTATTTTGTGACAGTGTTCGGTACGTAAAATTGACGTTTTGCGGATTAATCGCTTTCACCATGGCAACTGTACAAAAAGTGGATACTTTTGGTCCTAGTACCAAAAAGAAATTGACCTTGAAAGTTGGCCAATTAAAAAATTACAATCACGGAGATATGTCACATTGACATCGTTTTACATTGCAGGTTGTAAGATATTTCTATACATACAAATCAAATATTTTTGCATATTCAATGCAAATAATGCTGTTACCTATACGTATGTACATGTATTGAAAATGATTTGCGCTCCCTATTTTTATTTAAACCATGTGTAACTGTAACGTAATTTACATATTTGGTGAACGTAATTTTAATACGTATACAACCCGCCGTCGCGCGTAACGCCATCTACTTCAGACCCATTGCACTATTATCTGTCATTTTGAATTCAAAATTTGAAAAAGTTAATTGCAATTAATTTTAATTAAAAAACTGTATGGTAAGTTTTTTATTTCAATACAAAATATAACAATATTAATTGTGTATACAATAAAATGACTGAAACTGATAGCGACATGGATTGCACTCCGCCAGAGATTATAGAAACGGCAGAACATGCTACCTCAAGATTTGCTCCCTACAAAGTCGCGAGAGGTGAGAAGTAAGAAGTAAGAACGAATAGGTTATAAGTTAACCTAAAAACTAGAGTGGCATGACACGTGAGGACAAGAAAGCAGAAGTTCTTATACTAGTAGTGAAACTGTGACTGAATCTAAATTCGAATATAATTTGAAGTAAAGGGGGTTGGAGAAAAAATTTTATGTTTTATTCGTACAAAAAATGCGTTTTCGGGACTCGGAAGGTTGCTGGACTCCGCTGACGCGTCGTCCAGCAACTATCTTCCTCGTCCCGAAAACTGACATTTTTTGTACTAATGAAACAAATAACTATTTTTTACTTTTTACGGCGACTTTTATAGTAATATCTGAGGTAGGTCTTCCAAGATGTTTAATTTCCATTTTTGCTCCAATGGTAAAGTAAAAAAGGGGGTTTTTAAAATAAATTGTACCGAATTCATTTTAAAAGTTCACAGTTACACTTACGTTCGAATTATAGCGTTAATAATCAGAAATGAACAATTTATAATTACGAACGTGCGCACCGTCGCGTCGCCTGCTTAAAAATGCATTTGACAGCTAGCCTGAATGCGCCAGAGTTTGTAATTAGAATCCCGTGCTCCCAGCTCCCACTGCTAGAGTACATTGCGCTATACCTGATGCATATTTTAAGTGCGATTTGCTTGCTATGCGCTATAACGCAATATAATGGAAAAAAATATCTGTGAATTATTATCTTTAATTTATTAGTATTAGTACGCTGAAGTTAACTCATTGTAATTTGCAGGAATATATTTCCTATATTATTCAGGTGGCGCGCGAGCATGAGAGCACTTTAGTAGTAACCGCCCCTGAAGGAGCGTAAGAGATTTATTTTCTGTTAAGTCAAAGCAACAATATTCAAACTAATCAATATGACAGTGAGATGTTTACTTGTTTTTTTGGATGTATAAAATTATGTTTTGAAAGTAGAGATAGGGAAAAACAATATACATAAGTCCCTATGTCTACTTCTGAATAAATATCATTGTATATTTAATTCAATGAGACAGGTCATATCCTAGCCTGAACTCAAACCATGAAAATAAACCCTGAATATACCCCTATATTGCTGTCATGGTGAGACAGGTCATGTCCTAATGCAGGTGACTGAGCTCTTAACCATTAACAAAACTGGTATATTATATGTACTCTTCGTACTGTGAGCCCTTGGCGTGAATGTCAGGCTCCGTTACATAACAGTCGTAATAAACTCTGTTGTGTAAACAATGGCATTCAGGTCATTGTATGTAAGACATTTGGAATGGATTCAGGTGCCTATTTGGTTAATTAATGTCATCAAAATTTTGTTTTCTCTGTTTAATGTCGTGGGTCTAGTTAAGTTTTAACACAAAACAATTTTCCGAATCAAGCGTGCATTGAAGGTTGTATTTCTTTATAAATGACCTCGGTCACAGACATCCACACACCCTGTTAACGGCATCTCCGGTGAGTCCAAACGAGCAGGGGCGCCGACTCCGTGGGTGCTCCGGGGCTGAAGCACCCGCGAGAATTTTCGCATGGGTGCGGAGCACCCATGAGCCAGGATGCAGTGCTTTTTCTCCGTTTAACCGAATAATTTTTCGACACGGAGTGTTTCAGGTGCATGATCTGCGCTGCGCAACAGGTAGGGGGGGATATTGCCGGGCGCAGGTCGCAGGACTCGCAGGACGACGCAGGCGTTAGTTTATTCGTGCAATTCGTGAAGTGAACTGTGAAGATTTGGAGCCAAATATATTTTTTTCCTAGTGACAAAATGACTGTGTGATTGGTTGTTTCGTGCTTTGATTGATAGGACTGGCGCCTGGCGGCACTATTCTTTTTCTCTCACAACGGACCACATATTTATCGCGACAAAATGGACAAATTTGTGATCCGTGCAGGCCGTGCAGCAGCATCGAAAATAATTGATAGTTCTCCCACGAGTTCTACGTCAACATGTAGCGCGGTGAAAGATGCCTCAGCCTTGGGCAATTGTGACGATGCTACTGCTAATGACATTAGTGTTCAGAAACAGAATACAGCAGAAAGTGGAAAAAGGGGGCGTTCTTATCAAGAACAGTGGAAAGAAAAATACGGTTGGATTATTTACGACAAGAGTAATGACAAGGTGTTTTGCTCAGTGTGTCAGGAAGCTTTGTCATCGGGTGCCCCCATGCCAAAAAAATCTTCTCGAGATGAGGAAACAATTAAGGCTTACACACAAACTGGCTTTTCCTCTTGGAACAAGGCTTTAGAGCGATTTGCAGCTCACGAAAAATCGGAAGTTCATCGTTTTTGCTGCACCCGAAAAAAAGCAATCGATGATGGAGTCAATGTACATGCATTGATATCTAAGGGCAAGATAAATGAAATGAAATCCGCTAGAGCAGCTCTTCTCAGGATGATTTCTTCGTTGCGTTATCTAATGGTTCAGGGATTAGCAATTCGTGGCCATGTCGATGAAAATTCCAACTATCGTGCATTATTGGCTTTGGTTGCCGAGGATAATACAGATTTGGCATCTTGGCTTCAGCGTTCTAAATACAAGTGGCTTTCTCATGATGTTACCAATGAATTAGGTTCAATTATGGCTCATGAGGTGTTAAAACACTTAGTGAAACTCGTGAAAGATAGAGACGCTCCATATTTTTCTGTCTTAATTGATGAAACTGCTGATGTGACCAATCATGAACAGGTGTCTATTTGTTTCCGATTTGTAGATGACGATTTTGAGATCAACGAAGTCTTCTTTGGTTTTTATAAGACTGAATCCACCACTGCTGAAACTTTGAAAAATATTTTGCGTGATGTTCTCACTCGTTTTGATATTGATATTAAGTTTTGTAGAGGCATTGCGACTGACGGAGCGGCGAATATGACCGGTGCTTTATCGGGTTTGCAGGCAAAAATTCGAGAAATCGAACCACGAGTTATTCAAGTTCATTGCTTAGCCCATTCGTTGAATCTCGTTGTTCAAGAGGCAATGAAAGTACAGTCAACTGTGAGAGACTATCTCGCAACTGCTAAGGATCTGATAACATTTGTGTGTGCATCTCCAAAAAGACAGGCCATGTTTGAATCCCTACAAATGTCAGATGATGATACCTTGGACAATGTAACTCAAACTCATCGGCTTCGCCCTTTTTGTCCAACCAGATGGTGCTGCCGAATAAGTTCTTTGAAAACGATTATACAAAACTACGAAGAACTTGTATTGTTTTTGACTGAAATTGAAGGTACCGACAGATCTGATGTTGGAGCAAAAGTGAATGGCTTCTTGAAGCATTTGCAGTCTTTTGAATTCATTTTTATGTCGTGTTTTTTAATAAAAATTCTTGATCCTGTAGAAATGTTGAACGCTGCACTGCAGAGTTCTTCATTGCATCTACAAATGGCTATGAATAATGTAGATAATACTAAAGAATTAATACAATCCTATCGAACTGATGAGCATTTTGATGAGGTCTGGAATTCTAGTTTAGGAATGGCCGAAAAATATCAAGCTGGTGAACCAGAACAGCCAAGAATGAGGCAAGTGCCAAAAAGGTATGATAGTGGCGCACAGCCCACTAGATTTTTAAGTCCGAAAGACTATTACAGACAAATTTACTATCAAGTGGTAGACACAGTGATAAACTCCATCGATGATAGATTTACACAAGCGAGTACTTCTCATTTAAAGCACGTTGAAAGTTTCCTTCTTAGAAAAAATAAGGAAGATGAAGACCAAGACTATGTGACCACATTTTACAAAGATGACTTTGATAGCAACCGTCTGATTTTGCACAGAGATATGCTCTTAGATATTCTGAAGTCAAAGAGTGTTTCACCTAAACATTTCGGTGATTTAGTGGAGTACATAAAGGCCAACGAAAATATTCGAGAGCTGATCCCAGAAGTAGTCAAACTTATTAAAATAACCCTGACAATTCCTGTTTCAACATGTACGGCGGAACGATCTTTTTCCAGACTGCGGAGGTTGAAAACCTATTTACGCAACAGTATGACTCAAGTTAAATTGAATGACAACGCAATCATGCATGTTTATAGAAAGCTTGGGAATCTATTAGATCTTAGCTTTGTGGCGGATACTTTTATCAAGCGAGCATCTGTCCGTCGGAATACATTTTACTTAGGTACATGAGAAGTAAATTTATTATTTTTAATCGATAGGTACTTATTTGTAGTATTGTGGAATGTAGTTGTACTTGTACTGCACTCTTCTTTATTTTATTTGTAGGTACTCTTCTACTCTTATTTTTTGCTAATAAATCTTAAAACAGTTGTTTACCGTCGCATTTGTTTTATGCTTATTCATTAATCATTTATTTTTTTCTCATTCTTCAGCTAAAAACTGCGTTTAAAGAGTTTCAAAATTTAAACATCGAAAGAGGACCTTTTGACCCCTCGTAAACCGAGGGAAGGGGGAGGATACTCGACTTTCCTCCTAAGCCCCCTCTTTAATGGCCTCGAAACTGAAAGTGAGCACCCATGAGAATTTTCAAAACTCGGCGCTTGTGCAAACGAGACATCCCAAATGGAGGCAAGCCAAGGGGAAACGAATTTATTGTCCAAGGGGACAGCGATGGGAATAGTTGCACGCCCATTCGCCATGATACCTGGAGAGCGAGGGTTTCAAGAAACAGTTTCTGTACCTAGACTGGGTCACGAGCACCCAAACTTCCGTAGACAATCTAAAGCAATTTGTACCATAGGTAATTACACTGATCACAAAATAAGCAATGGGTATTTTTTCATGTGTCGTGCTTTACTTACTATTTTTGGCATTATTATGATTGTCGTGACTAGCGTATAATTAAACTGATTACCGATTACAAATCAATTTTTGAAAAGGTTGTGTTAATTGGTAACGCTTTAAGCTATTAATTGTACTGTAATTACATTGGTAGCAGTTGAAGTTATTCAAAGTGGGATGTGTCAACGAATTACGTAGTTATATTATATGACCTATTATTTGTTGTGTAATTGCACTGTTCACAGACTTTGGGAATGGGGACTAGGGTTGCAAAATAATTGACCTGGTCACGATGCACTCAAATGAATTTCTTTTTCTGTCTTCCATCTCATTCTCTAAAAATCTAAAATGGCCGAATGGCGTCCATAAGAAATAAGAAAGTAGTAGCCTGTAGCTTCTACATCTAGCGTGTTATGGAAATTCTGATAACAGCTTCAAACTCTCTGAAAAAAGTGCCCATACAAGGTACTAACGGGAACCGTCCATTTTCAACCGTTTAAGCTAGAGAAATTGAAAATAACATTTGACATTCTAGTTTTTTGGTTATATATTAGTTGTTTGTCAAAAATTTCAAATGCGTTTTTTTAGTTACAAAAAGGGGAAACTTTGCCCCCAGATAATCTGCACTGTATCTCTCACTCTTATAGAGATTCCAATGGTGAGCCACGCATGAGTACATAGTAACTAAACCATAAGCGACCAAATATTGACAATACAAGCTGAAAGTACGTTGAAAACTAGTAATAAAATCACTGGTCTGCCAGTCGTAAGTGGCAGCATTAACTTGAGGCGGCGCTGAATAAGTGACTTCTCTAGGTGATCAACTAAATTACTAAATTATAAGGGTCACGGAAAAGATTTGTATCAAGAAATCACATTTTTTTCATACTCTTCAAATATGCTATGGCAGACTATTTCAAGTGCAGCGTTGGTGGCGCTAGACGCCCTTCGATGTAGGGAAAAACCCCTGAACTAAACCATGAGGACCGTATAAAAATGATACATAAAAAAATTCCTCTTTTTGTCACTACTTTAAATATATCCTGGCAAACGATATTAAGTGTAACTTTAATAGTGGCAGACATCTTACATCAACCATTTGATTCTAAACTTCTCATTCACATAGTTCCACCCACTTCAATCAGACAGATTGTAGAAGGTCAGACATTTTGCGGTGGCATTCGCCCAAATTGCGATGAACTAAACCATGAGGACCATACACAAGTCATACACCCAGTAAATACGTGGGAACCCAGTAACGCGTTACTCTGCGCGTTACACACATCAACAACCAAATTCACGAAACTCTCCCCAATATTTATGAATTTCTGTGTGTTATTGGAAAACCTCCATCTACATATACCTTGATGGTAGCCTCAATTTTACTTACATTTCCTAAAGCAATATGAGCAATATCCATATCGGAAGCGCTAATAATGACTTCTCTACTTGTTGGTAGTTTACCAAGATGGTAAATTATTCGAGAATCTGCCTCTTAGTGACTGCAGAACAATTCAGTTTTTACCACATCATCTTCCCTTGTCACAAATTTATAGCACTTATCTTCATATGTGGGAAACACAACTTTCCTTCCAAGTAAAGCACAATAGGTCTTTTTTGCCCATGATTGGTATAAGTAATCTATAAGAGAGGCTTTGAAACTATCATTGCGAAGTGCTTTTATGTAATTTGCAGGATGCTTCTGACTGACGATCATGTTTTGCGTCCTTCATGGAAGGGGTAACTTTCTGTCAAAAATCAGATGAACTTCTCTCGCTGACACAGCACAAATCTTGCCGAGGATGTGTTCAGAAAATCGCTCAAAGTTTTACCAGGGGTCTTTTAAGAGATACAGAAAAAATAACCCATCGATTAAAACAACATCTACAACTGGCGATGGACTAGGAGAATCATACTTCCGAAAAAGTTTAAGCAAAACAAACTTGTCGATTTTAATCATCGATCCATCAATGTTGCATTGAGACAACGGCACTGGAGTCAGAGGATAGTTAAGAATGAACTGAAGGTCTATCTTCTTTTCTCTTCAGGTTTTCTTGTGAAAAGAATTCAAGAAATACCGACAATCTTATCGCGAAATAAACAATGTATTATTTTCCATAATTTAATTCGTTTGCCAACTCGGAACGGTGCGTAAATCTATCGCTATCTCTGTTCGTTATGCCCTCGCGCGCTGATCTCTCACACGTTCGCTCTCGCTGGGATTTACTATACCTAAATTTTTTAACTTCTAAGACGTCTGCCACTATTAAAGCTACACTTAATATCGTCTGCCAGGATATATTTTAAAGCAGTGACAAAAAGAGGAAATTTTTATGTATAATTTTTATACGGTCCTCATGGTTTAGTTCAGGGGTGTTTTTCCCTACATTGAAGGGCGTCTAGCGCCTTCAACGCTTCACTTGAAGTCGTCTGCCATAGCATATTTTAAAACCATAGAAAAAATGTGTTTTCTTGATAAAAATCTTTTCCGTGGCCCTTATAGTTTGGTAATTTTGTTGATCACCTAAAGAAGTCACTTATTCAGCGCCGCCCCATGTTAATGCTGCCACTTACGACTGGCAGACGAGTGATTTTATTACTAGTGTTCAACGTACTTTCAGCCTGTATTGTCGAATATTTTGTCGCTTATGGTTTAGTTACTATGTACGCTGCCTCCCAGTCTAATTAAGAATTAAGTCACTAAATATTACATTACCGCACAAACTGGAGTGGTTTCTACTAGCGCTGAAATGAAAAGGGATGACATACAACGATGCAACCCACTAGCTATTAAATGAATGGTACTGGAGTTGAAATTCAAATAGCAGTAACACTGTTGTAAAGACGCCAGACCACAAAACCAAATAAATTCACTTATTGAAGGAATTGCTGAGTGACGGCGCGAGTGACAGTGAAGTGTGGGAGCTTGAACATGTCAAATATATTTTCTGTGTTATCGTTTTCTCATTAATTAATCATTTTATAATATTAACTTCATTTATCCCTTTTGCAGTAAAGAACTTGTTCTCCATTTAACAGTAAATTTGACGATTTTTACACTTATATATTCCATGCTTAAGAGGAAGTGCGAGTCACCTTGCTCTGGGATAAGATGGGTATGTAATCAACAGTTGTATGCGTCACGTATCAATTCTTCGTGCGCAATGCGATCTTTACAGTTTTTATAATAATAAAATAATGTTTATTGAGCATGAGGTAAAACAGTCAATTGTACTTCATGCTTGTTTTTAACACACGTTGGTAATTAATAATAATAATGTAAAGATACCAGGTGTAACGAAGCACCTGGAATTTCTCCATTTAGTATGCCGTTTACAAAGACCACCCTGTATGTAACGATTGGTTAGGGCTTCGTTACGCAAAAAGACCGCGATATTTTTGTAACCACCGAAGGATGTTGTCCTGGCGAAGATGAGGGACAATTAATATTCTTTGGTTTCAGCGCCGTTAATTATTTATAAGATGTTTTAGATTTCCATAATAAGTAAAATCAAGGATAGAACGAGTTCAAATCGAGTTGTTTACAAGTTTTGCAGTCCCGTCCGTATGCCTGCATGTTGCGATAAGAGTGTTAAAGCGATAGCGCCGTTTGAGAAGAAAAAGTCCAAGGGAGCTAGTTGCAGATTGGATTGATGAGTACTTAGGTTTGATTACGCTTAATTAGGTAAGCGCTGTTAATTAATGCCATGTTAATGGGCAGTAGTAAACCTTGTCAGAAACCGTCGAGAGAGGTGTCCACAGAGGCGCTGTAATTTTTCTAGTTGTTTGCAAGTTGTCCCAGATTTTTAAGATAATCACAGGAGCCGCAATTAATTAAAAACCGAATTATTTTCTACCGCTCTCGGTACGAGCACCGCCCGGCTTTGGAAATTCCCTGTTCCACTTCCACCAAAATTGGTTTCCTTTAAAAGGAAAATGCTCATTTTGGGAGGGATCTTTCTGCTTCATACTTTCGAGTTGTAAGTACGCCTTTTGATTTTTCTAATTTGCGAAACCGTATCATTCCGAATCCACCGAACCCCTTTTGCTTTACCCTTTTACCGTTTGAGCGACCGTAAGTCAATCCGTTATCCTTTCCGTTTTGAGTTTACTTTTTTTTACCTACCGTAACTTTTACCCCGTTCCGCTAAGTTTCATTACCGCCTTAAGCTTACCGTATTTTCTATCGATAGTGTTACCACCGTTTAATTAATATCACCGTTACTTAACCAAGGTAAGCGCTTAATTTTCAATTACGTTGATTAAAGGGGGGGAAGTATATTCTGTTCTCCTTGTTTTTCCGCTTTTCGTTCCCCTAGACACCGCTAATTGATTTGTGCTTTATTGCTTTATTCCCTTTAGGAAATTTACCGTCAGGGCCGTCGGCCATATTTTGTTTTAGATAATCCGGAAGTGACCGCCGCCATTTTGTGGTGAACCCTGACCGATCCCTGGTTATTCCGTTCTCCACTAGAGGATACCCGGAGGCTTTCCACCCCGTCCGCGAAGACCGCACCGCCCCTTTTCCCAAGACTTCGGGGGTGCTGAGTGAAGTCTTGGTGGCGCCCGAGAGACCGACCGACCGTTTACTTTGTGAATTGAATCGTACAATTATATAATTAGTCATCCATTAAAGGAACTTGAAATAATATTGTGCTTTCATCTTTTAAGGTACCGGTTGTGCACGAGCGAAGGGGGAAGTTCGTCGCACAGGCAACAAACCAAATGTTACTTATACCACACGTTTGTAGCGCACCTACCTTAGCTCAGAGCAAGAGGAATCTCCCAACGTCATGTAGACAATAGAACAGCAGAGAGTAGAGAAATAGCCTTCAAACCATACTGATTAATGCAGAGAGAATATTCTAAATTAAGTTAGAAGGCCAACAGTAGAAGTTAAAGCAAGAAGAAAGAAATTCAACAAGATCGTTGAGTATAAATTACTTACCACAATGTAAAGAACAGTTTATTAACACTTCAACTTCTTTGTTATTTTTGTATATGGAAATCAGAGAAACAGTGCCATCTAAATGTCCCACTAACAAATAATTTCTGTTTGTCGAATCTTGTTTTTTACATGTGGGCCAGGATAGGCAAGTCACACACTCGGATTGTTTTTCGATGAACCACTCATCGCAATATTCTTCTTCGGGAAATGAATTTACAGGCCAAATATTAACAATGTTTTCCATCGCGGCCGCAATATAATCGCCTTTAGGTGACCACTTAATATGGCCTATTAACTTTCCTTGCAACTCTGCACCATATGCATCCAATGACTCGTGAAACACCAGCGTTCTTTCCAAATATGTACTTGAATTTGCGCATTTCCAAAGACGTACCGTACCATCAAACGCGCTCGACGCAAGTAAGTGTTTACTGCTGCACCAAGCCAAAGCAATAATTCTATTTTCGTGGCCTTCTAAGTATGTTACGTTTTTTTCTGGATTTGTGGACGTAATGTCGGAAAGATCGACCTGCTCGTAGGTTTTAACCGATAAAATTTGAATTTTTGTTGCGATGCATTTAAATAATTGTTCAGCGGCCCACTGTCTATATTCCGCAAATGTCTTTGATGATAGTAGAAAGGCGGACAAAGCATTTTCCAAAGTTAGTGGACCACAAACGTCAATATCGTCTTTCTGTACCACAGTGAGAGAATAACCACCATGTGCACTTAAAACCTCCACCAATGCTTGCGTTACTTCAAAACCACTTCTTGCAATAGAAGGACACATAGCCATTAATAATAAATCTTTCGTGCACATATCCACAACTAACTTGGAAGAATCAGGGCTATTTTGAGAGAGTGCCGCTATTATTACGCTTAAATTAGTTAGCCAACTACTTGCAACTGATGATGAAGAACCCCAACGTGAAACATTTAGCAGTAACGATGCGGAATTGTTCATTTCCATCTCGCACTCACCATTTGGAATCTCCACACGCTTCATAGCAACCAACGTCATCAAACGTACAATTTTACATATATCTGTCAAACCCATTGCCTCTAGACTTTTAACAAGACCTGTTAAATTCGAAGTCTTTGCTAACTGCGTTAGTATATTCAATACTATCGAACGTGAAAGCAAAATATGCACAGATGTAGTCAAATACTTCAGAGCTTCAACCCTATCTTGAGATGTTTTCAATGAGATTGCTTGACTCCCAAGATAGCGCATTTGATAATCGCATTTCACAAAACATTTGTTGCCAACTGTAGAAACAGCAGACATGCCTAATGGATCATTTTCAAGAAACGAAACAGGGCTCAGATAATCTTTTCCGGGTAATACTAAGGGTAATCCTAGAAAGGATTTTATATTTTCAACCGACGAAAAATCGGGAACTCTGAATTGCATAGTTTGCGAATCAACTTCGCTTGTATCTAAAAGTTTAAACTATTATTTATACCGCTGGTACAATTTCTTACCATCGTGAGCAAAAATTATATCGGGAGCTTGAAGTTGTAAACTCGTTCTAACCACTTCTTTCTCTCTCCCTTCTTTGCAAAAAGGACAATGCGCTACGTGCACTAGAAGTCAGTATAATTATTACGAATAAATTGTTAACATACCTGTCGCGTTACTGGGCGTGGTCTGTTCACGTCTACACTGCCTAAGTTTACAAATTTTATGAGCCATGTCCTACAATGATAAAGACAAATTTGAATTATGCAGTCGATTACTATACTTAATTACTTCAACGCTTGTGGGTTCGGTGTTAGGTTCTTCAATTGAGAGATCTTCAAAAGAAAATGGGGATAAAAGAGGATGCCCTTCACCTCGTACATGCTGCCTTTCCAAACCACGTTCTACTCTCTCAATTCTATCCGTTATATGTCTTAGCAGATCCGAATATGGTCTACGGACCGAACAGACGACCTGGCGACCAAAATAAGAAATCGGTTCTGCATTTTCTTGACTCTGTAAAGCAAAAGTATAATCAAAATCGTACTATGGAATAGTGACTAAAATTATAAGCTTAATCTTCCATGTTTGTGTATTATTTCAAAATATACGATTTTTATGTTGTGAAACAATACCTAAACTTTACTGCAGGCGGGCAGTGTGTGAGAAGGATCTATTACTCATTTTAAGTGTATTATTTGGGGTGTGCTAAAATAAGGTGCCATTTTGTAGCTCTTCAACTTACAAGAAACTTAAAGCAGATGTTTCTACATTTTATCACACAATTTTACATTTTACAATTAAATAAACAATACGCAATTACAAAAATTCTAAAACGAAATAACACTACAGAAAAACAAACTCAAATGAAATAAACTCTGTGTTTATTCGCACCCTCAATTTACTTTAATAAGATTGAAATGTTTCTCATATACAGGGTAGCCCATCATTATTCTCAGTGTTTAGAACAAAGTAACGTCAACACGACGACACAATAATGAATACAAGGTGTTTTCTGTTAATGTTATTATGACGATTTTTGTCTTACTCCGTATGTTTAGTATGTACAATAAAATTTTGTGATCATTATAACTTTTTCTTTAAACATATAGTGATCACTCGGAAAAGAACGGAATACAATTTCATGATTAAACAAATTTTAGTACCTCAGTGAAGTTCAATCATAATTGTAGGACCAAAAGATCTGGTTCCACTCTCACCTACCCAGTTTTGCGGTAGTGTGGATTGTCATAGCAATGAGCTCTTGCGTGTAGAAGGAACGTGCTCCTTTACTCCTTCTTTGTTTCTGTTTTACATTGTGTGGCGCGTAAGCCCAGAAAATGTATACTTACCAGAAGTCGCAGCTCGTCGTAATTCTATGTAAAAGCTGCAACCTTAGACCATATAGTACATACAATGGTCTAAAGCTGCAACTCGCGCAGCTTCGGAGCGCAAATATGGAACAGTGACAGCTGATTTTTATTTACGTTTTTTAATTTGCGATTTTGGTAAATTTAGCGGTTGAAATAGACACACCTAATTCATGTACATAAAAACAATGCAGTGATTAAGTTGAATAGAATTAGTAGTAATGTGTTTTATAACTTGATTTGTACTTGGTAACAAAATCACACCAGTCACATTTTAAATCCTGGCAGATTCAATGTCTTGACACGTCATGTTAGATGTTAAGATGTGCTTTAAGACTGTTTGGTGACAAACGCGCAACTGGGCCCACTTTAAATCCTTGATGATCTTGTAGGTTAATAAATGTGTTTTTTCATTTGCCTATTATACAGGGTGATTCCTATAGTACCTGCCACCGTTTGGGAGCGTATAGGGGGTGCCTAGGGGAGTATTTTGATATAGGACACTTGGGGTCGGAAATCTAAAATAAGGGCGCCAGAACCAAATTTATCTTCTGGAATTTCACGCCTGTATGTAGGCAACCCAACCGACCGACGTTTCGCGCGGAGCGATGCAGAGCGAGTTAGCGCGAGGAAGCGACATGGGAGGGAAGGAGGGAAAACGACAGTCAAAAGCAATAACGTTTACAAGTGTTCAACGTGGCCACCGTTGTTCTCAATGCACTTCCTACATCTAGCCAACTATTATTATACTATTGCCATAGTGTTTATTCACTTGATACGCGTCGTTGCAGACGGGATTTCGTGGGTTTAAACAAAATTCTGATCAAGTGTCAGCCACACATCGCCGCCTGAGATCGCTCCGTGTGCACCGCCGGCCGGTTGGGTTGCCTACCTACAGGCGCGAAATTCCAGAAGGTAAATTTGGCTCTGGCACCCTTATTTTAGATTTCCGACCCCAAGTGTCCTATATCAAAATACTCCCCTACGCACCACCTACACGCTCCCAAACGGTGGCAGGTACTATAGGAATCACCCTGTATGTCAATTATATCTGTCATATGTGATATATGAAGCAGTCTATTACGCCCAAGGGCATAATGAGAGGGCATAATGGATTGTCATCTCATTATGCCCTCAAACGGCCTGTCAAATTGATTGACGGAGTTATATTATGTAATAAAAAAGATGCAACTTGATTCGTATGAAGCACTTTAATGTTGGGCAAACAATAATCATGACATTTGTATATTGGAAATGCATTCTTTGAATGATGAAAAATAAAATGGCCTCAGGCATTACTCCATATTTAATCCTCGGGCGACTTACAATCCCTCGGGCTCTGTCGCCCTCGGCATAAATATCGCCTTAATGCCCTTGATGCATAAATAACTATTTATAATTAGACTTATCATTCGTTCCTCTTTATTCATTGTTCGTTCCAAAGTCACACTGGACACATTTTAAAATCATGGTAGTCTCATGTGTCTGTTAAAATGCCACTGTGTATATGCGATGTTCTACTTACAATGCAAAGTAAGTATATCTCTGTTGGATATTTATTTTTCATGCCAGTCATGTAAACTCCCATTAATAAATACAATCACTAATTTTAAATAACGTCCTTAGTCCTTAGAAAAGACGTGTCTTTTAATAAACAAAATTCTTGTAAATAATTTCGTTTAATTTTGTTACGCACTCATGGGAATTTATACAATAGTTTGTCAAATTAAAGGTAGCGTGAAAAATCATCAACTGCCATAGTTACGAGTTCTATTTGAGACAAAGAACATCTAAGGAACCGACGCGAAGTGCAACTTCTGGGAGTATTCCTTTTCTGAGGCGTAAGTCCCAGATGAGCTTTCTTTATACAATAATTAAAACTAAACTTCACTACGGTAAGCTCGTTTAATCATTAAAAAGAATTCTGTTATTGAGGGGGAACAGAAAATACAAAAAAACACAGGGCACTCTGTTTACAAAAACCATGTCGACATGCACACGACTTTTCGCGAACACCCTGTATATCCAAAAATGATTTAAGGCTTTTCGCACCACAAAAGCGCATTTTCCAAAAGACTGTAAGTGTTGGCCGCGCATTTCTGAGATCCCTCGGTAACCACCTGGACAGCTACTTTCCAGTCGGTCGGCCCAGAGCATGGAAAATGTGTTTCCAGGAGGCATGTGAGCGCCTCACCCGCGGTAGACGTATGTCTGTCGCATGGAAACCTCGTCTTCACTTTTTGCCCTTTTGTCACAGCTACTATTAGTAAAGAAAAACAAAGCTCGCATATAAATGGCCTTTTGGGAAGTACTGATCAAAGCATGGAATTTGCGTTAAAGTTACTCGCCTTAAGGCGAAGACCTTTTTACATGTTTTTAATCGCGGCCATTTATGTCGCCTACAGAAGGTTGGATTCACCATGTAATTAAATTGTCTAAACGTAGGTTCATAACTCTCAGTTGGTCTGTTGCATTTTGTGAAACAGATAGTACATTTTGTTCAGGTTGATAGCAATACGTCCACATCATACGTTGACAAGGTATAGTCATAACCTAAATTTTATTTTGTACTGGACCTACTGTGATCTTCAGTACTACAAGTAAAAACACTTTGCTATCTGATTATCACCCTGAAGAACACTATTCATGTAACAAACATGACTTTATTAAGGCTTTCCGATAATTCAACTGGTTTAACCAGATATACCAATAACAGGCGATCAAATGGGGGGAGGGGGAGGGGGCGAACACACGTTCTACCCTTCATGGTATTCTAATGACACGTCTCATCGAAATGAATTGGTTTGTACAAACTATAACTTTCCTGTACGTCTCCTTTCCGAGATAAGTAGCTGGCCGGAGGAAGAGAGAGGGAAAGAAATTAATTTTATCTTATAGGTCTCAACGAAAAAAACTGTTTTCTAACAACTACCGCCCTACTTTCCGACTCCTTATCAAAAGAGAAAATGGGAGGGGGGGAGGGGACTGGTTTTATCCTTCAGGGTACTCTTAATGCAAGGTCTCAACGAAAGGAATTAACTTCTACCAACCATAGCACCCTCCTCGACATTTTATCGTGATCGGATAGAAATAATTCTTTATATCTCAAGAAAAGAATGTCAGAGGCTGGTACTCACAAAGGGCGATTGAGACGTCTGGAAGAAATATATCTGTTAGTGATGTCAAAACTTTATGAGCGAATATCTCGAAAACGCTTTGTCGGAGGAAAGTACTCACAAAGGCAAAATTAATTGTCTGGACGAGACATATTTATTGGTGAGGTCTTCCCATGAATATTCTAACAAGAAAGAAAACTACCTTATAACGCAACCATTTACTAAGTTATTTCGGTTTTAAAAAATGCGCTTTATCTGCACAAAAGTTGTGCGCAATTTATACTTGTACTTCTTCAATACCTGCAAAAGTGTTGTAGACGTCGCCGTCACTTAAATAAGGACGTATAAGCGTAATAGGCAAACATTTCAGGAAGCTCCCACTAAATATAATACCATGGCCTTTGTGACCAGACTATTGAACTACTAGAAGCATTTATAACAATATTGGCATTTCTAAATACAAAGCTAATAAACAAAACTCTGCGGTGCCACCATAACCTTAGATCATATATATTGACATGGATAGAGCTATCTCATAAGCTCTACGAAAAGACAACCGTCGCTAACATCCCAACCTGCATTTTTATGCCTATCATCTTTTACTATTAGTAAGTCGTAATGTATTTATCCTTTGCAGGGTTGATTGTAAAAGTGCGGTAGCTTGGCGATTGCATACAGTGAACACCGTTTAGAGATACCGCGCTGTGTAAATTATTGAATTGAATTGAATATAGATGGCCATTGAAAGAATCAAGTGCCTCCCTCTTAATTCCAGAGTAGTGTACTTATTTTCCGTCTAGGATTCAAACCTTCGCAATTAAAAGCTCGCGAATACCAAGGTTTTTATGATATAAATATGTAACTGTATACGTGTCCTACGTCCCATACCTATAAATTGCGCGGCCAGCAAAATGGTTTTTATTTTCATAACTTGCGTCTACATTGTGACTGGATATTATTATAACATGTGCGCGTCAAGAATTAAAAACAAGTTAAAAAGTAATCGTAAACGATTTACATAAAGCGCATTTCCACTTGCATTCATTTCCCATTTGTAAGATGCAACTTCTGTTAAAATCGTAAAAATCCGGCCACAAATATGAAAGGTAGCGTTGCACATGGGCAATCCATTTTTGACGTGCTACTTCAATTTCAGTTTATGAGAAGAATTTCATTTCAATGCTTTTCTAAATAAGAAAGTTGGAACTGCGCATGCGCAAACCTAAATTTGAAAACTAATGTTAGATTTTCCTTTGTTCCAAGCGCCAAAGTATCAAATTTCACTTAAATGCTTCCATAGATAAAAAAAGTTGACACTGCGCATGCGCAAAACCAAATTTTGAAACTAGCGTTAGACCAAGTGCCTATGTATCACATTTCATTTAAATTCTTCCATAAATAAAAAAGTTGGCACTGCGCATGCGCAAAACCAAATTTTGAAATTGGCGTTTGTATTTCCTTTATTCTAAGTGCCTATGTATCAAATTTGATTCAAATACTTTTATAAGAAAAAAAGTTTGCAATTCGGTTTATAAATGGTCGAGATGCGAAAAGGACACTGTGAATTTTGAATCGATTCGAATTAACTTTTGGCATTGCGTATTATATGGCTAAGGCTATGTGCATATTGAATTTCATGCAATTCAGTTCATAACTAACGGAGATCTAAAAGCGATCGGACATTTCTAAACAAAATTTTCGTTCACACGGACAGATAGAGGGACAGACAGACAAAGGAACAGACAGACAAAGGAACAGACGAACAGACCAACAGACAGACGACAGACAACAATACAAAATTATAAACGATCTCTAGGATCGTTAATAAACGGCAAAAGTGTAAAATTTTAGTTTTTTTACAATAACTTTGTTAGCAATAAACGCAGAAAAAATTCCCTTTTGGTGCAAGCCTCGACACCATAACGAACCAAATAGCGAAAAAAGTAGAACAATAGCCAAAATAGCGCATTTTTATTTTATTTTTGTGGAAATGCACTAAAAAGGGTTATATTATTGAATGAACACATGTTTAAATACCCAGTTACATAATGGGGGGGGGGGCATAAATGTTTATTAATTGGACCCAGATATTTGCAATATTCGGCAAAATTGCCTGAAATCGGGGTGTATTGACGTTTGCGTAATAACCTACTGTACTTTCCTATACATATTTTGATTTGATTACCACAGAATTTAATTTGACCTCATCCGGCAATCTACGCTAAATCTTTTTAGTTGCATAGTTGCACAATAATTAAAACGCGATGTCTCTTTGGTAGGGCATTTGTGGATATGGGTGTCTAAAAAACTATCAACCTATTTTATTAATAGTTTCCGTTTTTCCCAAATTTTTCGAAAAATGCAAGGTTACGCGACTTGTTAGCTGCTTTGAGAAATTTGATATTCTCTATGCATTGCATCATTGCTTTATCAAAGGAAAATCTACGGTTAGCGATCTATTAAATTCTATTAAGAGTCTATTTTGATATGTGCAAGGTTCAACCACCACCTACTAAACCGGAATAATACGGAATTACCTACTGGAAATGTCCATCACTGGATCACATTGTAATTTGTTCTCGATCGAGTGACGTAAAAATCCAATGTGGCGTCCGTAAGACAGAAGAAAGTTGATGTGATATAGTCGAAACCCACAAGTCATGAAAATTTTAAGTTAGCACCATTAGAAAGCTGAGAAAAAATTACTAAGGGTTTTGTTAATAGTCAGCATAAAATTCTGCAATTCCGTGCGACTTTGTATCACATCACACTATTCGAGGATTCTCTCTGGTGCTTGGCGATCAAACTGTTCTACCATCTTCCACAAGAATTGCAGACATCTACGTCGGCCAAAAAATTTAAAAGTCAAGTCGGTGAATTTTTCACAATTTCACAAACAATCCATACTATCACGTCAACGAATACCTCCAACCAAGGCCTGCGCGACTGTGATTTATTGTAATATGTATAATGATGTAAATGATTAGAAATTGGGGAAAAATAATTATAAAACAGCTGAATTTTTCCGCGGGTGAAATCCCGGGGGTTGAAAGGGGTGGAAAGTGGTAATTGACAATTTGTGGCAAAAATGATTTGAGATATAATCCCCTGGAATAAACTTCATGAGGATTTTATTCATAATTCCTGTAAATTAACGATCAACAGGCCAAGCGCAATCGCATCAGGTGTAAAACAGTCAGGAAGAAGAGTTAGTGAATAAAAACAAGTTGTTCAGGTGTAAGAGATGTTTGTTGGCAACAGCGCTTTGTTTAATTTCATGTAAAAGCGATAACACTGTTTCGTAAATGTTATGAAGGTAAGTTCAGTCGAATGAATAACTAGGAAACAAAAGAAAATATTTTAGCAACATTAAAGAGGAGAGAGAAGACAGATTTCAAAAACTCTTTATTAGCGCGGATCGAATACGTTAGTTAGTTGCCAAAAAAGCTAGGTATACTATGTCACAAAACTGTGTATCTCTTAAAACTGTTCCCCCAGTTTTTGCCGCTTTTCTTGAAATTTTTCTATTGGAATAATATTTTTTATTTTTGATTAATAAAATAGTAATAAGTCCTTACGAAAATTTTGGTACCTGGAGCAACTGTGTACGATGAAAAAAATAGATTTTTCATCTCCTTGAAAAAGAGGTGGTTTTTTCAGAAATTGCGTGAGATCTCGGAAACGGTTCAACTTTACGGTCCCAAAAATCTCTCCTTTTTTATAATAAAACACGCTATGTTTCCTCCAAATTTCAAACCTTTTTTTCGCAAAAATAAAAATTAAAAACGAAAAAAACACTTTTCCCGGTTTTTCTAGAAAAAAATTGGAGGTTATGTGAAAATAGTGCAGATACAAAAGTTGTTCATTTTTTTATTCTCTATAACTTTTGCATTGACCATTTTCGTCTAAAATTAATAGTTTTGCCACAATTTGCGAAATACCACTTTCACCCCTTTCAACCCCCAGGATTTCACCCGCGGAAAAATTCAGCTGTTTTAATTATTTTTCCCCAATTTCCCCGGTTTTGCCCCATAACTAATTTTTTTTGAAAAAAATTATTTTAGCAGCTAGGTATTTAGCCTGGACCACGGTGGTATACGGTGGTCTATACCACAGTGGCCTGGACTAATATGGAAATAAATAAGACATTTTGGTAAAATATGGATTTTTGGGTAATTAGTCGTTGGTTATGGAATAATCCATGAAAAATTGTATAACAGAACGATTTAAAAAGTGTTTGTTACACATAATTAACGAAGTAAATATGACTGTTTGGTAATTGGTAGCGTTCCCATTTGTATTCTGTGTCAAGACGAATCCAACGATATACCATACCCGATACCACAGATATATTCTTTCTGTGCCCATATGTTCATACCTCTATGAATCGAGTAACTCATCAAATTGCAAGTTTTATTTCCTTTACAAGTGAAAGTTTTTTCTCTCAACTTTTTAACATTTTTTTAAGGTGTACGGTGTTCTTAACGCTGGATATAATCCAACTTAATAATATCTTTATGATAAGGTTATTTTTAGATAAACGGAATGAAAGCAGCTGGTACCTCGTTGTGAATGAACTTACTCATACTATGAATATGTAGCGGTTGCGAATTACTACCTACACTAGAGTACAGTTGCAGTTGCAACTTTCACGAATGATGACGTAATTTCATTTAAAGCTCAGCTTTGAAATATCTTAAGCTCTTTTTAAAGGCTCTTATAGACAGATATAACAGATTCGAATACAGCAACCAGCATTTGTCACTAGATAGCAGCATTGCAAGGCCATAATTGTTATAAACCCACATTCCCTATCCCGTGGCATCTCTAAACGTTGTTTACTCTATGGCGATTGTAAGGACGTTTGACCGCTTGAGATCGTATATTCGCAAACAGCTGTTTTTGTTGTTTAACCTTGCTTGACTTTACATGGTTATATATGAAACTAAACTTTTAATACAGTTCTGTAATAGTAAATTGTCCTATAAAGATGTATTTATTCATGTATTGAGTGAGAACCTTTTTTACCCTAAATAATAAATATGAACTCTTGAATCAGAACATGTTGGCGATATAGTGTAACTGCATGCTCCGTCCATGTTAATATGTATGATCGAAGACCATTACCAACTGAAGTTTGACATTTACTTAAAAAAACTGTCAAAATCTTTGTTTGAGATTGGCTCAGATTTTGCAGTAGGTTATGTCCCTTAGAGAAAAAAGCCCCTTTATCGTCATATTTACGGTTGCAAACTAAACCAAAGGTATAGAAAACGTATTTACTTACCTGCACACGATGCACATCTGATGTAGGTAAAAATCTAGAGTTTCTGTTCACTTCATAAGAATTAGAAGCGTCGCTTTCTGTAGATAATCTGGTCGTATCAGTGATAAGCTCAACGTTTCCAGTAGCTCCATCTTCAATATAAGGATGGTCAATCATCCATGTCGCAAGCGCATTTATGTTGTGAGCACTGACTTCGGCAGAGCTTCTCGTCGATTGCACAGCTTTTAAAATATGCTTTAGAGTAAAACCCATTTCCAATAATGGTGCCGCTACTGGTGGAGGAAGAGGAGACAAATGGTCCGCTTGGGATTCTAACCAACCAACAGTTGGCACTACATTGCCAGACCACACTCGCCCCCGTCCTCGGGCTCGACCTCTACGAGCTTGAACTGGTACTATTACTTATGGGAATTTAAATTAATCAGTAATACAAACCTGATCGAGAAGTGGAATTGGTGTGCTCATAACAATTCATAAGAGGCCTTGAGAAGATTATAGGTATTTGACCGTGGGTCAGTGTTGAACTGGTACATGCGGAGCTAGATGGAAGATTGGGCCTGCTTGATGAGCTAAGACTGAAACATTCCTTAGTCGACGTATCGCTTTGAGCAAATTGATCACGATCAATATCATCCTCAGAACAACACTTGACATAATTATAATGTAAAACGCTTTCAGCCCGTTCAAATTCCATCATATTAGCGATATTTTTTAATTTACACCGTGATGTTCCTTTACTTACTAGACTACACATTATTTCCTTAACAGAACTACATAAATTCTCATCTTCAAATTTATCTTCTGTTTCACTGCTCTTGCTATCTCGTTTATTAAGTTGAACGTTGGCAAGCAGTGCATCTAAATATTTACCCGATGTAAGTAGCACATTTAACACTTTCAAGGAAGAAAACTGAAGTATTGACAATCGTAAACAAATTCCTTCAATATTTAAAAGTTTGAGTCTAAGTTGTTTGGCATCTTGTCGAACTGCCTGTCTCTGTGCCTCCTCATATGCGGTATTAACGGTAGATGTTTTTTGAGTGGCGATCCTTTCAGCGCTCACTTTTTTAACCTCACACATAATTTTTGATACAATATCATTTGTTATTGACTCAACAGTCTTTGTAACATTACCCTTATCTTGAACTTGAGTGTCTGAATTAGAACGCCATTCATCTCCGCCCCAAGCCTCGAAATGTTCCATCTGCGAATTTTCTGGTTTTAGCAAATTTTCTTCGGCTTGTGTTAATGTAATCGTGGGTAACTTAATTTCTTCAATGATCCCACTAAGACGAGCAATATTTCTCAATATTTCCGTTGATATACCTAAGGTGGGAAATTGACGAGCATATGCCCAAGAATACGGTTTAGCTACCTGTTAATTTGGAACAATCGAACGGTTCGGATTCCAAATGAACTAGTAAAGCTGCTGAGATGTCGGACACTTCGTTCTCAGGAATCCATTGAACTTTCACCATTGTTATGCCTCTTTTTACGATACCAAGTATCACAGCTTTGCGACCTGTATTTTTGTGCTGACATAAACCACCCATTCGCAAACCTCGGTCAATTCCTAAAACATGCCGAACTAGTTGTTGTATGCCTCAGTTAAGATTAGTTGCAAACGAAACAAAAATGTTGCCACACTCACCGCCAATAATGGCTAAAGCTGGCCAAATGACGTTGCAAAGTTTTTTACTATTAAAATAGTCTTCAGGATCACTTTCCGTATTCGATAAACAATCATTTGGTGATGAAGTGGTAATGTTTTGAAGTAAATCTTCAATTTGATTTAGGCGTTCTATAATGCACGAGTTCACCTAAAAAAGAACCGAAGCTATACTTTTCAAGACATACTGTAGCGAATATTCCAGAAATTTTGGTAGGCATCCAGGCGCCATGAAAGATTATCATCGGCGGTAAAGAGCGAAGGCGGATGTGACGCAATCCTACCAGGAAAAATGACATATATTCAAGAACATTCCAAAGCGTTCTAAAAACATTCTTATAGAACAATTGTTGTTTACGATATAAGCAAATTGTAGAGTATTGCTGGGCAGTTCCAACTTCAATACGCTTGTGTTATGTTATAATTGTAAGTGACAAATAATAATTGCTGTTATAAATTAATCCATTTTAAGACTTATAAATTTATTGTTAGTTAAAACGTAATAAAGTTTACATTACACTGGTGTCAATAGACCGAGAGATAATGGCAGATTTTTTGCGATGAGAATTTGAAAAATTTCTTAAAAATAGAACCGACCACTCAACAGACGTATGATATACTTTTATACGCTAGTTCTAACTTATGTAAAGAGAAAATTGCGTTGACAGACGTTTACTAATCATCGCACAAAATCTGTCATTATCTCTTGGTCTACAAGAATCAGGTTGTGTTAAGTGGACAATCAGTGAAAGTTTATGCCAATAGTGATCAGATCTAAGTCTGAAAAAATGAAACAACTGCTGCAGTTGATGCAAGAAATGAAAGTCGGTCAAGATGAAATGAAAACTGGTCAACAAATCATGGAAGCTAATTTCGAAACTGGTCAAGCTCAAACAAAAGCCGGTCAACAATCCAAAATCGAAGCGGGTCCACAGGAAGTAAAAGGTAAAATTCAAGATGAGATACAGGGTGTCCAAGATAAAATTCATATGATACAATTTATGGTATTAACTGAAGAATCCGAAATGAGTTTTGTGTCATCTTTGATAGCACAAGATCTACTTGCTGTTCCACAACTGTCCCGCAAAGAAGCCGCCGAAACGTGTGAGAGTATCGGTACGCCGAAAGTTCAAGTTCAGACTCACTTGAGACAGTTTGAGGCCTCTCTCATTTGCGGGAACAAAGTGTACGTTTACTTTTTGCGGGAGGTAAAGTAATCAAAAACTCCCTAAGGGAGTTAAAGTAATTTCCATGGAAACGCAAATGCGTTGGTCTGTAACCCACATTCTGGCATTTCAGAAATGTAGTTAATTTTGGGTATTTGATGTCCAT
Source organism: Photinus pyralis (assembly GCF_008802855.1). Lineage (NCBI taxonomy): Eukaryota > Metazoa > Arthropoda > Insecta > Coleoptera > Lampyridae > Photinus > Photinus pyralis. Next base: position 13,558,123 of record NW_022170403.1, on the reverse strand, counting down.
ATCTTTCTTCACGGCTAACTCGCTATTAAAAGATTTCCAAACTACTCAGGTTACTTTAAATGCGCAATTGAAAGCTTGAAATTAATTGCCAATTAATTGTTAGTATTGACAGTTGGTTGCTAGATAACAATGGGCGATCGCGAGTAAATTGATGTCCGTTAACTAATTATCTCCAAGCGGGTAGCTACTCTGTTTTCTTTAAACGAAAACGATTTAATGGTTGAATTGATGAACGCCAAGACAAAACCAGCTAACAGTGTGTCCCAGATCGCGTGGGATTGCATGGGTAACTTCCTTATTATTAACGAGCTCCTAGCGAGTTTCTAATTTTGTGGCGTCTGTCCGTCCGTCCGTCCGTTAGCACGATAACTCATAAACGAATGGATCGATTACGATGAAATTTTGCAGGTGGATGCTTTATCAAATTTGTAGATCGGAGTTCGTGAATTGGCAATGTAGCCAAAAAAAATAAAGTAGGCCCTTTATCTCCGTTAGTTATGAACCGAATTGCATGAAATTCAATATGCGCATGGCTTTATCCATATAAAACACAATTCCAAAAGTTGAGCCTAATCGATCAGCATTCACAGTGCCCTTTGCGCATCTCGACCACTTGCAGACCGAATTGCAAACTTTCTTATTTATGAAGGTATTTAAATGAAATTTGATACATAGCCACTTGGAATAAAAGCAAATTTAACGCAGTTTCAAAATTTGGTTTTGCGCATGCGCAGTGCCAACTTTCTTATTTATGGAGACAATTAAATAAAATTTGATACATAGACACTTGGAATAAAACCAAATTTTACGCCAGTTTCAAAATTTCGTTTTGCGCATGCGCAGTGCCAACTTTCTGATTTATAGGGGGATTTAAATTAAATTTGGTACATAACCACTTGGAATAAAAGAAAATTTAACATCAGTTTCAACATTTGGTTTTGCGCATGCGCAGCTTATTTATGGAGGCATTCAAATGAAATTTCATACATATACACTTTAAATAAAAGCAAAACTAACATCAGGTTTAAAATTTGGTTTTGCACATGCTATAGCCATTGTTTAAATACTTTATAGTTGAACAGATCCAATGTAAAAATACTTGCCGTTATATTTCTTTTGACACAGCTGTACCTTCCGCATTTTGCATCCGCCAAGTAGTGTACTCTATTAATAACAAACAAAAGTACGTTAAAAAAGTTGAGGATCACAACTTTACGCATTCCTTTATAAACAAGGATAAAGTATAAAAACATTAGAGGAATGTCGGTGTTGGTGAGCAGATATATAAGGTATCATTGTTTTGAATAATGGTATATCAAGTTACAGCTATCTTACAATGTATGCCACGAGACGATTATCCCTTTAATAAAAGACTGCATACGTTTCCCGTTTCAGTAATAAAGTTCCATTTTGCCAAGTTTACTTAGCTAATTCTTTTTTTTCAAAATATCTTTGAATTTAAACCACCATCATTTTGGTAGAAATTTTAGTGATTATGTACTTGCATTCTTTTGTATTAGTTGCCGTTGCATGCAAAAATGAAATTACAGTTACTTACTTACTTATTATTTATTAACTGTGCATGATGAGAGCATAACTATTTGTTTGTATGCAAGTTACAAAAAAGATTATCACTTAAGAAAAACAGCCCTCACCATTTTCCTACAGCTACTGCAAAGTGTTGCCAGGTGCGACGGGATTCATTGGTGCCGAAGCTATTTTACGCGGACAAAGTGCGGACTGCAGTGACGATGGACAATGGAAATGTCTCTAAATTACTATTTGTACAGAAGAAGGAACCTATGTGCAATTTTTCTGTATAAATGCAAAAAATTTGTAAGACAAAACAAGCATTGTTTCTTTGATAATCTCGTATTCACAGAAAAACGATGCAACTTTTTTCATTTCTGATAAATGAAAGCTCATTACTCTCTTCAACTGAAAGCTGAAGACCTAGCTTTGCTGCCCAAACAGATATGGTTTTTGCATGTTGTTTACTTCAATAGCCATGTCACAACTGTTTTTCTAACCACTGGTAATTATATTCCAGAAAATGATGGCAAAACGTACAAGTGGACCTAACGCATATATACGGTTACCTTTTAAAGGAATTTTTCAAAAGAAATTGCCCTTATGTGATGGTTTTGTCCGCCCGTCTGTTCGTTCGTATATCCATCTGTTCCTCGTCTAAACTCGAAAACGAAAAGAAACAGCGACGTTAATCCTTCGCCAATCGATTTCAAGGATTAGTGCTAAATATTGAAGGATCCTTAGCTCGGTCCACCACTTTTTTAACGTCCATTTATTTCAACCTTGCAAAATACTAATAAATAAATTCGAATCTAGAGCATCATAATAATGCTCTTGGTCTATTTCCCAACGATCCTGGTGCATGAATAACGATTTTGACATGATTTGATCAGAATACATATGGTCAACAAAAAAGTATCAAATGCATGGCTTGGGTATCAAGATAATGCTGTTGGTCTTTTTCCCAACTATCTTGGTGCATGAATAATCTTTTGACATGTTTTGATCATAATACATATGGTCAATAAAAATACATCAAATTCATGTTTCCGGCATTGAAAGCTTTTACAACTCTAAATTCATGTGAGAAGACTAATTTTGGGTACATTTTGCTCTAACACTTTTGACCTAAACCACAGAGAAGAATATTGAATTGTTACACATCTAAGTGTCAGGGAATAATCTAGCGACAATCCGAACTCGATACATGACCTAGGCAATGAAAATATGTTGATTTCTATTATACTGAGCCCACAGTGTTTCCTGTTCCCGTTTCACTCGAAGTCCTATAACTTTGTTCCTGTTGAGCCAGCTTCCTGAAAATCAATAGCGTCCGACCCTCGATACGACCTTAATGTCCAAAGTATCTACTCGTACGCCATTTCAACATGATCGGTCACTTTTAAAAAGAGGTATAGTGCACACGGACGGACGGACAATACAAAACTATAAAGGCTCTGAAGATCCTTAATAAATTAGTGTAATTTAGAGTTTTGAACAAATAATAATAGGTATAAAGGTAACGAAATACATTTCAATTGAATTCAGCTTTTTTTCGACTTCTAATAATAGCATTGTTTAAAGACTTTATAATAAAATCCATATATTCTGGGTAAACTCCCATACAAATGAATACCGAACGATCTTCGAAATTGTTTTTGCTCGATAGTCTACCTCTACGTATCTGAAAAACAATAACGACCTTTCTGATTTGTGTTAAAATTTTCAAAGGGATATGGGACGTTTTTAAACAAAGTTATCGTGCACACTGACAGACAGACAGACAGCAATACAAAATTATAAACGATCTCGAGGATCGTTAAATGTGAATAATCCACATTACGTCAAAAAAAACGATTTACCTTTTACAGGGATTGTATTGTAGGGACTTGAAATCAGAGTGTATTTACTGCACCGTCGCATGCTTTTTTTTAATACAAACTTAAAGCAAAATTTACTACCAGATTTTAATTATCGTAATTTATCTTGTTTGAACGCAACAAAAATTATTATAAATGCGAATTCCCTTAAACACACAATAGGTAAAAACAAGTACGTAATTTAATTATTATAAGCGCAGTGAAAAAAAACGGTCTTTACTTTAGAGCTTCAAATAAAGATTAAATAAAATATGTGACTCTTTCTCTTAACAGGAAAGTAAAAGGAATTTGCTGTCGAACTATACATCAGCGTTTTGTTTATATAGTATAATCGTAGCCGTATCGAGTTACAACTTGCATTCTTGCTCAACGTCGCCTCAGTTACTCTGTGTAGCCGATCGGGTTACATTGAAGGAGAGCCATCTGTTGATGATTTTAGCAGGCCTTACTAAAAAGTCTGTAATGATAAAGCGCAACCTTTCGTCGTAAACTGTCACTACTTATTTAGACCACGATAGTAAGGCCAACTGGATTTTCTAGACCAGAACTACTTATTTCGTTCAAGTAATATTTCCATATGGTTGTTTAACTATAAAGTATTTAAACAATGCTATAGCCATACCCAGGACCTCGTTTGCTATATTTGTTTAATTTATTTGATAGATTTTTTAATTCTCTTTTCAAGGAGCTATCATAGCATAAGATTGAAAATAAGATACCAGTTATATCAACGATTTTTATATTTTAATCAAGTAGGCTGTGATTAATTAAAAAAAAATTTATTCGAGGCAACAAAACAATGAAAATAATTACATCAGATGTTTAAAATACTGGCCATTATTAGTGAAGCACACTTCAAGACAGTTTACTTTAGGCAACGTGTTGCCATTGATGCTATAACACGCCTTTACAACGACTTTGCGCAGTTGTGTACGTTATTATTATTATTATAATTGTAGCTACTTCCACATACTTTATTCTTTAATGTACAATGTACACAATTCGTGAATTGTGACCTGGGTAGCCAGCTATTGTTGGTAGGTACCATAAACCAACCCTTTCTGCGAAATATACGTTGTGTAGACTCTAGAAAACCCTTTAAGGAAGTTTATTGGGGAATTTGTAAATTATTGTGAGCAGTTAAAGTTCCATCGAAGATTACCGGTCCAATTACATCCATTCCCATTATGCCATAAAACACATTGACGTAAAACTACAACATATAGGTTTCCCTGTGACGAGTAATGTTCATTAGAAAAATAAGATTCATCCTGTTAGTTTCGATATTCTTGCGGATAAACCACCTACAAAATGTGACCTGGGACAATGGGCCGTATGAATAAAAGGAAGCAAATGCTTATACTTACAAAATTCAAAGTAAATACTCGTAACTGTCCCTTCATACTGGTCTGTTTAGCATGGTTTAGCAGCGCTGCACTGCGTCCTGTCCTGCTGCTCAGCAGCGCTGCTAAATCGCCCAGTGTGAAGGAGCAATTACGAGTATTTACTTTGAATTTTGCAAGTATAAGCATTTGCTTCCTTTTATTCATATGGGCCAATATATCAATGGTAATACATTGTATAAAATAAAGTGAAGTGTCTTGAAATGTGTTTAACAGGATAATGGCATGACATTTTTCCGAGGGGATAGTTTGTAGTTATACCATCATTTTGTAGGTATGTAAGTATGGATAATAAGATAATCAATAAGTGATGTCATAAAAGTCAAAATTTCGGAGGGAGTTGTAACGCCCAAACTCCCATGAGTGCGCCCCTGTTATATTAAACATCTGATGTAATTATTTTCATTGTTTTGTTGCCTCGAATAGATTTTGTTTTGTTTTTTTTAATTCATCACAGACTACTTGATTAAAATATAAAAACCGTTGATATAACTGATGGTATCTTATTTTCAATCTTATGCTATGATAGCCCGTCGAAAAGAGAATTAAAAATCTATGAACTAATCTAAAAATTCAATATGGCGCCTATTTAACTTTAGGAAGTTGGTAAATGTTCCTCAAAAGTAGTCATCTTGAATTTTTTTGACATCAATTCTAAATTAAGCGTATCAAAGAGAGTAACTTTTATATAAAACTTTTTTTATACCTCTTATATTTTCGATGATATGACATTCAAGGAAATGACCAATTTTAGTTTTTTTTTAATTTACATCGAAGCTATGCGACATTTTGAATTTCCATAAGGAAATTTTAAATAAGCATTTAAATCTGCAAAACATTGTCCATTTAACCAATTCTCTATCTTTAATAATAAGAAAGTTACCCATGCAATCCCACCCGATCTGGGACACACTGTACACCAGAGAGCAAAGTATAATTACGTCCCTTTGGCTAATTACGACCCTCCGCGAGGAAATTATATACCTTGCTCTCTTGATATATAAATGCTAATTTTCTGCAACTGTCAAAAAACCTGTCATTTTCTGGCGAATTTCGAAACACGAAGTACTCGATTTTTAAACGGTTAATTAATAAGTAGGTAAGGTTGCTCATGACAATGTGCGCGAAACCGCCAACAGAGAAAAAAAGTATTTCGCGCACGAGGCAAAGTTGAACCTAAACAGCAAATTAAATTAACAATCGGTTCAGTTGTAGTAAAAATATTGTATATAGCGCGAAGTTATATCGCGCATTTGACTGATATTTTGACTCCGCTTCGCCTCGTGAAAATACCTTCAGTCTCAATTCGCGAAATTGAACTCTTGTTAAATAAATAACTATTCTACTTTAATTTATATAGCGCATACCTGTGTTGGTATTTTTAAATTATAAAACCAACCGCTAGAGCTTTAGTGTATTTACTTCTACAGCGAGGCTATATACAATGCTGTGTTGCTAACATGGTGGTAAATATCAGGTGATGAAACATAGGCGTATTGGTAAAAAAATTGTGTCAAACAAAAGATCCAAGTTATTGATGCTGGCAAAAACAATCATCAGATGTGATTACATGTATATAAATAATTGAATTAGATTGCATTGCATCGTTTTGTGATTTATTTTGGTAAACTAATAGCATTGTTTGTTCAGTTATAGTTATTCCACCAGACCGTTACATTCAGAAAATGAAACTCACACTTTCACTTGCAAGTATGATTTATTGGTTGCGTATCTTCACCATAAAAAAATCTGAGCATTCATATTGCGGTATGTAGGCTGAATGAGATAACAGAGCGTTATCATTTTACTATCGCGTCAGCACAAAAGACGTATTTCAAAGACGTACCCTGTACGCATAAATCAAATTTTTTATAAGATCTATTTTTAGTTCTTGTACTTATACTTGCAATTGATATTGTAAATTTTTTTCAAATTTGGGGATATTTAATTGTTGATATATTAGTAGTTATCCTAATTTTGATTTTTGTTTGTTCAATCCATTTCATTGCAGATATCAAGGTGCTAAATAGCGCACTGTGCACTTTCTAGTAAGGTAAGTACACATTTTTTTTAAAATTTTATGTAAAGTAATTTAGAAAGTAGTTTTACCCGTTAGATATTTACAAATCGATATATCTCCTTTTTGTCTGCGACAACTTTTTTTACAAAATAAGCATAAACATTTCTCTCTTTCCCAGAAATGATAAAAATACTAAGAATTGTCAGCAATTTAGCATGATGGGTATTGATTGTGATGACAAAAAATTGGACAGAAAAGGTGAAATATCTTCTGTATCTTTCTTAGAATGGAACCAATGGCTGTTTAGGTTTTGAGGCTTCGAAATTACGTAGTCCAAATGACGCACCCACAAACAAGTAATAATAGATAAATTAAAAGTAAAAAAAAATAATCCAACTGAATTTTTTGTTTGTTGCACTTAAACAAGATGTTTACACTATGATAAATATATGTACCTTTGAAGATATTTATACTAAATTGTTTAAATAATATACTTGCGAATATCCAGATAAAACTACTTCCAAATTCCATTCCACAATCATATCACATCTACTCAGAAATCCAATGAGGCATTGAAAACAAATTAATGCGTACTTTTTAAACCAGATTTGAAGCACCTATCTAAATTTAAACGAATAAACCCAAACAACTTTTTTAATCCTATACAAAATGGGCTAAAAATTGAATAGCTGTAGTCCAAAATTTGTCACGATTTGTATTTTTTTATTTACCGAACCTTAACATGTAGAAAGGTAAAACTAACAAACTCCAAAATGACTCACAAGGAAAGGGGTGTGCGAAACACGCATATTGTCATACACTGTTGTAACCATGTACATTTTTAGAACAAGTTAAAAAGTCATTATGCAAACATAAATGACGAGAGCGTATTTTCCTCCTAATAATATTAATGCTAGGACCGGGAAAAAAATACTGATAGGTACGCACGAGATCCTTACCCCATTCTCTTTCAAATAAGTCGCCTATCGTCGAAGTCTTATCAGTTTAATGAAAAATAGCGTATATAACTACAAACAAATTTTGAAATGGGCATTAGTTTTACTTTTATTCGAAGTGGTGTCTACATATGGAACTTTTTATAAACGCTTTCGTAAATCGCATTGCGCACTGTCTACATTACAAATTTCATTGAATACCTTCATAAATAAAACATACAGCATGCGTAAACAGTAATTTTGAAACGGGTATTAGTTTTAGTTTAATTCAAGGTGCTTACATAGGTATGATATATCGTTTAACTGCTTTCATAAGTAAGAAAGTTGCCATTGCGCATGCGCAAAACCAAATTTTTCAATTGGTCTTAGATTTGTCTTTATCCCAAATGCCTATGACATATAAATTTCATTTAAATGCCTTCATAAATAAGAAAGTTGGCATTGCGCATGCGCAAAACCAAATTTTGCAACTAATGTTACATTTATCTTTATTCCAAATGCTTATGTATAAAATTTCATTTCAATGCATTCATAAATGCATGCGCAAAGCAACATTTTGAAAAAGTCGTTAATTTTACTTATATTCGTAGTGTTTACATATAGTTTCATTTAAATATCCTCATAAATAACAAAGTTAGCATCGCACATGTGTTAAACCATATTTTTGACACTCCTGCAGTTTTCCTAATTCGTAAGGTAAATACCAAAGTAGTATAGAACCACTTAAGACCTTCTACAGGGGCACCTCTAAAAAGCATTATGCAGGTCACTCAGTAATTGGGCAAAAACGTGTTGAGGGCCCATAACAAGACAGGAACAATAAATAAAAAATCCCATATTCCAGGCTCTTGGGACTACATAACTCCGGACCCACCAGAAGGAGCTCCCTGGATCGGTGTAAGGAAAATAGGTGCCCAGGTGGTTACCGAGGGATTTCTGACATGGGTGGTCAACACATCCAGCCCATTTAAGAGTGTAGAACTGAACGGGATATTCCCGTTTTTTTTTTGCAGAAGGGCCTTTGTTGCACCTCTTTAGAGTCTCCCTAGCTTTAAAGTACCTGGGGAGTAGCTCTGGGAGCGTTGAAAGTTCGTTTATCAACACCACATTCGATTCAATTAGTGAGGTTGCTGAAGGCTTTGGCAATGATCACAAGATTGATCCCCGCCATGCTTGGAAGCAGGGTCATTATATCCTCAATCGGGACGACGGAGATGAACGCATCGATTACTACAGGATGTATGTCTGTAGGGTGGAGTGTTGGGCCCACTGCTGCGGTGTCTGGTGCTAGACGGGTTCCTCCCCAATCTGAACGAAGACGGAACGTGTACACAGGGATACGCGGACGATCTCATGATCGTCGCAACTGGAAAGTTTCCAAACACCATGAAAGAGCTCATGCAGGGAGGCTCTTAAACAGGTGGATAGGTGGTGAAATAGGCATGGCCGCTCCATTAACCCGCACAAGACTGCGGTTATTCCATTTATGAACAGAACGGGAGCGGATCTTGATGGCTTGACAGGACAGTTAAATATTTGGAAGTCACCATCGACTCCAGCCTTACCTGGAAAGGGCACATTGAGCGAATAAGCAAAAAGGCCACTGCATGTCTATGAGCATGTAGAAGAGCTTTTGGCTGTACATGTGGGACATGAGGGATGTGATCCAAGCTGTCTCACTAAAACCGAAGAGTTATAAAGTTATTCTCCTGAACAGGGAGTGGTGGCTGAACTCAGATTACCCGTTCCTCAAACCTGAGGCGCTCGTGTGATTTACAGACGGGTCTCTAATGAAATATGATATACACAGTGTCCATTTTTCGAGTGCCACTATGGGGATCTCGCTTTTGTTTTGATATCACCAATGGATATATTTCTTGCAGACGTCTCAATCGCCCTTTGTGAGTACCCTCTTCTGACAATCCGTTCTTGACGTGTAAAGGAATATAATAATAATAATAATATGCCTTTATTGAATAACTGCAGTAGCCATATAACAAATGAGACAGTTACCATTAAAAAAAAGCAATTAAAGAGAATTGTAAAAAATTGATTTAAAAAAATTATTAAAAATAGAAAAAAAAAAAATAAATGCTTAATGTGAACTACTACAGTTTTAAACCGTAACGTCGGATTCAGATCAACGTCTGCTTTTCAATCTGACTTCAATATATATGTACAAACAAAATCAAAGTCGCAGGTAAATGTTCTTCTGAAAAACGCGTTGTAAAAAGTAATATTTATCTGAATATGTTATTCCATCTAGTACTGACAAGCTAGTTTAGCTTCCAAATGTACATTGTTCATTAAACAAAAATCTTTATATTTACAATTAAAAACTTCAGAGGTAACTCCTTAAAACGATTGGGTAAGCTATTGTAAATCATATATACATTAAAAGAAAACGATCTCTCAAAAAAGGTTGTGCTGTGTGAGGGAAGGGTTATTTTACCTTAAAAGTTCAAATTTTACACATCGCCGCGGTAGGTGATTTTTTTAGATAAATAAGGAGGTACTTTGGTTAAAATTAACTTATGGTAAAAAGTAGTAGGATGAAGCTTACGGCTGTTATTCAGATTTAATCAGAGACAATCAATGAGTTTGTGGGATATGTGATCGGTCTTACGCAACCCATAAATAAATCTAATTCTGTACCCTTTGTATTTTATTTTTTGAATTAACATCTAGACGTGGATCATAAACTATATCACGAAAGTTAAAATGGGATAGAACTAGAGACTTATCGCCAAGGTCGTTCTATGGGGATAGAGAAGCTTAAGACCCATGTAAGATTTTTGCACGCATTTTGATATAATATTCCTTATATCTCATGTTATTATCCATTATTAGTCCTAAGTTTTTAGCTCTATCTAACACTGGAATGCAAATGTCATTCAACTTCAGATTTATTATTGGTTTCCATATTTCACATTTTGATTTATTACCAAATATCATTGCACCGGATTTAGTAGCATTCAGTATTAATCCATAACTAGTGGAAATTTCGAAAATATTATTTAGATCTTCTGAAACCTTGCTTAAGACTCTCTTGAACAGCGTCGGGACCGAATGAGTAATAGAGCTGAATGTCATGAGCATACATTTGAATTTTGCAGTTGTGGATGCTGTTAGGGAACTTAGAGGTGTAAATCTGAAATAATAGTGGGCCTTGAATTGATCCTTGCGGAACTCCTATTCACAAGATGTGGGCCTCAGAACGTTTTTGAGTTCTATGATCTAAGTAGGACGATATTAAGTCAACTGAGTTAGGTGCAAATCCACAGCATTGTAATATAGCAAAAAGTAATTTGTGGCTGATTGAATCAAATGCCTAACTGAAAACTAGCAGAACAAGTAAAGTTAGTTTACCTTTATCAGTTGACGATATGATATCATCTGTTATGTTGAGTAATGCGATAGTACAGCTATGATTGGGCCTAAACCCCGACTGACATTCTGGTAATAAATTATACTGTTCTACATGCTCAAAAATTTGTTGGTAAATAATTTTTCCAGTATTTTGGAACATGCAGGCAGTAAACTGATGGGTCGCATATCGTTAAACGAGTGTGCTTCCTTAACCTTTGGAATAGGCAAATTTGCATGCTTCCATGCTTCTGGATATATGCCCCCTAAAATATAACTATTGAGTATGTTTGTCAAGAAGGGTATTTTATATGGGCAGCACAACCGAAGCATTTCTATATTGATTCCATCAGACCCTAAAGCGTTACTTTTAATGCTTCGAATAACATCAGAAACCATATTTTCGCTAACTATCCTAAATTGAAGTGGCGGAATACCTTTAGATAAATTATCATAACATTGAAATTGTTTTAATGGGATATTGATAAACCTCTCGCCAGGAAAGGTTGCAGGTCACAGAACACTTGATCCCGGTCTACAATCTATGTTTTTCTAAAGATGTGAGCGACTTCTGGGATAGTATCGTGTCAATGTTGAACAAAAAGACTTTTCGTTTAACATTGGCACAATCCTATTCCGGAAGTCGCTCGCATCTTAAGAAAAACTTAGATTGTAGATCGATATAAGGTGTGCTGTGACCGGCAATCTTTCCTGGCGAGAGTTATACATGGTACTTGATTGACAAAAAATGTATTAATGTCCTCAGGATTATTGAGATGCTCTGGTATTACTGACTGTGGATGCGAATAGAGGCTTAACAGTTTCAATTTATTCCAGAGTTTCCTTTTATTAGCATCTTCCCCGATACCCGATCACGATCAGAGGTCGAGGAGGAGGGCTATGGTTGGTAGAAATTAATGCCTTTCGTTGAGACCTTTAATTAGAATACAATGAGAGATAAAATTTATTTCGATGAGACCTTTCATTAGAATACCATGAAGGGTAGAACATGTGTGTAACCCCAATTTCTAAAGTTTAACTTGGCACCATTAAAGGCATGTGCAAAATCTGTGACCAATTGGTTGTCGTATGTAAAAGTTATGCACATTTTACTTTCAAAAACAGCATCTCAGGAAATAATAATAGTGTAAACTATTGCAACGGAACAATTGCTTTGTGTGGTCTGAATGATGAATATAAAAATGACAAAAATTTTGTATAAGACGCGGGAGTTATATTTCTTTACTTTACATTAGAGTATACACAAACAAATTGAATAATCAGATAGTACCAAAATTCGACGTGATGTGGCAGCACTTATCAGTCACTTAATTGGAACGGAACAACTATAAATGAATAAACAATGCTAATAGTTCATTAATTCATTCACTAAACTTAAATATTAATAGGTACCTAACTGCGAGGTTAATTATGACAAACTCTCTATTTAAACTTTTTAACAAGTAATGTCCTCGTAAATGCATATAATATGAGAGTAACATATTCGTTTTGGAAATTATACGGCACAGCATACCCATAAAATCTCCTATAGGCATCATCGCATCAATATTATATACATCACATGTAATGTCTTCCTACCATTCTACCACGCCAATTTTTTTACACAGACAATGAAAATTGATATACATGCTAACCAATTTGTGGGATCAAATAACTTTATTCACCTTTTTATTCTTCTAGTATCAGATCATTTTTATTGTCATGATTACTCAATACACAATTTATATCATAATTACCTCTTTAACCCAAGCAGAAGATGAATGGAGTATACGAATTAAACTGATGGTTGCTTCTCCCAGCACAGATGGAAAGGGAGTAAAGTCGGGCTCGCCAGGTAGTAAATCTCTGTGCGTATCGTAAACCTGCAGTTGCTAAAAAGGAATTTTAATTAAATAATGCTGCGTCTATATCTACCTACCTGCATATCAATCATCTTTACTCTTTCCCCTGGCTTGGTGCTATAAAACATGACGCACGGATATAGCTCGGTTGCATCAACGCACTCGAAAGCAACTTTCGGTTCCTCTCCATTTTTGCCGAAACTCAAAGTTTTTGTATCCATATCTAACACGACTGTGATGTAGTCACCCTGTGTGTAACTTTGTAAACACAGATCCTTTTCTCCACTGTGATATAGGCTACCGCTATAAGCCCGATATAACCACATATCGCTGGTGGTGCGATGATTATGATCTTTAACTGGATATTTGGACACACCAATACACGTTCCTTCATTCCCTTTACTTTCTTTAACAATCAAAATTTTCCACTGATAACAACCAGACTTCATCGCTTGAGTACCAAGACCGTAACCACGCCCCCCCGATCCATGTGTCAAGATTAAGTTACCTTCCACTAAACAGTTGACGCATTTAAAAAGATCAAAACCAGTATCGTGAAGTAACAAACTATCATCAACATCCTTACGGAAATGGTCAATAACATATGAATCTGCCAATATGTGCTTATCGCCCGCTTTATGTTGCTCAGGACCCCTCAATAATGGTTCCTTCCAAATGACACTTGCGAGATAGCAAAACAATTTTTGCACAATGTATTTACTAGTGTCTGCGCTAATCTCGGATTCCTTGCAGTTCGGTAAAATTGTCTGAAGCAATTGTAAAGCAAGAAGTCGGGGTCGCAAGGTTTTCAGTTGTAGACCACTTTCTTCAATGTCTTTACTAACTATAATTGACAGCAAAATATCTAGCCATTTCCGTCTTCTTAGAACTGTTTGGATAATCTCGTTTGCGGCGATTGTTCGTAGGAATACCAAGAACCCCCCCAAAGCTCTGTTGTAATTCGTGACAAATCGCTTTAGAGGTACAGCTTTCAGTACTTGGAATAGGTTGGAATAATTATGAATAGTTATGTAATTAAGTTCTTCGTATAGTGTGTCTATAATTTTTTCCACATTCGACACTCCGACACGTTTGGCGTGGATCCGAGAAGACATGGCCACAATATGCATTAATCTTAATGATGCAACATTAAGCGTTTGACTTTTTGTTATAATGGTATTTGGTGCTAAGTACAAGCCACATAAATGGGTAAGTATTGGTATTAAATTGTTTTGAATGATTAAATTTAAGTCGTGCGCCTGAAAGCGACTGCTCAAAGCGAATATGGTGAGAAGCTGTAAGTGTTTTCCGTGCTCGTTTTCGACACCTTCCCGTAACAAATTGATGAGCAATTTGTAAATATTGTACACAATTTCTTTTATTTGCTCTTGTACTTCTTGAGGAGCCACCTGAACTCCTTCAAGATAATGGTGTAGTTGCGTACATCCTTCCTCAGCTTGCAAGTTGCTCAACGAAAAGCAGCCAGTTAAAAGTTGTTGATGCACACAACTTAAAACTGAATTTGACGGTTCATTTCTTGATTTGGTGAGTAAGTTGTGTATGTGCGTTAAACTATTCAGTCTACTCTTTGCTCGTTGCAACTGGCTCGACATGGCCTTGTGGATTACTTGCGGGTCACTAACCCAACCTGTTGTACTTGTGGTATTTAGCAACATCTCTTTCTCAATGGGTTCACCGCAAACATATCCAATTAATGTATGCATAATCTCTTTTAAGACACTGGGTTTGAAAGTCTTACGGCTAGACTCGTAAAAATCTACATAATGCTTCTCAGGCTGGGCTTCATCAATATCCAGGTCAGATAAATTTACATCCACATCTAAAAATAACAAGCAAATCTGTAACCAAACTGCTTTCTTTTTCTTATGTATCAAATACTGTGAATCTTGTCACTTTGATATACCGACGAAATAGGAAGTGACATTGAAACCAGAAAGAAAATTCCAATTCAATATAAAATATTAACTAATTAATACATTACATTACACAGTATAAACTTTTCTTTGCTTTCTAACACACAAGACAAAGAAAATAAAGTTAGTTCCCAGCTTGTACATTCTGCTGCATTTTTGGGTATCTTCTTTGTAAATTCCTACCTGCAAGGCGCATTCAGAAAATAAGTTTCCCTATTTTTTTTAAGAAAACATATATGGGAGCTTTATTAGCAACAGGTATAGCAAAGTTTCAGCTATTTTTCGACACCACAATTGAAACACTTATATCGTAGAATGAATTTCTGTATCCATGTGTCGTAGATGTCTGCCACCTGTGAATGGACGATAGTCATCTTCAGCTCTTTGTCATATCTCATAACGCTGATCGGAGGACAGAAGGTGCAAGAAATATGAGAGCAAAATCAGGACTGTATGGTGGATGATCAAACAACTCCCAGCCGAACTCCTGCAGAACAGTTACTGTGCCCAACAGTATGTGAACGACCATTGTCAACACCTGCAGTTAGACTTCCATGCCTCTTGTTTTGAATGGATATTTTTTGAACATAAGAACTTTATCACTGATCAAACCTCACAATCAGCATGAGTAAGAATAAGAGCTGCCATTGCTGTAATGCTATTGGAACCAATTGGAATCTGTCCAGTAGGCATATGACTGTGACGTCATAGATCTGTTACGCACGCGCAGTTTTACCAGATAGATACTTTTACTTTAAAAGAAAAAAATAAGGAAACCTACTTTGCGGATGAGCATGGTAGATATTGGGACTTCTTTATAGATTTCATCTTAAATAGTACTTAGTGTGCAGAGGATTTTGCGGACTTGAGACAGAAGTGAACAGTCATTTGAGGTTTCTATAAAGATTAAGCTTGAATCACAAATGCAATTATATGACAACAATCAAATATAGTTCAATCTGAATTTCCAAACAGTTGCCTGAAAGTATTACAACCCACCCTCTTGTAATCTCCAAAGCTGCAACTTCAACAATACAGTGAGTTAAGAGACCTGACATACCTTGAATAATGAATAAGTCAGTCACAATGTGTACTGACACGACAGAACATACAAGCCCAGATTAATTTTATTTTTTTTAGAGCATACCAAAAGTTGAACTTTAAGTGTAACGCATACAAAATAAAAAGTTGAAAAGATTTTAAAAATTGACCAATTAACTTACTTTTTACAAATATTAATAAGTACAGGCATCTTTCCAACACAAACTCGCAACATTTCTGTAGTTCAAAGTTGTTTGTATTTTGTGTGGCAGTGTCAATTTCGACGTCCAAATCGACATCTTCCAAAGTGGAATCCTTTACATCCTCCGTATCCTCACACTTTTTTTCTTCGCTAAATTTCGCTAAATAATGAACATCACTTATTTTATGTTGAAATTCTAACACAAATTGATAAACTTCTTGTACTTGCGGATGCTGATAGGATTTATGGATTAATCCGACGTGTTTTAAAGCGGTTATCAGAAAGCAACGAGATACTATTTCTAATAATTGACTATCAAAAGGAGGAGGGGACCATGAATCACTTTTAACAGACTCCAGCATTGCTTCGTAAAATCCAGGATCGTCAGCAATGTAGTCCTCCTGTATTGCACATGCCTCATCATATTGTATGGGTAGTTTAAATGCCAATTTACATAATGCTTCAGTTTCTTCGTCAAAACGAGAAATTGTAGTAAGCATTTCTTCGTGGGAGCATAACAGCGCCATGCTAGATATTTGACCGACAAGCTCTATGTCTTTACAATTAACTTGAATTCCTGATGTAAATAATGAAGTTTTTAGCCAATTACTACTCTGTATCTCTTCTCGAGTGGCCGGTTCGCCTATTAGCATTGTACCCAATGACTGTCCAATTAGAAGGGAGCATGTTCTCTCCAAGTCTATTAGCCATACCCATGACTGATCTGTTAGTTGTGTTAGGGTTGGAGTTTCCGTTCCTACAACAACAAAAATAATGGAAACAATAGCAAAATTACAATAATATTAGCACGATATACTGACAGACCTCACAATCTTTTGATTTGAGCTTTTTTTTACTGTTTATAAGGAGCATTTCGAAAGCTTGATGTTGTAGGATTACCTAATCGTTTAGTCCTACTAAACTTCGTGATGAGAAATTTATAATCATAACATGATGACAAGTAGTAGTTCCTTAAGTAGGTATTTTTCAAACATAGTGTCGCCCTAATGTATCCTAATGTATGTGTTTACAATTTTCGTAACCTTCACTTACCTGAGGTAGTTCACTTGCTTGTTTTACGATTTAAGAGATGCACGTCGTGATTTACCTATGTACATCTGCAATAATTAGTTGTTGGCAAGGCAGTACCCTAACGTACATCGTTTGTTTTTAGGCCAGAGTGAGGTCATCATGATAGTAGATTTTCCTAATGCCAGTTCCTGCAGAAATTCCTGCCATTCCTGTTCAGCAGAACGGTGCAGAGATCCTTTACCTTTTAAGAGAAGGCGATCTTCCTTTGCATGATTAAGTCGTTAGTGCTGTACTCATTTTGTGCCAATTTGTGCGCCAATCAAATGAGCACAAAATAGGCACAAAATTATGATATAGGTTTCAAGTCGCTCCGATTTGAGGAGTACTGCTCCAACGGAAAATTTTGATTTTCTCCAAAGCCAAAGACGCACAAAACTTGAGCCTGAGTAAGCAGTGACGCTTGCCACCTCATCGCCGATGCGTTTGATTTCGAGTCAGAATCAAGACGCCAACTCGTCTTACAGAACTTTGATGCCCAATTTTTAGATGTTTTAGCTGAGAGACCCGTTAGAGACACTGTTTTCGAGAAGAAGCTTGATGAACGGATCCAAGCAGCATTGAAACATTTTAGCCAGGGGTTAAAACCATAGCAAAGTTACACGCTCTCTGCGTCTAAAAGGCCAGCAGGAAAGTTAGAGCTCCTGGAAACCAGATCTTTAAACTTTAGAGGGCCACCCAGAACAGGCCCGGATAGTTACCAGGGTGGGCAGCCCTCCCAATGCGAGACTCAGTGGCCAGTACAATTGAGCTACCAACAACGGACACAACATCCTGGGTACAATCAATGCTACGGAAATATTAGCAAGTTAAAGGAATACTCTCTCAACAAGGTTGTTTCTTCATATAGTCTTGTCATGTATACATATATTATTTATTGTATAGAAGATGTTAAATTGACATTTAAAGAAATTTGTAAGAGTAGGCCAAGCCTCTCTTTAACAGTAAGAGTAGATAAAAGGATCACTTTAACGGCAAGGGTAGATAAAGTGAAACAAATGATTATTTCATTCCAATTCCAATGACATGTCGTTCTTATTAAAAATGGGACGCGGAGCATGAAATAAAATGAAGTTCAGAACAGAAAACAATACTGGCAGAACCTTTAGCTTGCTCTTTTTGACGTCTACATTGAATTCAGAATTTTCAGAAGTTTTATGATGATTTATATGGCTTCTGCTATAAATTAAAGTTTTGTACAATGAACGACGATAAAACATCCCTTTATGATATTGTATAATAAATCATTATTATTCGTTTAGAAATGTTAGGTTAGGTTCACATGCAGCGTTTGGATTTGATAAACGCGTTATGTAAGGTAATAATTGAGGTAATGCTTGTAAAATGGTAGGTACTCCTAATTACAAAACCTACTACTTTGTAGCACGCATTTATGAGGGATTCGATGTGCTGATTAAAATTTAATACGGCAGACAACACAAAAAAGCGGGCTGATTCGCGACGGTTGGAAAGGTGTGTATGGCTCTTTATTCGGGTATTTTACCCTATTTGATTAATTGACGACGCAGTTGTTAGAAGTTTAAGACCTGTTGTCTAATTTACGGAAAAAGTTAGACAAGTTGAGATCTTTCATTAGAATACCGTGAAGGATAAAACCGGTCCCCCTTCAACTGTCAAAATTTCGCTTGAAACTGCATGTAAAGGTCATTTCACATCCAAAACCAGCATCCCGGGAAATAACTGAGGGGAGATTAAAACAATAATCTATGAAGGCTGTCTGGCAGAATTGAAAGTATACGCCACCTATTGCAAAAAATCCAGAACTTTAGGACAATTCCCCTAAAAGTAGTTCAAAACTACAGAAGTGGGCCATGACGGGCGGACAAAATACAAACAATTTTTAAAAAACGCGCTACAAATATATTGACGCTTATAAAAGTGTAATATTAAATATAGACCGGGAGATGGTGACACTTTTTGTGGTGTGATTTGCTACAAGTATGGCGACCATTCAAAGGTTTAATTAAGTACTCCTCAAAACGAAAATGGTGCCAAATCTCTGGGAGTGGGACCGTTATTGCCTGACGATTGTTTAAACATGTCGGAAAATTTAATGATTTTGGACAATTTGCTACACAAAATTCTTTGGATTTTCTGGTAGTCGGTGACAAAACAAATGACGGAAACGAAATGCCATACTTTTCTGGTGGGCCTTATAGCGCGCCATACTCATTTGAACGTGTCGATTGTTTGATTTTTTTTTGGGTGATTTGCTACAAGCTCATTTTTTTATGAGCATCAAGTCGTCAATCAGTCATTCACGAAAATCAACCTGCCATACCGCTGCGACGGGCCCGCATAGCCGCCATACCGGCACAAAGATGTCATTTTTGTTAATAATTTTGGGCGATTGGCTACACCCTATAAATTTTTCCACCAGTTATTTTTATAGTCAGAAATAGAAATTTCGATACGCCATACCTGTGACATGGGCCAATTATGTATATTTTTTCAAAAATGTAAGAAAAAAAGTAAATATCAAGTTTCAAACATGAATCCCGGGTCAATCTTGTTTTATCACGAGATGGTATGTCGCTTAATATTCTCCGTCCCACTCGAACCTCTTAGTCAAGTTGTAGAGGTCCCTGTCGGGGTCGTTGTGTTCGGCATTGCATTCAATGGATCGCGGGTAGTGGGTAGCAGCTGCCGTCAAGTTTATACTACCCTCCATAAGTATCTGAACACCCAGCGTACTTTGATCAATTTTGATAAAATTTTCAGGGCAGTTGTATTTATTTCCAATTAAGAAACGATGAAAATTTGAACATTATAAAAATTAAAGTAATACTAATAATAATAATAACCATAATAATAAACGTTTAAACAAATATAGCAAACGAGCTCCTGGATGGCTACAGCATGTGCAAAACCAAATTTTGCACCTGTTGTACTTGTTGTACATTTGCTTTTATTCTAAGTACATATATGTATCAAATTTGGCACCATAACCTTTAAAGATATTTACGAACAATTGTTCTATCGCGATGTAGTTTTGCCGCTTTCCATCGTGTTGCAATTTGTTGTTGACAGCCTCGTTGTATATTCAAATTCAAATTCTTATTCTTATATTTGAACTAGCGTCGTAAGTAGTGCGTTGATTTATTTGACTTATTGAATAGTCCAGGAAACGAAACTTAAAATATTGTAAAACCTGGCAATTTTTTCAAAATGCATAGATTCGCATGAAAATTTCTTCGTTTTTTAGCGGTGAAAACTACTCCTTTTTGCCAAACCCATAAAACTACATATTAAAGCTTAATAAGGTGAGTAAAATTCGTTTTTCACTTTTAGCTTTAATTATTTGAAAATTAAGTCTTCTAAACTGGTCGCACTTCTAGAATGTATTAATAATACGTAATTAGAGAAAACTGGAAAAGGGGAAGGACTAATTTTAATGAGGGTGGTAATTAGGGGGTTGCTTACGCTGATTTTTTGCTGCAAAAAGTACGGATCTACCTTATTTTCATCATAACTCACTTAACTTTTATGCTAGTTTGTTTAAAAAAAAAAAAGAAAGGTTTTTTTAAATACTTTAAAGACTATTGTACAAGTTTTTCTCGAAAAATGCATAGTTTTGCCGTTATTTGACTGTGAAACTCTCTAATTTAGCGTTTAACGAATAAGAGCTAACCTTTAACAAGTCACATCTCGGTTCGTGTTGGTCATACAGCAAGTATTAAAAAACCATTTTCTTTGTGTTTTTTAAAAGCTACGATTTTGTTCTCCACAGTTTTTTTAATAAAATGCATACTTTTCGAGCTTTTTCGCGAATAACCAATTAAAAACATTTCTTTTCTATGAAAAACTCATACTTTTGGTCGCGAATAACTGGAGAAGTATTAACTTTCTAAAACAAGTTTAAAAAGTCCTTCTGCAAACATAAATGACGAGATCGTATTTTCCTCCTAATAATATTAATGCTAGGACCAGGAAAAAATACCGGTAGGCCCGAGATCCTTACCCCATTCTCTTTCAAATGAGCCGCCTATCGTCGAAGTCTATACAGTTTAATGAAAAATAGTGGAGCGATTACAAATACATACAAATTTTGAAATGGGCATTAGTTTTACTTTTATTCAAAGTGTCTACATATTGAACTTTTTTATAAATGCTTTCGTAAATAGCATCGCGCATTGTCTACATTAGAAATTTCATTGAATACCTTCATAAATTAAACATACAGCATGCGTAAACAGTAATTTTGAAACCGGTATGAGTTTTAGTTTCATTCAAGGTGCCTACATATGATGTTTCGTTTAACTGGCTTTCATAAATAAGAAAGTTGCCATTGCGCATGCTCAAAACCAAATTGTAAAACTGATATTAGATTTGCTTGTATTCCAAGTGTCTATGTATTAAATTTCATTTAAATGCTTCAGTAAATAAGGAAGTTGGCATTGCGCATGCGCAAAACCAAATTTTGCAACTGGTGTTAGATTTGTCTTGATGCCAAATGCTATGTATAAAATCTCATTTAAATATCTTCATAAATAAAAAAGTTAGCATCGCACATGCGTTGAACCAAATTTTTGACACTGCGCATGCGCAAAACCAAAAAATATCGGTATGCACGGAATCCTTGGACCAAGCCCTTTCAAACTTTAATCGCCAAAATCGGTTCAGCGGTTTAGAAGGAGGACGTGTGACGGACAGACGGACGTCAAAATGCAGCCAATACCGATTTTTCACTTTGAGGAAAATACGCTATTTCTGTCTAAACATTACAATAAAAAATTACCATCCTTGAAATGGGGTGGCAACCACCCTCAGGGGGAAAGCGCCCTTTGGCATGATATAAATTTTGATCCTTAGGCTATTCTCTACCTACTGTCAAAATTTCAAGTTAATCGATTTAATTTGAAAAAATTGCCAGGGCAAAACTTTCATTTCCTGGACTAGAAGAGAATGTTATGCTCAAGCGCTACATAAGTTTGTATATGTTACAGGCAAACTGCGAAATCCGGCATTTTACAAAATCCCTAGGCATTTTGCGAAATGACTAATGCCGCAGGCAAAGTGAGAAATGGAGCTCCAGTTCGTACTTTGCCTGCTGTTCTTTAGGGATTTCGCAAAATGCCCAAACATTCAAGCAAAGTGAGAATGCTCTGCCATTTTCCACAGATTGCGGGTACAGCGGTGTCAAACGTAAACCTGTCGCGTTAGTATACCTTCCCCAATCTGATATATTCTACACGCATGGCTTTATTTTTGAAATCAAATATTGTTGGGTACTAACATATTTTTCTTGGCCATTTTAAACCAGCAAACATACTAAGTGGAAAATTATATTATCTTTAGTAGGTACTAATTCTATTTCTTTTACCACGCACCAGTTAGCCGTAAGAGAAGGAGGTAATTGCATTCAAACACCCAATACGTTAGTGTAATTACAATATTTTTATTTCAACCAGATTGATATTCGATCGAGAAGAAATTCGTATGAACTTATATAAAATCGCAATCATCGTACAATCAAATGGCAACGCTGTACGCGCAATCTGTGGGAAATGACGAAGCCTTTGCAGTTTGCCTGCATGTATGGGTATTTCGCGAAATCCCTAAAGAGAGGGAGGCAAAGTGCGAACTCGAGCCCCATTTCTCACTTTGCCTGCTGAATTGGTTATTTCGGGAAATGCCTAGGGATTTTGCAAAATGCGGGATTTCTCAGTTTGCCGGTAACATATACCTATATACTTATGTAAAAGCAATTTAACCACCTACGTCAGGCATGTCAAACACGCAGCCCGCGGGGCCGCATGCGGCTCGCCGTTTTGCAACCTACGGCGATGTTTGCAAATTATAAAATTCAATTGCTAGTTTAATTGTACCGTGTGTCCTATTTTGGTTGAGACTGTAGCGTTTTTAAAGGCAGAGACTTGCGGTTTTCGCGACCCTCTGCCACTTTTTGGTGAAACGTATAATACCCCAAACAGAACCAATCTAGCTACGTTTTTTTCTGAGATACAGGGTGAAAACAAAAATTTTGACTTTTTGGAAGGTTATCATACCTTACTACCAATGTAAGATAGAAAAAAGATAAAAACTGGCTATTTTATATAGTTACGTAGAATTCAGCGGCGTAGTAAAAACATTTTTGAACCGCCCTTTCTGAGATTTGATCTAAAGTTGGTATTTTTTTAAACACCTTGTATATCTTAATGTCAATTGCTTTTCATACCCTTTCCTGATTACACTGATGCATCACAACCTATATATTTTTTTAAATCTTATCGATGAAAATTAATAAAAACCTTACTTTTTACTTTTTTAAATAGTTAGGCCATGGATTCATGGAGATTTTGTTCTGTTTATTGGATCCATGGTAACTACGGCAGCCGATGTCAATCAATAAAAATGGCTGGCGGTAGAAACATGTCATTTTGAAAAATATGATATATAATTTAAAAAAATATAGGATGATTCATCAATGTAATCACGAAAAAGAAATGCAAAAAATTGACGTTAAAATACAGGGTGTTACATTTAAAAAATATCAAGTTTGGGTTCAATCTCAGAAACGGTGATTCAAATTTTTTTTACTACGCTACTGGATTTTACGTAAACATATCTAATATAAGTAGTTTTTACCTTTTTTTCTATCGTACATCGGTAGAAAAGTATGATTGATAAGGATAACATCTCAAAAAGTCAACCTTTTCGTTTTTACCCCGTATCTAATAAGAAAAAAACACACTTAGTTGGATTGATTCTGTTTGTTCTGTTTGTTTATGTTGTTAAGTTTACCAAAAAGTATGGCACATAGTCGCGAAAACCGCATGTCTCTTATCTTTAAAAACAGTTGAGATACACGACTGCAGTCTCAAAAAAAATAGGACACAGCGAGGGACACAGGGTATATTTTCATGATTTTATGATTATATGTATTTTTTCATTTATTGTATTATTTTGCATACCTACTTTTTATGTTGATAATAAAAAATCAAAATTTTCTTAATGTGAACTTTTTTATGATGTAGCCCACAAGCTGTATGTGGAACCCTTAGATTTACCCTGGGCGATAAACGAGTTTGACATGCCTGACCTAAGTACTTGCAATTTTATATGAAGTTGGTGTCGGTGTCGCCTGGAAATCCTTAATATATTAACGTATTACAGTTCGCTTAGTTTTTATTATACAGGGTGTTCACAAAAATACAATTAATTTTGTTTAGTACCTGGCGGTGATTCATTATACAGTGTGTTTGTTTCATTTACAACTAAATTTGCATGTTTCCTATCAATGCGCATGAATGTCGTTTAACCTCTTACTTTACAGGATTGTTTCGCCTCAAACTCTCAGAGGTAGGAAGGAGAAAATATAAATTGTAACACATACATTACACAGTACTTGTAGTAACTGTAAACACTGCCGATTTAGGGGTAGGTGTACAAGACTGTGGCCATAGGATAATACCTATCACTGTGTATTTTACCTTAAATGACTCTGCTATTTTGCTATTTTTGCAATTCACTAATAATTTATACATGGGTCTTGCATGTTTCAGTTAAATTTATCTCTAGATAACCGGCTATGAAATGAACTATGTAGTAGATAAATTTAACAATAACATGAAATATTGGTCCTGCAAATGAATATTGAAGGTACAAGCCGAGGTAAAAGCACATGTAAAATTTCAGTCAGCGTATATCATCCACATTTGAGTAAAATCGTGCATAAAATATTAAAAATATGAAGTAAATTACAACTTACCTGATAAATTTTCTGATAACACTTCCATGGGCAACAACTTATTCAGTCGATCCAAGCTTGGCAATACATTTAACAAATGTGGCAGTAATAGTTTCAGGAATGCCCCGGGCAAAAGCAGAGATGAGGTCAAAATTTTAAGTAACATCGAGCCGGCCAAGGAATCGAGTAACACGTTAAACAAGAGATCTAGACTTGCAGGACACTGCTCCAACATGTGCCCGGCTTTGCGGAATATCTCCGAAGCGAGCGGCAGAAGACATTCAAGGTGATTGCTTAATAAACCCATGCTGTTATTTACATTGTTAGACCGAACTCCCACGCAATCAGCGAGTATGTGATTTTGTAAGGCGGACAATAGCTTTCGCAAGTGATCAATTCTTGGATTACTGATATTCTGCCAATTGCCTTCAGCTCCGCTATCAATATGTGATACTATGCTGCTTAGATTTTCTTCCTAAAATTTGATAAAGTAGAGCGCCCTAATCTAGCTAGATAATTCTATTACCGTATGACTATTGAACGATTGTAAGAGTGTTGTCATTAACATTTCCAAAATACGAAAATCTTTCGAGTCTAAGTTTTCAGGTACATCGTTATAACCGAGCAGTGCAGCAATATGCTCAGGTTCCTCTAAACTGTTTAGAATAATCCCCAACAGCATATGTTGACCGGTGGATAAGTGTTTACCATGAAGCAACTGTTCGTGTAATAATTCCATTCGTTCTCGCAATGTAGGTAATAGCAACGAAGCACCTACATTTAACACTTCTTTGACTAGAGACTGTATATCTGTAGGCGTATTCACGTCCATTAAACTAAATTAAATGGTGCAACAGTAGCAACTAGAGAGAGTTACTTACTTGAATAAAAGCGATCGTAATCCTTTAGCCTGCTGTCCTAATATTGTAGTATTCAACCCACCATTAACGCACAAAGTCAAATGAGTGAAGAGCAATTTCAAACATAAAAGGACAAAATGATGGTGTTCGGCAGAACTTTTAAAAGGCGCAGGTGGATCCTTTTCGTAAAAATTCTTTGTATATTTTTCTAAAAATATTTTAAGTAACTCGAAAGTACGTTCGTGTATATCTAGACAAAAGGGCCGATGACGCGCAATCTGTCGACTTTCAATAGGAACTGATGTCCAAACGATTGAATGCGAAGTTCCTGCGCTGATTTGTCGAACGTTCACGTTTGCAAGCCCAAGAACTTCTAAAGGTACCGATATGGGGCTGTTGGTGTGGCCTTGACCACATTGTCCCATGGCATTGGATCCCCAAGCGAAAACTTCACAATTATCTGTGAGCGCCAGACAATGCGCGTCTCCGGCAACAATGTCCACAATTCTATAAGGTGTCAGATCTTGAACTAATGTAGGCAAAAGCGAAATTGTATCTGTTGATCCTATTCCCAAACATGGACCGCTTCCCCACGTGTAAACCTATGCAAAATTTGAAAAACGGAACTCCAGTTAAATTAGCATGTTACCTGTCCCGAACTTGTAAGTGCCATTGAGAAGAGAGCACCGGCACATATTTTTGTAATTGTAAAACCTTGTAGCGCTTCGATAACTTTTGGTCTGTACAGTCTCGCGATCTCTCCGTGTCCTAATCTACCACTGTCACCTGATCCAAAGGACCATACTGTTTTTCCATCTTCAGAAAGTACCAGAGTATGAACACTCCCACAGGCTACTGAGCCAACATTACTTAGGTCCCTCACTTGTGTTGGTTTATGGCAACTGTTATTGTCACCATGGCCTAGTCTACCATGATCTCCCTCGCCCCACGTGTAGAGCTCACCGTCGACTGTCACAGCTGCACTGTGCCTATAACCTATATAAAGCATTAAAGCCTTAACGGTAAAACTATGTTTGATTATCCATTATGTACAACATTTTAGTTAAAAAACTAATTTCGATAGCTCCTAGAAAATACACCAAGAATTGTGACTAGTTTGTAAACAAAAAGTTGGAAGGAAACAAAGGTAATAAGTACCTGCATGAATAGATTTGAGTGTCTTTGACAAAAAGGGGCCGCCAATGATTTTTGGTTGTTTATATGTCGAGCTACTGCCATGTCCAAGTTTGCCATAGTCTCCGTCTCCCCAACTATATACCATTCCATCGTCGTTAAGGGCTAACGTATGCCCATCGCTACCTTTAGAACTGGACATTTTTTTCACTACACTGTCAATAAGTACGCGCTTCGGAACTGTTTGATTAGCCGAATCTCCCAGTCCTAATCTTCCATAACTACCTTTCCCGCATGCGCTTACGCTTCCGTCATGATGGATTATAAATGTGCAGAATTGACCAGCTTCAACCTTAAAATGAAAAATTATAATCGGTAATAGCACACAGATACAGAATAAACAGCTACTGAATATATCATATGGCAGAAGGTCATTTCTTTCTAAAACCAGAACTGGAGGATACAACACCGAAAGACTTACCTAAAATTTGCGTTTGCAAACTCAAAATAGCAAATTGGTTGCGGTTGTCGATGCTCAAACAACGATTGGACCCACAAAGTAGGGACCCTCTTGTCATAATCAACCCTCTACCTAACAACGCCATGCAGGTACCATAATTTTACGAAAAATTCAGGAACAGCCTTCACTTTAACCCCAATCGCCACCATTTAGTCCGCAAAGGTAAATCTTCAATTTAAAGATCTGAACCATGTGTCATGGCACTTGGTGTGTGCTCGAAGTAAAACGTAAAATGCAAACGGAGCAAGCGATGTGACAAGTTCAAGTTCAAACACCCCACCCCCTCACAGAAGTTAATTGCAGGCATGTCTTTTTCGAATTTGTATTTTGTTCAACATAAAAAAATTTACACATGTACCGCTTCATAACGAACGTGCACGGAAGTATGTCAAGCAATAATCAAGAAGCGCAGTTACCACAATTTCTTTGGACGTAAAAGTTTCATTTCGTTCTGTGAAAAGCCGAGCACGTGACGGAAATTAGGTTTTCTGTTCGTTTGAAAAGGTACGCGAATCGAGATTGTTTCGTTCAAAAAATAGGTCTCGATTCACGGATTCATTGAAAAATCTATGTTGATTTTTGAGAACCACCGTGTACCATTTTAAGTGCGCTGAATTTGAATTTTTGTTTTATTTCGCTTATGTGTGAAGATTTGTGGTCCAAATTCCAGAAACAACACGTGCCACTATTGGGTGAAGTTTATCCGAATGGTAGTGAAGAATTAGCAATTAAACTTGGGGTAAAAAATATAGTAAGTACCGAGAACTCCTAAATGTTGCTGAAGAAATGTCTAGTTACATAATAGTTTACACAGCAAATCTTTAAAGGATAATGAGTATTACTCACTCATGGAACATAAGTACATCTAATGTGCTCAGAAGAGCTTACGTTAGAAGCTCTAACTTTGGCTACAAGGGTCCTGGGTTCGAATCCCAGGTAAGGCATGGCTGTTTGTGATTGTATAGTGGGTTGAGTGGGAAGAGTAGCAAATTGCTAACACTCCGCCCACTATAAAATAAAGGCAATAAAATAAAATAAATAAAAAAAATAAGTCCTCCAAATTTGAAAATTGTTTTTCATATTTGTCATGCAAGATTTTAAACAATTATTTTAATTATTAAACCAACTGCAAAAATGTTAATACTTTCAAGAGCATGTTACGTACAGAACTTATAATTCTCCAGAGAAACAAATGGCAATAGGGCGATTTAATCTCTTTTGTTTTCTTTGTTTTTCATTTTCAATTTGGAAACAAGGTTAAATCATTGATTTAGGTTAAACGTCAAAAGTTGACTTTGTTTTGAATTTTAAGCTTATGTTTTAGTATTGGTGCACTATCACGCCTGTTGCGGCAAATTTCAAAATAGAAGCATCTATGGTTAAAATATTAAATACATATCTTCATAAATAAGGAAGTTGGCACTGCGCATGCGCACATCTAATGTTTACAATAAGAAATATGTTTGCCTTTGACAAAAGCATCTGTGATTAAAATTTCAAAAAGAGATCTCGATAAATAAGACATTTGATGTTTACAATATGTGATACATTTGCTTTTACTAAAAATATCTTTAGTTAAAATTTTAAAAGAAATATGTCCATAAATAATTAAGTTGACATTGCGCAGTCTGCGCATGCGCACATCTGATTTTTATTATATTCGATGTGTTACCCTTCACTAGATGTATCTGTGGTTAAAATTTCAACAAACTGTATTAATAAATAAGAAAGTTGATAATCCGCAGCCTGCGCATGCGCACATTAATCGTCATGATTTTTCTTGGCTCAGGTTCCAAAGCTATAAGCTACCAAATTCAAAAAGAACGACCTAATTATATTAAAAACTGTAGGCGTAGTTATATAATAATAATAATAATAAATCGTTTATTTAGTTTGACATGGAATACATCATCAGGTACATGAGCATGATCATTACAATTTCTTAGTCCTTCCAGATTCCCCCAAGGGGTTAAGATTCAGATTGGTCAAAAATATTAACCATCTGGTCTACCACTCAGCCCCAATACGCCATAGAGAGGTATACTTCAGTCGTGGAAATCTACCTACATCCATTAAATTGTGGAAACGAGAGAAAGTTATCAGTCAATGATTTCAATTGAGGAAGATGGTACAAATGTACATTAATTATAGGTAGGTATTATACTTCACCAGAATAAAGCTTATTTTTAATTAAGGTTTTGAACTGTGCTAGCGACATAGATGAAAAGTTAATTTTTAGTTTGTTTAGATAAAAAGCTATTAAATAAGAGAAGGACCTTTTATATAATTGAAGATTATGCTTAGGGATTGTAATAAGTAAATCCTTTCTTCGTATATTAATATTATGAGTGTCAGTTCTGAACCGTATTTTGTTAACGAGAAATTGTGGGCATTTATTGACAACTATTTTATAAAAAGTGCAGTAGCAATGCAGCTTCCTTCGATCTTCCATTTTCAACCAACCTGCCTTACTAATGTAATGGGAAATTCCTTCCCTTCTTCTGACGCCAAATATAAACCTAAGACAGGAGTTTTGAACGATTTGAATTCGTCTTATTTCACAGGAATCCAAATTTGAACTGTAGACGACATCACAATAATTAAAATTCGATAAAATGAGAGTATCGCAAAGCAAATTTTTTAAATGTTGGTTTAATGAATGCCTATGAGAATACAACAATTTCAGAGTAAAATATGATTTTTGTATTAATTTTGAGATATGCAACTTAAATCGCAAATCTGAATCCATAATGAGCCCAAGATTTTTAGCACTACCCACAAGTGGGAGTATTGTACCGTTCAAGGATACTCGAGTGAGATTTATTAACGGCAGTCTATTCCTCTTACTCCCAAATAGATATACCTATATGTATTGAAGATCTTGCGCGCATTAACCGATTGCACGAGTGCGTTTGTATAGTAATATTGAGCACCACCGCCGCGCCATCCTCGAAATTGCTTCCAGCATCTCGGATAGGCTATTAGATAAGCATTTATGCGGATACAACTTATATCCCAATATCAATAATCTCCACATATCTTGAAGATTCTGTTTTGCAGATAAGTGTTGCTTTACGCTACAGTTTGTACTCCTCATATCTGTAAATGTGGTGCCAATGTGGATAAGTTTGGGCATCATGGTTTATCTTGTCAGAAGAATACAGGAAAGTACAGTCGCCATCGAAACATCTTAGAATGTCAGAAAAGAGCATTCCATGAGGCTGGTTATTCAGTCATCTTAGAACCTCCTCATCTTTTTGGAATTGATAAAAAACGACCTGATGGGAGAACTTTAACACCTTGGATGGAAGGACGATGTCTGGCATGGGACTTTACTTGTGTTGATACCTTATGTCCTTCATATCTCTTCTCCTCAGTGAAGAAAGCAGGTTCTGCAGCCGCTTTAGCTGAACGCAGAAAGAAAAATACTTACGCTGCCTTAGAACTTACATTTATTTTTAATGGATTCGCTGTAGAAACCATGGGTCCGTGGGGAAATGAAGCCAAAATCATGACAGCGGCAATTGGTAAAAGACTCAGGCAAAAAACAGAAGAGATCCGCTCAACCCAGTTTATTTACCAACGAATAAGTATAGAAATTCAAAAAGGCAATGCCGAATGTATTTTAGGAACTTTACCTTTTTTTTTGTAATTCTTTTGACGAAATTTATTATGTTTTAAAACCCCGTTCTTATATGTAATTTGTTCCTTTTCTATTATTTTCATTAAACGTTTATTTATAAAAAATAATAATAATAATAATAAAACTGTTTTATAAAATGTGCCACTAGCTCTCCTTCTATTAAACAATGTATCCGCTTCAGCTTTGCCCGTCACCACATGACATAATACACGTTCTATAGTGCGATTCACACTTAGAGTTCAGTATTGGGCTTATGGAAGGCAGCTATAGCGTTACAAAATGTGTTGTCCCACAAAAGACCTGGGTTGGAGAATCCTATTAATGTAACAATGGCAGGTGCCATTAAGTACCGATGCGATAATTAGGCAATACAATACATCTATTTCAAGGAAAGAAGCAATTTACCAATGGTGCTCAAACAATCATACGCAATTTAATTTAATTAAGCTAATTTGGATTGATAATCACGTGAGATAAATAAATTGTTTTATTTACATCACATTACATAAATTAAGTAATAAGTCACTTTCACTACTGCTATCATTGTTTATGTTTATAATAAGAAGTTGCACATCATCTGTGATATGATCAACTTGCAACATCTTTTCTTCAACGTTCTCAATATATCGAACATAATTAGCCCAATTTTCATTTGTTACTCTCTGATAGGTATATGCTTCGGAAATTAAGTAAAGTTTAATGAATTAGATTAAACTATGTGGATACTTGCTCCCACACCACTTCAATAGGGTTCAGATCACAGTGACACAGGGATAATCTTAAAATTCTTATATTTTTATTGCGGTTTTTGTGCAATATTTTCTACGACGTATCCATTGAATTCATCTTTGAACTTTATCACGACACATATAATTCACATTTTGAAATCTTAAAAAAAATATCTTTGCTAACAAGCCATTTTTTAACGTCTTCCAATGCGTTCCAACTTCCTACTGTGATAGGGCGCAATATCCGTCGCAACGATTCCATTCATCTAGTCGCAGATTACCAATCTGCAGAATTTTTTTACAATGAACCCGTCCTTGCTTCCGGCATAAACCAAGACGGATCCCGCACCACGAAAGTTGGAGCTTTTAATCCAGTGGATAAACCTTGATTAAACGTATGCCTATGAGAATGCACAGTGGTATTTTTTAGATAGAATAGGTAAAGGAATTGTGACAACGCTGTGTAATTTATGTCCATAAAAATAACATTGCCCTATGTTACATACTGAACTTTGTGTTAATCGCACTCTGGTGTCCCAGTATTGCATATACTTATGAGTTATGACCTTACTCGTAGCCTAATTCCAATTTGCAAACTGAGATCGTACTTCAAAGTCTAGCTTTTGTTGTTTAATACGAACAATAGGAACATACGAAGATGGAATTAATGGATTTGGGTAGAACTTTGTGTATGCCTTCTCTCATTTTGCAAAATTTTCCGAAAATTCGGAATTCAATGAAATTTGGTATCTTCGTATCTTTTCAACAAGAAAATAATGAAACCTAACTTTTTTTGACAATTAAAAAGATGCCCTTGCTCTACATTCGACGGATGCGCAACTACTTTTTACCAAGATGAGCCGAGGACCGAATCTAGGGTCGAATAGTCTTTCCCAGTAAAATGCGAGTTGTATAAAAATACCGTTCCACGCTTTTGTTATTAAGGACCTAAAGAGTGCATAAAATGAATGAATAAGTTTCACGATTGTTACCTATATGTATATTAATAGTAGTAGTGGTTTGTGGAAGAGTTGCTATGGTTTTTCATATTCAATAATGATAATAAATAAAATCTGTCATAGATAAAAGAAAAGGTGTTCTTTCCAATTCGAATAATATACAGGGTGATTCAAATTCGAGGGCCACCATGTGGATTTCGGAAACTGTAAAGGATAGGTAGTTAGTTTAAATTTGCAGTTTTGAAAATTAAAAAATTCCTACTACTTTCGGAGATTTCCGGAAAAAGCCGAAACTTTGCAAAATCGTTTTTATTTTTTACTGAAGTTATTAAGCACAACATTTTTTATTTGCAGCAATAAATAGCACAAAATTATTTTAAAAGATATTTCCTCGGATATTTCTAAATAAATGATACATTATTTTTTATTTATTTATTTATTTAGCATGATACATTATTATGACCACTTTTGTCCCTCTACAAGATGCTACTTTTAAATTTTAAGTTTGACGTTTCGTCTCCAGTCAACCATCATCAACTTTGTTTATTCTTATGGAAGTAATTTTTACTTTTTGTGTCATTTGATGGAGAATTTTTTTCTGGTTCCAAAAATGTAAACATCACTATCTTTTAATCATAAATATAATTCATAAAAACGCAACGTTTTCTAGGCAAAAAAGAAAATATATTAATAATTAAAAAAAATTGTGATGTTTATATTTTTGGACTCTCTTTTGAATTCTCTATCAAATTACCCAAAAAGTAAAAATTACTTCCATAAGAAAAACAAAGTTGATGATGGTCAACCGGAGACCAAACGTCCGATTTAAAATTTGAATCCAGCATCTTGTAGAGGGAAAAAATGCGTTATTTGTTTCGAAATATCTTTTTAAATAACTTCAGTAAAAAATAAAAACGATTTTGCAAAATTTCGGTGTTTTCCGGATATCTCCGAAAGTAATCGGAATTTTTTAAGTTTCAAAACTGCATTTTGTGAAACATCAAAATATGCAACTTTGCCAAATTTAAACTTCCTATCTATCTCTTACAGTTCCCGAGATCCCCATGGTGGCCCTCGAATTTGAATCAGCCTGTATATTAATTGGCGACGATAGTAGTTTGTGGAAGAGTTGCTATCTCGGTTGCTATGGTTTTTTATGTTCAATATAATAAATAAAATCTGTCATAGATAAAAAAAAGGTGTTCTTTCTAATTCGAATAATATATATTAACGATGTTGATAATACAATATTTAACCTAATAAGTGGTCTGCACTGCCTATAGCTACTATATATACCACAGCTGACTTGTCCGTAAGCTTAGTCCATGAGCTCGCCCGCCATTTTGGAGCCCACTGACAATTAACGCTTGCTAAACGTTGCATATCCTGCATGTATTGTCCGAGGTATTGTCTTACCATTTAAAGGAAAAACTATTTTAGATTAGATAGATTTTACACATTAAACCTCGCATTAAACAGTGTTTTCTGTGCACAGATTTGGACTGTCAGTGGGGTCCAAAATGGCAGACGAATCTGCTACCTTAATCAAGTACTGTAGCACTGCACTGTACGCTGAAACGAAATTATTCTTCCAAGAACAACTTTAAATTCTTGTGACTTTTTCATTTGTGGAGGTATTTTTATGATTGTTTGGCATTTTTATTTTGTTTTAATTATACAAAAAACTGGAAACTTCTCAATTGTAGTTGGATCTTTTTTTCAAATTTTAAAAAACTAATTTTGGGACCGAGTGTGGGACCTTTAGGTAAAGTCGCAAGTACCATCATTCTACCCGCTATGGTTCCTGAGAAAAAAATTAAAGATGAAACGTGAACGTTCTGTAAATTACGCCGAAATGACGCATCGGTCGATTCCTATAAAAAATTAATTTATTCTCATATTCCAACAATAAAACAGGAATAAAACCTACATGTATGTACAAATTACGCTAGCAGGGTGTCCTAAATTCTATGTCCCAATAAGCAAACTTTTTTTTATGTATAGCAGTGTTTCTTAATCTGGGGGGCGCAAGGCTTTGTTAAGCGAGGCGCGTGATCCCTGATGTGTTTGAGACAAATATTTACGTTTAAAATATTTATATTTGGTATTTTTATGTACAATTGTATTTAACCTCGCATTTAACAACTCGGTAAATTCGCCTTTTTATGCTGATGAAAGCATTGATGTTGCACAGTGTTGCCAGTGTGCGATATATGATGGTGCTAATGACATGTGCTATAAAAGAAGAGATTTCGAATCAACTAAAAACGATCTCAAAAGCAGTTGATGTTATGGATGCAATATCCGACTTGATTGAAAAACATAATATTTTAGGGGCCATAACAACTTTTTTAGCACCGTCAGAAAGTTGAGCTATTTGTAGGAATACAATACTGTTTGGAATGGGGAAAAATAATCACCATACAATTTTGAATAAATTAGCCCCAAACGGCTTTGTATCTCTTACGGTTTCCGAGTCCCCATAATGAAAAAAAAAACTCACCCTGTAATTTTTTTAATAAATACGTTTGTAGTAACAGTACTTTTTATTTTTTAATCGGGATGGGGGGGGGGGGCGTGAGTAATTTTAGTTTTATAAAAAGGAGCGCCATGGAAATAAGGTTGAGTACCACTGATGTATAGGGTATTGGGAAATGGTTTTGTGATTCTTGACTTGCTTTCCCAAGAAAGTTCGATTGTGCTTAGCCGTTTTGATCTATCTCAAAAGGTAGGTAACATAGCAATTTCAAAAAATGGTTCAATTAGTTTTTGCCTCGGTTTTTGCACTTGTTTTTAAAAATATTGAAAAAATAGGACTAGGTACTTAATTATGTTCTACTTTTTCCTCTTATCTTTAGCGTATTTTCCTCAGTGAAAAATCGCTATTGGCTGCACTTTGACGTCCGTCCGTCACACTCCTTCTAAACCACTGAACCGATTTTGGCGATATAGGACTCATTTGAAAGGGCTTGGTCCAAGGATTCCGTGCATACCCATATTTTTTTGGTTTTGCGCATGCGCAATGTCAAAAATTTGGTTTAACGCATGTGCGATGCTAACTTTTTTATTTATGAAGATATTTAAATGAAACGTTATATGTAAACACTACGAATATAAGTAAAATTAACGACATTTCAGAATGTTGTTTTGCGCATGCGCAATGCCCACTTTCTTATTTATGAAGGTATTTAAATAAAATGTTATACATAGGCATTTGGAATAAAGACAAATCTAAGACCAGTTGCAAAATTTAGTTTTGCATATGCGCTTAGAAACATCCTTATTTACTGAACCATTTAAATGAAATTTAATACATAGGCACTTGGCGGGGACAGGACAGGACAGGAAAATACGCTCTCCTCATTTATGTTTGCATAAGAACTTTTTAACTTGTTTTATATACTGTGTACCAGTCAAGTTGAATAGTTTACACATCGTAAAATCCACTCCCACACAATGACTCCCAATACTAAGACGCATTCCGCCACCACAAATGCGCCGAAAAAACCTTCTGGTGTATTAGAAAATTGTGGGAAACAGCAAACTATTTATATATGATCTTGATCTTGAAGCAGCCAGTCACAACCGACTTAAATCAAGCAAGCTGTCAACTAACACTCACAGATTCATGGATTCAGGAGTGGACCGGTTACCAAAAACCTATGATGCCTTGCATTACCCCGGCACCTCCAAGTTTTGAATTGTCAGGTAAAACTTGATCGGCATTAAACAGAATACAAACTGAACACGGCAACTTCTAACAACATAAATTTTATAATAATGTCGACTGCCATACGATAAATAAATAAAAGAGATAGTAAGTATATTACCTGTTGAACTTGGGTGAATGCCTTGGATTTAACAGGCACAACAATCTTCTCTTGAGTTCCCTCTGCTAATTGATGTGACGAATTACTGCCCCAAACATAAACCTCCGTACTTTTTACCATTCCCGTTCTACCATTATTTAAATCCATGGAATAATTACTGTGACAATTCGTGGCCATCGCAACTATTGCATCCATCAAATAATACGCGGCTTGGTAAAGGTCTACTTCATTATCTTCGCTGTCCAAATTGATTTGAGCACTTTCCATTTGGGAAGTAACAGTTTCGAACATTTCACGACTAATTTTGCAGGTACTACCCTCCTTAGATGAACCATCTAAGGCCATATCGATCCACTCCAGAAAGTATCGAAGGGATCCCCTTTGTAGAGCTATGCCAAGTACGAGTTCGGCTGCTAACAATTGACCGTCCGCATTTTCGACTACCGGTGACAGAACTACTTCTTTTAAAAACGTACACACTTGATGCAAACTGTTAACACCCAGCGCAGTTAGATGTGAATCGTTTGAAAGTGAAAGAGGAGGCAATTTACAAACCATTTCCATGGCCGTTTTTAATACGGAATTGCACAAAGATGGAACACCTAAGGCATTGCTGCAGTACCAGTTCTGCTTTAATAAAGCAAAGAGGAAACTTAATCCGGTTTGTACACCAATCTCCAAAAGAGCTTGAGAACCAAAAAGAGTTTCTGATGGACCAGATAAGGAACTACTTGCGACCTCCGGTACAGACGGTTTCACTTTGGCTTTCTCGTGATACTTAAGAACTAATGCCTGATAAATTCGCTTCAGCACAATCAGTCTTTGCTTCAAAATTACCGCAAACGGTGTAGAGGAACAAACATGTCTCGCTAATTCTAGTTGGGCCGATAAAAGCGATGTTATATAATTTTCCGTTTCAATAATCGAAAGGGACTCTAGTTGATAATCAGGTAGCAGTTGAACATCATTGTACGTCAGAACTGTTGGAGGCACCACTCGAATTTCTTTGTTATACAACAGATTATCGTACATTGCTTTAGTTGTATCGCGATTAGCTAAACTATCACAGTCTTTAGATGACCAGGAGCTATTTGTATGATCAGCCCATTCCAATTCAACGTTGAGAGGCGACAAACCTGCCATCGTCGATGAACTTTGGGAATTTGCAAACAAGTTTTCATTCATTTTCTATTTATCTTCTTGTACTTCGTGTACAAATCATTTTAGTATTATAAATTAATAAATAATAATTATCATTTTCAACGAACAAGAATTTCTAGATTTTTGATGAAGTTGAGCTGTGGCTCACTAGCCGTAAGATTTTTAAACTTTGGTCTTATTCTATGCGCCAACTGTAGCTAAGCTGACGTCGATATAGTCAAGTTCCAGAAATGTAAAGCTAGTTATACATCAACAATTTCTTCATCAATTACTTCATGAAGTTATTTGTCAATTTATTGAACAATTTCTTTGTTTTACACTCGGTTTTACGCTGCTGTTAACTTAATCAATTTCTTGTTGTTTTTAAAGTCATTGTACAATTTCACCAACCTTTAATTATTTTAAGGTTAGGTTGTCATTTTTTTAATTGTGTAGAAAAAATTACAAATTCAAAAAACTGCAATTTCTGAATTAAAACACAGCAGAATAATTTACAAATTACGGCTGTTATTATTTTATAATGCATCATGTTTCATTTGTTTAATTTTCCAATGCCTACCTAAAAGTGTAGGGTCCTTTTCCAAAACAATCTTTCGCGCCATCGACAAATACCGGAAATACGTCAAGTAAGATACAATTTAAGAATTTGTAATAATTAATTAATTAATCTCATTTTCCCAATATTTGAGGTTAGGTACGAGATTTTGAAAAACGGTTGTCATTGGCATCTTTGGGTGTTATTTGGCGACTTTTTCATAAAGAAAAAGTCATCATTCCATTTGATTTTTTTAGGATTTTGGATCATAGCGTCAAAACTAGCCCTCTGGCGGAGAAGGATTCAACTAAATTAACTATATTTTGGTTGATTCTCGTTGCCCAAGGAATGCTCTTTTCAACGATACCAAATTTGTTACAATCGGTCAAACGGTTAACAAGTTAAAGCAGGTTATTGCAAAAACAATTGAACACCCTACGCCATCTTTGTTTTCGAATTTACCGAGTTTTTGTTTTTAAGAAAATGATTGATAAACTGGTTCTCTTTAAAAATGTGAAAAAAGAATGTTTAGTTTATTATGTGAAATTTAAAGAAAATGCAATTTTAAAATTTAAGATGGCAGTTATGCCCTCTGGTGGCCATTTTTAGAACTTGAAAATATTTTCCCGCGATTCTTCATAACCGATTTACCCAATAATTTTATTTGCTCCTAAGTCATACGACGAACGGCTCCCGAGATATGGCCGAGGAACAGTCTTATTGGGTCACCCGGTACACAAAAAAGCGAGGCAAACAATCCAAGAGATCATGAGGATCTAGACCCTGCAGACGGTACAGAAAGGATTTAGAAAACCTTGAAGAAACTGTAGTTTGCTAACCAGTCTGATAACAGGAGCTTCGTTACACCTTAAGAGGCATAGTATGGCGAGGAAACCATGTTTGCAAAGTCAAGTCAGCATTACATCTTCTACGTATAAGTATAAAACTTTTCCATTACTGACGGAGTGACTGACAGACAACGCACAGACAAAACTACTGGACATAGAAAGCCAAAATTTGCCATCTAGGTTTCTTGGGGATTGGAGGCACTAAAAGAGGATGTCTGCATTATACATCTGTATTAAATACATGTTTAAATTTAAATTATATAATGCATTATAACTGTTTTACATTTTATAAACTTGGTTATATAAGTATAAAAAAATTACTTAATTACATTACCTACTAATGTTTCTATTTTATAGTTTAATAGCTTTTGATTCCTTTTGTTCAGTAAGTGCCCTTGATTCATGAACAAACACAACAAAATAAATACCCTAAAAAAATAGTGATTAATACTGCTCAAAAAATTCCAATAACTTACCTGTTGTTTTGCTGCTCGGACAAACCCATCATTTGACGTTACAGTTACAGCCTGAATACGGTCGCCAAACTTAAATATAATCAAAGATCTTTCTCTGATTTTACCGCCGACGTTTAGAACCTTGTTTGAGGAAAATTGAACGCTACTAAAACAGATGAGGTTTGCATTTGTTCCTTCGGTGTCGCTGGCAGTCGCGTTATCCGGAAGAACAATTAACTTTGAAAGTAGTTCTTGGCCTCGTATTTTTTCATTTGATCCTCCAACTGTGTTGAGGATGTTAATGAAGCTATTTCTCGCAGTTTCGCAACAGTACAAGTTTTTACCTAAAACAAGAGCCATAGATCAGTTTACAATCATGTGTTTGAAATGCGAAGCGCTTCTTGTTAAAAACGAAACCTTGTACTATCTCAAAAGCATTGGTTCTAGTAAATATCCTGAATAGGGAAAAATGGTTCAGATATGAATATACAACAACCTCACATACAAAAACAAGTCGTGCTGATGTAAATTTGCAAACATTATTTGAAAAGTTTTGACATACCTACATGCATTTACCTTTTAAGATGTGAGGTTTTCCAAATTTATACAAGATTCCACCGTATTCATCAAAATTCTTAAAATGTAGGATGGTAATATGCTATGATAAAACGCATAATTTTAGTTTACGTAAAAGGCTGTTCAAGCTACAGATGGTTCGTTTTATTATGTGTGTAGGACAGATAAGATATGCAAAATTACTACTGTTATTTAATTAGATAAAATTTGCAGGTGTTTCTCTGTGTAAAACTTCTTTATATTTAGAGATTAATTGGTGGGCATTACGTTTGTATAAAATAAAGGTGTGTTAAAAGTTAATCGGTTTGGATAAGACATTAATTGATAACATTCTTGTTTACGTGATAAGAAAAAAGTGGACAAAATTGCGCGTCTTTAAAATAGAATCTGGGGGAGGTTCACGATAGCGCGTTCTTAAAGTATTTGACGTACATTGCGCGAGTGGTCTTGAGTCCGGTCCTACCTTTTTAAATGGGCGTTAAAAGGTTAAGGCGTGAGATGTGGCGGGATTGTCTAAGGTTGCATGAAAAATTTTTTTCCGCCACAATCGCTCTTTCGCTGGCTTTTGCGTTATAATTAAGAGGGTGGAAAATTAGTCAACGTGAACTTAAAAGTATAGCTGTCAATAAATTCATGTTTTCTTATTGGTGGAAAAAGATTCATGTCAAAAGGAGTGTCAGTCCTGAAACGTGAAGACATGGGGAAATTGTTGCTCTCGCAGGGTCAAGTAAAAATCTTGACAGCGCCGGTGATTTTTTTAGTGGAGTTAAGTACAGAACCTGAATCTGACAGCGTGGGGTGTTCTTTTTTTTAAACACTCTGATAGATTCTCGCGTCGTGTGAAGTTGAAAAAGAGCAAAGTATAAACAATTGCAAAATTTTGATTGCAAAGGATCAAACAATTACGAAGTGCAAAGTGATATTTAAATGATAAAAATCAATAATCTAGAAAATTTTACGTTATCTACTAGCGGGATTAAACAATTACGAAATTACTGCACAGTGACATATGGATGACTCACAATAAACTAAACGCGACAATCAAGACTTGTGAACTTTGATACTATTCATATTGGTACATGCGAATACTTTTGACCTGGAGGATAGCCGAGACCACTTTGAAGGCCATCCAGTTTATCACCTGATGAACCTTGGGACGGAAACGTAAAACAATACAACTTTAATAAAAAATGTCCATATACCTGGTGAAATCTACGGAGATCAATGCAACATCGAATTAGGACTGAAAAGATTAGAAGGCACTGTAAATATTTGTCTTGTATTCAGAGGAAGTAAAAAAAAGTAAAAAGTATTTTTTGGCATATATGGTAAACAAAAAACTTTAAACCGTTTGTACGCCGTTGGAATAACGCCACTAAGACTAATAATATCGGTAAACCAATTATTAATATAAAGGATATGAAACGTAGTTAAATGAATTCGCGGAGTCACACAAACGTAATGGTATATTCTCCAGGTAATGTTAAGTAAAATCTGAGATATCGAAGCAATTTACATAAGTAATGTTCTCTAAACGGTTCGTTAAGACAATAGTGTAGGTCAATAGATGAAGTACAATTTTCCCAGCCGGTAATATAGAAACTCATCTATGGCGTACTTGACTTGATAAGATGGTGGTGAACCGCCCAAATGAATCTTCCTTGCACACGCAATATTCAGAAAATCCAAAATTCGGCGGTTTTCACTCAAGAATATGTAGTATGTGGATATAGAAAGCACAATCCGATAGGTAATAATAAAGAAAAGAGTAAACCAGAAGCCTAAAAATGATTATTCAAAGTCAAAAGGTAAAAGCGTTATTTTGGTTACCATACCCAAAAGGCCTTAAGCTGGAAATACACGATTGGTCATTACGACAAACATGTACATATTCGTCAAACATTACCATACAGACTAAATGAATGTTCACGCGTACACGTTTGTTTTAATGATCGATCGTGTGTTCCTTACTGTAGAACTATATCCGCAAACGCGTCAGTGAAGTGTAGAAAGCAAAATAGGAGAAAAACTTCACTAAACTCATGCAGCACTAAAGTCCCAAAACACGGACAAAAATTGTCAAGTAACTGTAATGGCGTGTATGTTCTTCTACAAGTAATGATCAAACCTCGTCTTTGTACAAAGAAATACGTGCGCCAAAAGAAATTAAAGGAAAACTGCACGACCTCCGTCGGCGAAACAAAGAACATCGTAAAAGAAACATATTACTAAGATAGTAACAAATTTACTACAAAAATTAAGTTACATCTAAAAGTAGTGGATTCAAAACGAAACACCTAGATAGCATAATAATATGAAATAAAACGTCAAATTTAAATATAAACGAGAGTAGGAATTACGAACGAAAAATACGTAACAACTTGAAGACCTTAAAGAAAACCTTCTCTTCAGCAACAAACGCTCGATAACCACAGCTGCACTCCGTCTAAACTTCTTCGTAAACAGGAAAATACGCTTCCGCTCTCGA
Organism: Photinus pyralis; assembly: GCF_008802855.1. Lineage (NCBI taxonomy): Eukaryota > Metazoa > Arthropoda > Insecta > Coleoptera > Lampyridae > Photinus > Photinus pyralis. The sequence goes on along the minus strand of NW_022170403.1, from coordinate 13,515,392 downwards.
CATAAGGTTCCCTTTTATCACCCCGTACAGAAAATTCTTTCAGCACTCTCTAGCTCTCTTCTGCACAACTTTACAATTAAACAAGACTGACTAACCAATAATGCGCTCAAATAACGGCAAATCTACCACACACACAAAACAATAAACGGCTGCGATTTAAACGTCCAACAAACCAAACAAGCCACGATTAACGCCCGTCTCTTATATTTAAAAACAATTTCCCTTGCTTTGCAACTTCCGCCTTCACTTTCTGAACAAATTAATGCGTAGTTAAACGATAAACTGCACCTGCGTTTTCTTATCTTGAAACTAATTAGCTTACGCCACGATAATAAAAATTCTTATCTACAACTGGAGATAAACTTTTATAAATCCTATGCAATTATTTCCAGATGTTTAAATCTAGTCTTGTAACACGGAATTTAAATTTACAATCACCAAAACAAAATAAACAAAACATTCATTTATTTTCAAAAATCTCTGCAAACAGAGTAACAACAAAATAAAATGGAAATCAGAGAATTTTGGTTTTCTTCTGGAAAGTACTTGGAATTCCTTTACATTCGCTTCTAAAATACATAACTTCGCCTCCATTTAATCAGCTTCGTATCTCTTACGATTCCCGAGACCCCAATGGTTACAGCCTGTACAGGGTGTTACAAATTCGTGGCCCACCATTAGAATGCCCATTTTTGCGAGTAAAGAAACCGATTTGAAATGTTTGAATAATCTTTGAAAATAACTAAGATATCACTCAAAAACTGAAAATGTTAAATTTCATTTTCATTTTCCCTAGCTTAACTGGTCAGAAATGGACGTCTCCCGTTAGCAGGGCACTTTTTTCGGAGCATGTGAATCTGTTTCATAGTTCATCCACGCTACTAATCTTTCTTATTTCTTATGGGCGCCATAATGGATTTTTACGGAATGAGATAAGAGGACAAAAGAACAAAAATAACGATGTGTCATAGGTTATATTTTTACATAAGTTTCTCAACAAAACATTCATGGGTGACTAGATCTTACGGAATCAACATGGCTATGATGGCGATGCATTCAATTGAATTTCTCTTTTTGTCCTTTATCGCACTCTGTAAAAATCCATTATATCGCCCATAAAAAATAGGATGCCTGTAGTTGCAATAAGTAAATTTAAAAAGTCCAACCTTAACTGAAGGTTTTTGGATTTCTAAAAGTTTATTGCATGTGATAATTGCACATTATTCACTCATACAGTATGAAGATGGCATAAGTGTACCTATACCTACTGGATTAGGTTTCCATGTTTACAACTTAACAAATAGTGTTGTAGTATGCATTGTCTAATTGATGTGATGAAAATTACTGCTAAGTGATGCTAAACAGAATTGTTGGTTTTCAAATGGCTAGAATCTTCACAATACGTCAGTACAATAAGTTAATTGTGAAAGAAGCAAGAAAGTTCTTAATCAAGGTAAGAGTCGTTACTACTGAAATTACCTTGAAAGTAAGCGTCAAGAATGGGCTTCACTGGTCTTCTCGATTCCCATTCTGCTTGTTGAATAAGAACTGGTGTTGTAAATTTATACCTATTGCAACTTCCATTCGTAATGGAACTAACATATGCCAACATTGCAGACACATCCAAGTTTATCTTTAGTATGTGAGACACATTCTTGGTTGATAGATCAGAACTGTCCGCACTGTAACCATTTTCCACATGGTGTTCTATTCTAGTTCTCCTCACTACAATTCCAAGTTCTTCTAATGTTTCAGACAAGTCATTGGAAATTCCAGAGAAAAATACAAACATTATCTAAAATATACATTGATAAACAAGTGCTACTAATAAGCTACACAAGTTACCTTTGGTGTCCGAAACAGACATGGATGTTGTTTTGCACATTCTAAATAATCTTCAGCTTGATCTACAATACTACGTACACCATAACCAGTATCACCAGCACTGATCTGTGCTAGCGATTTCGGATTGCGAGCGATGACTTTCACCCATGTTAAACCTTCATCACATATAATATCAACGCTGATCTTCTTATCGCCCAAGTTAAACACTTTATTGACACTTTGACAGTTTTGTAATTCGCGTAAGGTTTGGATTAATGCATTGAAATGGGTCAAATTGGAACATTGCAAATGCTCTTTTTTAATACTCTCATCCCTAGAAATCTAAACAATTAGTTTTCTCTTGAGAAAGCAAAGCAAAAAATTACTAACCTTTTCCAAAAAGCTTAGCTCTTGCTTTATCTTTCTGCTCAATTTTTGTATTCCTTCGATTTGATTGTATTGCGTAAGAGAATTGAGTAATGATTGCCCAAATTGCACTTTTTCTTGGGCTAAACTTAACAGATCGGAACAATCTTTCATTATTTTGATATTTTCGAAATTGTCATAAAAAAAGACAAAAGTATAGCAATGGGCGCGTTCAGCCGGGCCACTCTTATATACAGTGTGGCAACTGCGGGACATAGGGAAATAACATGGGATGGGAAATACATTTTCGGCAATTCCTGCTCCCCATTTCATCCTACAGGAAAAATAAAAACATCCTCGGATAGATAATTAAAATATCCATAGGATGACATAAAAATTCCTTTGTCTGTCTGTCCATCTATCTGTCCGTGTAAACGATAACTTTGTTTAGAAATGTCCGATCGCTTTTATATCTCCGTTTATTAGATTATTATTATTATTATATTAATTGCATGAAATTCAATATGGGCATAGCTTGTGCCATATAACACGGAATGCCAAAAGTTGAGTCAAATCGATTCAAAATTCACAGTGCCCTTTTCGCATCTCGACCATTTATAAAGCGAATTGCAAACTATTTATTAATTATTTAAATGAAATTTGATACATCGACACTTGGAATAAATGAAAATCTAAAGGCAGTTTCAAAATTTGTTTTTGCGCATGCGCAGTGCCAACTTTTGTATTTATGGAAGCTTTTAAAAGAAATTTGATACATAGGCCCGTGGAATAAAGGAAAATCAAACGCCAGTTTCAAAATTTGTTTTTGCGCATGCGCAGTGCCAACTTTTTAGCGCATTTCCAAAAAAATAAAAAAAGATGCGCTATTGTGGCCACTTTGTCCGTTTGTCCGTTCGTCCGTCCGTCCGCTAGTCCGTTGAGACGCTACTAGTTCTTTATCTTAAGAGCTATTGTTCTACTTTTTTCGCTATTTGGTTCGTTATGGTGTCGAGGCTTGCTTTTCTGCGTTTATTGGTAAAAAAGTTATTGCAAAAAAACCAAAAAATCGTTTTTTACATGTTCCATAATTTTACACTTTTGCCGATCTTAGAGATCGTTTATAATTTTGTATTGCTGTCTGTCGTCCGTCTGTTGGTGTGTCCGTCTGTTCCTTTGTCTGTCTGTCTATCTATCTGTCCGTGTGAACGATAACGTATATCGGTACTCGATATTTATTATGCAACATCAGCATATCGAAGTTCTACACATCGCTATTCGATATTTCGATGTCGATATTGACGAACGATATTCCATATTCGATATTATATCGATATTCGATATGTCGATATATCGATATTCGATATATCGATCGTCGATGTTTTGCCATATCGTCATATATATATTAGGAAAATATCGATAATATCGATATATCGATATGACTCGACTCCATTCTTCATTATCCTCGTCTTTGTCGTTATACCATTCTCTTTATTTGCGAGCATGATAGCTGAATCAACTAGAGGTGCGACGATTTTAATTTTTCAAGCATAGAGAAAAAAAGTCCATACTCCAGGAAAAATTCGGTTAAAAAACAACTTGGGTAGGACCAATTAATACAGTTGTGAAGAGAATAAGCGACTTAATAACTATATCGAGTACGAAAACTATCATACGCAAGAAACAGTTCTAGTGCACATAAATCGCGGTTGTCTCCATACGTGGGACAAAACGAGCCCGAGGTCTAGAAAGTCCGGAAGATCCAGATGATTGTAAGAAACAAAAGAATCTCTTGGCTTTTGGAATTTGAAGAATTGGATAGATTTGAAAAATATACCGAGTGTCTAAAAAATTTTACGTATATATATTTATTTAACGGATCAATGAAACGGACGAATTAATTTCCAGAATTCAAATTATTGGACAATCACGAGGACAATCATTAAATAATTTGAAGTATTGAAACAACCCATTGAATAAGTACCTAAATGATTACTTATTCAATGAACAAACTTAAAGAATTTGAAGAAGGAACTTATAGATTTGAAAGATCTGAACCTTAGTATGGTAGAGAAACGGATGAATGAACAATCCGAAAAAATGTAAGCATCGGAAGAATTTGATGAAAGGGAAGATCATATAAAGATCGGAAAAATCTAAAATATCCAAAGAATTCGAAAAACATGAAGAATCTGAAGTTTATAAAATTTTATATTCAAAGGCCGCGTGTACTGTAAGCGCAGCAAACATGCAGCAATGTCTGCTTTTGACGTTGTTGCCTACTTTGAAATTTCACCAATGTGATACCACTTATCCCGGAATCGCTTGCCCAGGTCAACGGGAAAAAACCTAACAATAACGCAAATATTAAGGCAACTCATAACTTGTCTAACACAACACTTGAATTCTATGACAATCTCGAAATAGGAAAACAAAAGGCTTTATCTTGAACCGAAAATCTGTCTTATATTGATTCTTTAATCATTTTAATTCCGCATTTCAGATATTGTATTTTTAAAACTAGGTACCAAAATCGAATTCGTGGACCTCGAAATACCTGTAGATACAGAAACGATACCTACCCCATAAATAAGCCCACTCCGGTACCTGTATAACAACCGCACGTCCGCACCCCATGGTTACTGGGCTTTATATATCATGCGGTCATGCCTACCTACCCTATGCAACGTTTGACTTGAGCTTTGTTGCTGCTGGAATGAAATTCGACGTCTGCGTATCACACTCTGAGTCGCGGTTAGATATGTTTATTTGCTTTTGAAATCAGTCTGTTTGTGTTGGGTATTTTCCCACACAGCACAAATATAATATTTAATTTTGTGGTGTTAATTACCTACAATTATGTGCAATACCGGTTTATGTGGAATATTAAAAAATTGTGGTTTAATTTTTATTTACATATATGGATCATGTCACATTGCTTTTGAAATGATTCAAACAATTATACCAATTGGGATTATATTAATTTTCATTTTTACTTTTGGGTTGTATGCCGTAAAGGTTCCTCCGCCTGATGAAGACACTGTTAAAAAACTTATTGGACTCCCTTTGACAGAGGAAAGTGAAAATCCCACAGAGTATTACATGAAAACAGTCGCCCATCGCGGAGCTGGCTTGGATGCACCGGAAAATAGCTTAGTTGCATTTGACTTGGTGAGAGTACAAAATTAAACAACGGAAATTATGTTTTGTTTAGTGTAGCAAAAAGGGTTGTAACATAATCGAATTTGATGTAACGCTTACTGCCGATAATGTACCTGTCGTGTTTCACGATAAAACTTTGGATAGAGTGGCTGATTCCGAAAAAGTTTTGTCAAAAACCCTTTGGGAAGACCTGCAGAAAATTGATATTTCGGTTCGACATCCATATCGGTGAGCTGAGTGATTTTTTTATTTATGTAAACTACACTACTTTCAGAGAACGATTTATCAATACGCGGATACCCACTTTGGATGAAACTGTTCAGCAATTATTGAAAGCAGAACAGCGGATGTTTATAGATATCAAGACACAAAATGGCAAGGTATAGACTGTGGGAAGAACTCTGAAGAAAAAAATCATATGAGATACCAATTCTATTTTTAAATGATAACTACAATTGCATTTTAAAATATGTTTAAATTACATAATCAAATAGTAATCTGGAAGCGAGCATTCTTAATAGGTACCTTAAAATGAGGAATCCTGCATTTGCATGCATGTACCTAAATTTAAACTTCCTGTGCTCAAAAAAGTCAAATTAAGAGTTAATTTAAGCATATTATTTAATGTGGCTACTATGCTAATTGTGTCAGTTTAATTACATCATGACCTCAACTGTACACACAAAGCTATTAATATTGAAATGGTTTCATTTTAGATAATTGACATAATACTGGATCTATACGAGAAATATCCTTCCTTACACTCGATGGCTGTAGTTACATCTTTTTACCCCAATATTATTTACTATGTAAGTAGTTTTTTTAAATTATAATGTAATTTATTTGTGAGAAATGCTATATCTACCCACTGTTTTGCTCAATGCATAGAGCTTTTGTAACTTGCCTGTAGGCAACACACGGTACAACTATAATGTTTAGTAAGTAATGAAACTTCTATATAAGAATTCGATTAATACTCTTACATGGCCTCTACCGAGGCCTACGATACTTACCGGCCGGAGCGCTCGAAAAAGTCACGTGACCTTAGGTCTGGACCACTGGAACACTGGAAATAGTTAATTTTAAGGTTTAAAGTCTTTGAAGATAAAATGACGATAGTAAATCTGTGTTTTTCTATATTTCAATCAAATTCGAGTTGTTAACACAAACGAAAATTGATCAAGAAGTAAGTTTTATTTTAAGTCACTAACAAAACATATTTTTTTTCAAACTGAAACTTAAAAATATATAAAACCAAAAGTAACACAAGAAACAAAGTTTATTAGTGGGAGGCTTGTGCCTGATGTTGTTGGCATATTTTGTCAATATCAGGCCTAATGTGAAAAAGAGCGACTCTCATTTCTTCTTCTAAATTTAGTAGTCTCTCCCTTTTCTTATTTTTAATGTTTGTTAGAGAGGAGAAACCTAATTCGCATAAACACGATGTTGAAAATTGTATTAAAATATTTATAGCTATGTTGAAAAGAAGTGGATATTCTTCTTGTACAGAAATCCAAAATTCTGATTAAGAGGTAACGTATTACATAATTATATTTCTCGGAACATTTGATAGGCATTCGCGGAGCACCAATGTTCCGCGGGACGCTGCGCTGGTTGAGAACCACTACCTAGATGAAATAAATTATTGCATTGTGCTACTCATGTATATGCGATTGCAGGAACCTGATATAAATTTTTGCTGAAGTTGTATTGTAAATAAGTAACTAATTAAAGGGGTGACATAGTGGTGACCTATATAAGTTCATGATTCTTTCTTTGTTGTGTTATAATTTATTAGGTACTGATTTTCTATTTCTCTTATTCATTGGCCCGTATGAATAAAAGTAAGCAAATGCTTATACTTGCAAAATTCAAAGTAAATACTCGTAAGTGCTCCTTCGCACTGGGCGACTTAGCAGCGCTTCTAAACAGAAGGACAGGACACAGTGCAGCGCTGCTAAACCATGCTAAACAGACCAGTATGAAGGGGCAGTTACGAGTATTTACTTTGAATTTTGCAAGTATAAACATTTGCTTACTTTTATTCATACGGGCCATTGAACCACAGCTGATACTGTGACCGTGGTGTGGATAATTGTATACTATGTTGTCTGTGCCCATATATACGATTTAATTAAATTACATTGTTATCTTTGAACATTATTTCAATAATTTTACTTCTTACCATCTACAATTTCCCTACGATAACCAAAACCAAATGTTCCTTAAGAAAAAAATAAATATGCAATTTCAAGTGAGAGACCTCAAAATATGAAATCATAGCAAGGGGGCAAGCGTTGCAGGGAAATGAACATACTTATATTCCGAGGGGTTAACTACTATTAAGAATTGTGACAGTATTGCGCGCAATTGATGCGATTTCGCAAGGATTTCGCGCAATTGTACATAAGGGATTTCGCGCATTTCCAAGAGATTTCGTGAAATTGTAAGGGATTTCGCGAAATAGTTGCAGATTTCGCGAAATAGTTAGGGATTTCGCAGCTTTTAAAAGATTAGGAAGATGTCCTAGGAATTTCGCGAAATAATCGGCGAGTGCTAGAACCTGCAATAGATTTCAAATACCTTTTGCTCATCGACGATAATCAAAGAAACACCCTCCACTGTAGGCGCAATCGCAATAAAGTTCTCAGAAATGTAACGATTTCGCAAGTTTTAACGTGATTTCCAGAGTTTTTACAAAGATTTCGCCATTTCGCATGTTTTATTGAAATTTGTGACACGATTTCGCGAAGTGGTTTACCCCTCGTTATATTCAAATTAGTCTTACATGCCTGATAGGGGTGTAGGTACAGATTTTGTCCCGATTCTTGCTTTTATTTAATATAGCCACCAATATTATTTGTAGTAATTAAGTGTATATTTTTGAAATTGCAGATAAGAAGAAGCAACCCTAAAATTGTGTGTTCTTTAGCTTGGCGCCCTTACTCTTTCGCAAATGTATCGTATAATGCTATGACTGGACCAGGAGAAAGAAGATCTACCAACATTTTAAAACATCTATTTCTTTGCTTATGTGATAATCTTCACGAATGGCTTTTACCTCGGCTAACATACAACATCTTAGGATTATCCATGGTATTATTGCACAAAGATGTAATTAGTCCGTAAGTCGTACCTTGCCTTTTGTATAGTATACAACTGATTAACATTTAAAACTCTTATAGAAAGGTGGTGGCTGATTGGCAGGCTAAGGGAGTACGAGTGATGGCATGGACGGTTAATCATCCCATCGACAAACAATACTTTGCTAAAACTCTGAAAATCACTTATTTGACTGATACTTTAACTGGAGAGAGTACTGTACATTCAAATTCTTTGGAATAAGTTTCATCTTGGCAGCTTTAGTTTCATACTTTTTTACAATTAAATCTTTTAATTTGTATCTTGTATTTATTACAAGGCTGATATACAGGAATTGTAAGTATCTAGCATAACCAGTAACACTTTTTTTATCTGTGATTTATACTTAAGTTTGTAATTATTTTTTGAAGTGCACATTTTTTTAAGGTAAAGATTTTACATTTATTTACTCCTATGTATCATGCTAGAATATGTATGTCTATATGTGTTGTAATGTTTTTTCAATTAATTACGTATTTAAATGCACAAGTGACTCTGAAATGGCTCAGAGTATGTACAAAATAAGCAATAAAATATGATTATATATCCTAGTCTATATGTTGGTGCAAAAGAGTAATTCAATCAAACTGGGGGCATCCCGGCTTCATTTTTTATTTCTGATCTACAAAGTACATTAAAAATAAAAAGACGAGTGTATCCTCAATTTTTATTTGCGAGTAAAATAAACCCAAAATAAATTATTGAAAAGTTGTGTTTTTAGGCCGAATTTGAAACGCTTCAGTCTAAATAAATTAGAGAACAATCGGACCAAAATTGTAGAAGAAGATAGGAAACGAAACTAAAAAATCACCATGTTACTTCGCCCGCCACGCTTGGGGATGGCGCCCAGATAAACATGAAATAATTTTTAGTTTCGGATCGAATGACAGTTGACACCATAATACCAAGTCTGTAGTTCCACAGCCTTCGTGAACACTTTTTGAAAGTGAAAGTGCAAAAAAAAGCACCCCCCATGGGTTAAAAGTAAAAGACTCAATTTTGTAGACTCGTGGTTTGAACTTTTGAAGCCTCTGGTTCATGTGTTGCAAAACTTTTGAAATCCATTGTCACATGTATTTTTTACAGAAACTAATGTTTTATAAAGATGTTTGATGGAGCACGGAACTAGGAACGGGCGATCAAAAATAAGTGGCAATCGAGTCGCCTTTGGTAGTTCAAGTTAAACGCTTTCCTTAGACCATATAGTACATGGACTGCTACATATTAGCCCTATGCTTTCAATACAAAATGGGTGGTCACTGTAGTCGTGGGTATGTGAATCTCAGGGTAAACTAAAGTCGTATGAACACCAATCGGATCGCGTAAGTAAAGAGTAGCTTTTATGGTAACCGCGTAGTACGGGGAGCTTTAAATGCTCTTCATTATCTTCTATACGCCCACAAATAAGAATAAGTTTGTTATTTTTGCCATATTTAGTCGATTAATTAATTGACGTTTGTTAATTTATAGGTTGACAGTCTCAAATCGGGTCTCATCGGACAATTTCGGACAAATTCGTTTACCCTGAACCATACATATAAGAGAAGTATGCTCTGAACTCACATACGCAGACAATGGCCCGTATATGAATAAAAATAAGCAAATGCTTATACTTGCAAAATTCAAAGTAAATACTCGTAAGTGCTCCTTCGTACTGGGCGATTTAGCAGCGCTGCTAAGCAGAAGGACAGGACGTAGTGCAGCGCTGCTAAACAAACCAGTATAAAGGGGCACTTACGAGTATTTACTTTGAATTGTATAAGCATTTGCTTATTTTTATTCATACGGGCCAATGTCCTTGACCATATTTTAGTTACAATTAGCAGTCCATGTACTATGTGGTCTGAGACTCAGAGTAAGAAATAAAGAGTCTAAGACGCTTTCCCATGTAAACAAAAATTTCAAATGTGACTCGATAGTATAACTTATTTTTGATCGCATTGTACAGGGTGGGGCAGAGGAACTGATTTGTATTCGGCGCCCTTAGGCGACGGTTGCTCCGACGAAAGTGGGAATAGGTATATTTGAGAGAAGGGCATATAAAGTTTTTCCGCCGCGTAGTGTAGTCACCATTAGGTGACGAAGGCGGAACGCCCGTTCGCCGTCGATGCATACTTTTCTAACGGTCGCTCAGCCATAGCCACGCAACGTGCATTCCGTACTCATTTTAATATCGCGCCACGTGGACGTGTTCCTGGCCGACAATCCATTGTTTCATGGGTAATAGTAGTACATTATATATCAAGGTAGAGAAGTACAGTATTATTGCCTGAGCAGCAAGATTACATCTCGAGGCGCTTGCGCCGAGGGGTGTAAGGTGCGAAAGCAATAATAGACTTCTCTACCGTGGTATATATATACTATTTATTTCACTACTAGCACTTGAAGTCCTCTAAATTAACATATTATACTGATAAGAAAGTGAACGGTTGGACAGAATTTTTTGTTTATTAATTTAACATGTCAATCAAGTACGTAGAAGTACAATTCAAACAGGCCGTATTTTGTTCTGTCATTGAGATATTTTCAAAGAGTAATTTCGTTCGAATTTTTTCAAAATGTGATGATTTTAGGTATGTAATTTCTCTGGAAATGGCGGATGGTGGCAATTATTCATTTTAGAGAACTTGCCTAACCGTTTATCGAGCGAAATTTCGGGTTGTGTTTTCTAAAAGTGACAGCGTGACAGTTCTCATTATTGACTACTAGTTAATAATGTCCACATTATTAACCACTTTGAACAAATGCCGAGAAAGGCTACTTTACAAGTGGAAAAAAGGTTAATAATCATGTCATCAGACGCTAGTAGTGAAAAAACAATTTTAGGGAAACTGGTGATGTGAAGAAAAAAAATTAAAATGAGTACGGAATGCACGTTGCGTGGCTATGACTGAGCGACCGTTAAAAAAGTATGCCTCGACAGCGAACGGGCGTTCCGCCTTCGTCCACCCCCTGATGGTGACTACACTACGCGGCGGAAAAAATTTATATGCCCTTCTCTCAAATATACCTATTCCCACTTTCGTCGGAGCAACCGTCGCCCAAGGGCGCCGAATACAATAAATCAGCAAGTTCCTCTGCCTCACCCTCGTATATATCACGAAAACGGGACTGTCCCTTCGAAATGGGATGTTTGGTAACTTTCTCACTTTAGGTATCTATTTAGTGTCTAAATATAAAAAAAATAACACGTGTCAAGGAATTTTTAAATTTCATCCCTTAAATTTTAAAAGATGTATAAAGAGGTGTGAAAGTTTGTATGAAAAATACTTATTACATCTGTATGTGTGTGTCACTGAACTCTGAACTCCCCGATAAAGTTTTTTTTATTATTTTATACTTTATAGATTTTCGCAGGGAGAACAATGTCGGTCGCGTCCGCCAGTATTACAGTGCGCGTTCACAACGGCGCACCGCACATCGCACTGCACTTAGCATCGCACATAGCATCGCACTTAGCATGGTATGGATATGTTCACGTTGGGGCACTGCAAAGAAGTTTGGAGCATCGCCTCGATAGTTTTGCTCGAAACGTCTCGCGTGTATCATGGCGAATTATACCGAATCTTCTTCAGATGAAGAATTAATTCTTCTGAATAATCCATTGCACTTGTGGTACATTGAAAATGTGAGAAAGGATACTGTTCATCCCATAAAGCTATTATGATGATGTTTATGACGCTTATTCCATATACCCTCTCTTGAGAATACTAAAGTTATTAACTTTTCCTTGTCCATCATATTCGTGCAACCCATACGATGCTATGCAAAATACTAAGCTCATTTAACATAGCATGGTACCATCGCCTCCAACATTGGGCGTGCGATGTGCGATGCTTCGTTATGAACATGTGCATTTAAATGTATGCTTTTATTCGCCTCGACCGGTCGATGCTATGTACGATGCTAAGTGCAGTGCGATGTGCGGTGCGCCGTTGTGAACGCCCACTTAGGNGCAACCGTCGCCCAAGGGCGCCGAATACAATAAATCAGCAAGTTCCTCTGCCTCACCCTCGTATATATCACGAAAACGGGACTGTCCCTTCGAAATGGGATGTTTGGTAACTTTCTCACTTTAGGTATCTATTTAGTGTCTAAATATAAAAAAAATAACACGTGTCAAGGAATTTTTAAATTTCATCCCTTAAATTTTAAAAGATGTATAAAGAGGTGTGAAAGTTTGTATGAAAAATACTTATTACATCTGTATGTGTGTGTCACTGAACTCTGAACTCCCCGATAAAGTTTTTTTTATTATTTTATACTTTATAGATTTTCGCAGGGAGAACAATGTCGGTCGCGTCCGCCAGTATTACTTAGGTAATTAACTCAAGAAATGTCGAAAATTAATTTTCAAAATATAATGCAGTTATGATTTCAATTTCATAACATAAAAATTAAAACCTAATTGTCTAAAGTTTGCACCTTCTGCACAGCTTACTTAAGTAAGCTGTGCCTTCGCTGTGCCTTCTGTTTTTCTTCCAAGTGATTATCTACACATTCATATTTCACGTTGAACACTTGTAGTTGACCATTACAGTATGATGAAAGTACCTAGTTGTCTGTTTAACTATATTCCGGTTAAATTGTATTTATGTCTTAAAACGTGGTGGAAAATTTAAATTAAACTCATTTCGTAGCTAGGCGTTCCCCGACGAACTAACGCAGAGAACGGGGAACGCATACCGGCACGCTAATATAATATACGTATGATTTTCGCTGGTTTCCTTGTATACCCTTTGCTCTCATATAGACCTTACTCTTTCGGCGATCATTACTTTTGTCAATGACTGTACATGCAAATTTGTCGTGTTTCGTGTTATTTCGGACATTTCCGTTCGTTTTACCGTGTTTTGTTATGATCAAGGTTTTGTAATTTGTTGTATATTTTCGTTATTTTGGAGTAGAAAATATAAGACGTGTAGTTTTTCCGAAAGTTTAAAATGCTATGTTTAATTTGTGGTGAACGTAGTAGTACTGAAAGTGCAATTTCATTCCATGGGTAAGTTACAAAATATCTCCTTCGTAATTTCTAAGTTATAGTACCTAATAACGTATTTTAGTTGCTGCATAAACACTCTTGATTATATACTAGCATTGAATAATAAATATAATATAAAATAGTGTGCATCCCTTTAAATGTGAACAAAATGAATCCACTATACAGAGTACTGCAAAATTAAAATTACACCAAATATTCACATCACAAACGCTTTGCTTTTGTTCCAGTTTTCCGAAGGATTCAAATCGTAGGAAACTTTGGTTGGAAGCTTTTAGGTTACCAGATAATACTAGTACATATGCAAAAGTTTGCTCGAAACACTTTACAGTTAACGACTATCAAGTAGATAGAATAATAGATAGAAGAACATTAACTCGAACTGCTGTACCAACACAAAATCTTCGTAGGGTAGTTAAAGCGTAAGTATAAATTGCTTTTAAACATGCACTGATCTCTTTTGTTTTGTAGGCATAAAATGTTTAACTCCATACAACAGCTTACTTTTAATCAAACAATACAGCAAAAACCTACAATTATTACTGAAAACGCAGCTGAGCAGAGTAATTGTAATTTACTGCTCAATTGTGTGGGAGATGTATTAAAATATGAAACATTTACAGAATTTGCTGTGGATGGCACTGCAAACGATCATAAAGACATTATAAAACAGTAAGTTATAGTAAATTACGAGGTAAATTATAATTATTTGGTTATGAATTTATTTATTGTTATAGGGATTGCTCAGTGGATTCTTCTGAAATGATCAATGATCAAAGCACTTTGAAGATATCTAAGTTTGATGAAGAGGACAATGCAGCACAAGAAGTCTCTTACAGGTCTGGGCATCACACTTAAATTATAAATGGAATTCATTTCATTCGTCTACAAAGAGAACTGCATAACGAAAGCTACCAGAAGGTAAATGTACGTACTTTGTAGGGTAGACCGAGGTTAATTATTGCAGTTGCATATGAATATTGGGTATATAATTAATAGAATGAATCTTGATACAACACCTGGCCGCAGTATAATATTAAGAAAATTAATCCATTTGATAAATTGCCCCATCTGTAAATTAACCTTGGTATCACCTACACAAATCACTTATACCTGAATTTTAATGGGTCAATCCATACAAGTGGTGCAGCACTGGTTGCTTGACCATCTCAGAAAATTTTGATATTTAGTGATTGAACTCCTTCATGCATTGCATCCCAAGTATATTTTTAAATTTTTTATTGCTTACCGTTTAGAAATGGCGGTCATTTTTAGGGGAATTTTTCGAAAGAAAAAAATTCCCCTTATGTAATGGTTTTGTCCCTCTGTTTCTCGTCTAACTCGAGATCGAACAGAGATAGCGATGTCAAACTTTTGCCAATCGATTTTTTTCTGGACTGCTGGGAATGGATTGACCCTATGTTTATTTCTTATACTTAATAATAATTAATGTTTTAGGAATTGATTTACTAGGCCTCAGTCTACAAAAACCCACACAATGAGACTTTGGAATCCTCGTTATATTGGAGATGTTAAACAAGAACATTTACAATCTCCAAGATGAAGAAATATATCAAAAATAAAAGAACAGAAAAAATGAGATAAAAATACTAAAGCAAACAAATAATCGACTCAGTATACTGTTAGATCATTACAAAAATTTGCTTAGTCATCTTAAAGATAAAAATTTAATTAACAAAGAAACAAAAAATACGTTGATGGTAGGCTGAATTAGAATTTTCCCAAGACAAAATATGTACACCTACTTCGATAAGTACAATGTAAAGATGCAGCTCCAACTTCCCAGTTTTGTCAAATCGTAAACGACATTTGATATTTTAAATACTTAGTAGGAATGCGTTCTCAAAAAATAAATGTAATAAATGTTTTTGTAGCAGTTTTATTGACAACTACCTATAGTGAACACATCAAGAAGTATACTTGCCTTCTCTTTGAGATGAAACTGGTGTACTTTTAACTTCACCTTCAAATGATGTTGATTCTGTTGTAATGCAAACTGAGAGCGTTTGCAGGAAATATGACAAAGTTCTCTTTTCAATAATTATTAATGTTTAAATGTATGCAAAGTAAAAATAATTTAAAAATTTACTTCAAAGGATATGTTACAACATGATCTGAGTACTTGAAAGTAAAATTACCATTTTATAGCAAGAGTACTCTGAAAAACGCACAAAAGTAAGAACACTTTTCATCATGTTCTGCTATTTATGGCCGTTTGCACCGACAAATTTAAGCGGCGCTTAGCTTAAGCGTATGTTAAAATCCATGACAACGATTATTGAGACAAATTGAGTGCAAACGACCATTAGACATGAATAATAAATTTTTTTTTCAAACTTCAAAATATTAGGCCATTGTTCGACTGAGTAGTAGGCCCCAAAATTTGACATTATCGTTAGAGCAGTTTTTACTTTTCCTGTCGCCGCCGCCTTGAATCTCTACGACTATGCAAAAATAAAACCGCTGCTTTGAGAAAAATGAGGAAACCGTGCATTGTGCCAAAATTTAAAACGGCGGTACAAAAGTGTTAAACAAAACTTTTGTTTTTAAAGTGCCTAAAGATGTGGAAATGCGTGAAAAGTGGATGCTTGCGATGAATGCGATTCTGAAAAGTTGTTTTAACGTTGAGTGGACAACAGCGACAAATCATAAGTAAGCATAAGAAATTCCCGTTTAGTAAAATGCGTAAAAACTGCCGCTGATCGCGCACGTTGTTTTAACGGCGCATTTTGAATCGGATAAAAGAGACTAGAGAATAATTCGGGGCAAATTTTCTCAATTGAATGTACCTATCCTATCTACCGTATTCAATTAAGTCTCCCGTAGTATCTTTTCCATTGTGACATTATAGGTACCTAACTGTTATTATCATTCCTCTTAATTCAAATAATGCAAAAAGTCGCATAAATTTAATGAAGTACCTACCTATAGAAAAAAAAAGTATACACGCTTGGATTTGAACCTGGGTTATCGCGGTTATATACCATCTGTGCCAATGGGACGTATGTTTTATGCATACTTATACCAAAGAGTAACCATAATATACCGGTATAAGCGCTTCAAAATAATCATAACAACATCCCTAGACACGCCATCTAGCAGCTAAGCGAAGGATTACGAATTTGACGACACGTAAGGCTCGATGCACATTTGCGTGTTTTTAAGCCGCGTGCGAACGCCGGCGGTTTAGCAGTGCATGGGCTCTAGTTGCGCAGTACACACTCGAGCAGAACCGCGGCGGGCAAGCTGCTTGCAAGTAGCGTGCACTAGACTTGTTTTTGGAGGACGCCAGTTTCTACTACGCCGCCGCATAACACGGTTTCCACAACACGCCGAGCAGTCTGTGCCTGTGCTAGGCAATCAACGAGTACACACTGATCGCACGATGGAAGTCAACGTCGACTTAGTCGACACATAGTTATTTACCTGCGATGTTATTAAGAACCAACCAACAAATATCGGACACAAGATCAGGACCGTTCCATGATAGAATAAAGACAAGAATTTCGTTTCGTCTCTGAGAAGATCTTGAAATAGGGAAACGAACGAGCACTAACCATGTGGTGAACCCGTGTTGTTCTTTATTGTCATATAAATATTCATACACTGAGAAAGCAAACGTAACGCGTTGATAGTCATCCATTTTGCTTGGAAAGAACTTGGGGAATGCGTCTTTATATAGGTATTAGCAGCGTCGCAGCGTTCGGCGGTTCAAAACCGCTCCAATGTGTAATGACAGAAACAAGCTAAGCGCATGCGACTTGCTCGCAGCTTGCACGCGACTTGAAAACACGCAAGTGTGCATCGAGCCTAAGAGCCTCATCTCAAACAACAGAGTTTCCAGACCTGTGTATACCATATACAGTGAGTTTTTTTAAAATGCGAACATAGGAGTTTGCATGCAATGTAATTTCCCTATGTTCGATTAAAAAAAAACACATCAATCTATGAGGTGTGCGCGGTTCACATTCCCAAATCGCGCAACTTGGGTGACTATGAAAAGCAACTCTATAGTGTTTATGATGAAGAGCATCTCGGTAAGATTTTTTTAAAGAAGCCATGTGAGGCCATAGCAACTATAGGATACATTTTTCTTAAAGCCGCTTTACATTAGGCAATTTTAGTGCAATGCAAGGCTTGTGCTATGCATTCTAAAATTGCCTTGCATTGCTTATTACGGTTTTACATTTATGCAATTGTGTTGCAACTTTTGTGCAAGTTCAGAAAAGTGTTGCAGTACTGACAACATATTTTTCAAAAATTGAAACTTTTCAGTTTGTTTACACAGAAGGTTATTCTTGAAACTTAATAAAATTGACCATAAGGTATGAGCAAACAAAAGGAAATTAAGCTGGCTACAGCTTGTTATGTGGTGGCGCTTGCTATTATTTTTAGGTTATTAAAAATAACACACGCGAAACCAAATAAATTGTGGTATTGACAAAATTACTAGAAAAGTTACTAGAACTTGCGCCAAACTTGCAAGTGAAATAGAACTTTCTCTATTTATTTTCTTGCACCTGAATTGCGTATGAACATGCGCAGTAACGTATCTCTAACTTGCATTGCTCTTGCATTGCACGAAAATTGCCTAATGTAAAGCGGCTTTTAATCTTACGATAACTTGACCTCACAGGCCACGCACTGACACCACAATTCATTGTGAACCAACCTTCAATTATTTGTAGGTCATGTGCACCTGGTATTCTACTAATTTGATCTATTCAATACATAAATGAAGAAAATAAGAAAATAAATACCGAAAACAATTACAATAAATGTTCGAAGTGTCCTCCTTGATATTCTAAGCAATAACCTAACCGATTTCGTAATTAAATTGGACGGCGGTATTTTTAAAAATGTGACAGCTGTCAATTGTATCTACTACTCATTTGAACTACTCAATAGATTGATGTGTTTTTTTTTAAATCGAACATGCGGAATTTACATTGCATGCAAACTCCTATGTTCGCATTTTAAAAAAATTCACAGATTGATGTGTTTTTTTTAAATCGAACATAGCGAAATTACATTGCATGCAAACTCCTATGTTCGCATTAAAAAAAAAACTCACTGTATATATGGTGTATACGACCGTGGTAGGTACTATGTGTATAATAACAGTTACAACTCAACACTTTCTTTATTATTATTATCGCATCGCAAGTTATGGAGTTGATTTATAGATTGCAAAGCAGCTCTATGAAATCATGTACTTATTGTATGTCAGTTAGTCCTGAGTGGGGAACCTATGCTCTAGTCTAAATTGAAAAATTCAAAAGATTTACCGCGCTATCCAATTTGCCCATTATGTAGATCTCAAAATTGCTAGTGTATACGAACATAGTTCGACCCAGGAAGTAAATTCATTGCTGTATTGTTGGTAAATGGCTTATTGTATGTGTTCTGAACTAATACCTATATTTCCCTACGCGTAACTACTATTAAAAAAAACATCAATTAATACCCCATATAGTATACTAAAACGTAACAGCAGTAATTAAATAGTGAGTGGATTTGTTACAATGCCAATGAATAAAGCTAACAGTAATGAGTAAAAAAGAGCTTCCTGACTCTGCCTTGAATTCGTTTGTTAGAGGTACCTACCTACCTACCTTGTTGGACCCATATATATAAGAGAAGTATATATATGGTTGGACCATGTCGCTTTCGACAGCTTATCATTTTATAAGTTGCGCGCGGATGTATTAATTTACTCAGTGGGATGTGTAGGACTGAATTGATGCGTGAAGGATTCTATTTAACATTACGTTGCTGGAAAAATTTAATATTAACCTGTTCCATACATAGATTGTGCACAAAACGTCGTGGCGCCCTTAACTATGCGATTTGTGTCGGTAAAGTGCCATCTTTTATTTCTAAGATTAACTATTAGTTTTGGTCGATTTATTCAATGGTACAAGTTACAGTAGGACTGCATGATGAAATTGGTGGAATATTTGAAAGGTAATATGATAAAATATGCTTAATCATTAGTTTAGATAAATGTATGCAAATGTGAAATGGTGATTCATGGTTCAGGTATATGTACGTACGGTTTTGGTGAGAAGTAATGTCCCTCAATTGTCTCAACTGTAGCACATAATCAATATACCCAGATCTCCTGTGAGTTTTCAGAAATTCTGATCATGATTGCACTTTGTGGACTATAAATTGATACCTAATTTAGTATCAATAAGTACATCCTATACTGACACACAATAAAAATAAACCGATACAACGAAATATCGAAGGATCCTCAGTATTACAATCACTTTTAACGACAATTTATTTTAATCATACATAATAATTAACAAAAATGCATCAAATTCATGTCTTAGTCATTGAGATAATGCTCTTAATCTTGTTCCCAACGATATCAGTGCAAGAATAACGATTTTGACATGTTTTGATCAAAATCCACGTGGTCGCCAAAAATACATCAAATTCATGTCTTGGGCATTGAGATAAAGCCCCTAGTCTTTTTCCTAACGATCTTGGTGCATAAATAACGATTTTGACATATTTTGATCAAAATCCATGTGACATCAGACAAATAATTTAACATCTTGGAATCACACACATGCGGTTATCAAATGTGGACGTGATGTACTCTTTCAGCATCAAGATAATGCGTTTGAAACCTTTTAAAACTCTAAATTCATGTATAAAGTATAATTTTGGCTACATTTTGCTCTAAAACTTTTGACCTGTACCACAGAGAAGAGCTATAATATTTAATTGTTACCCATCTAAGAGTCATAGGGAATGATTATTCCGAAAGTCCGAACTCGATACATGACCTAGGGAATGAAATATGTTGATTTCTATTATATTGAGTGCCCAGTTTTTCCTGTTCCCGATTCACTCAAAGTCCTATAACTTTTGTTACTGTTGAACCAGCTTCCTGAAAATCAATAGCGTCTGTCCTTAATGTCCAAAGTACCCGTACACCAAATTTTAACCCAATCGGCCACTTTTAAAAAGGGTTACAGCGCACGCGGACGGACGGACAATACAAAACTATAGATTTTGTGTTACTACGACTAACTATTCATGGCAACGAAAAAAACTCACTACTTGTTCCATTACTACCTAATTTTACCTACAATAATTAAAACTAAATCAAGGCGTTAAGGAAAGCAGAAATTTTCAAATAGGTACCTTAACAATTTCTCAGTCATTTATTGAGGGATTTTACAATTATACAAGTTAATAGGTATAGCTATTAACTATATTAAATACAGAGTGTTACCTGTGTACCTGTTGTAATATGTCAATTGCCAACTTGTTTTGAAGTTTGGAAGTGAGCAATTGTTTGACATCTTTTGCGAACCTCGTCGAGGTCGGCAAAGTACTTCTCGACTTGCACGTCAATGCCGACTAGATTTCAAAGTTACGCTGACACTGGTGGAATTCTTTCCATTTCCATTGTCCAGCCAAGAATTGCAGCGGAACTTTTTTTTTCGAATTTTCAAAAACTTTCGTCGAAATCAAAATTTTTTCTCGCACCCCCAATTAGTGGCGGGCCCTTTCGTGGTAGGAATTTCGGAAAAAAATTTTCAAAATCGGATAGGGAATACCCAAAAACCTATTCAAAGACGCGCCACCCATCTTTGTAACTCTTATGGTTGCTGAGAAAAAAATTAAAGAAGAAATCCAAATTTCACCACTTCTTTGGGAGTGGCTCCCAAACGAAACACGTTGGACTTTCGGTTTATTTGGGAAAAGTGCTTGTCTTGATCCCCTCTATCACCCGATTTTTTTTTACATGAGGTCATGTAACACCCTGTATATTAACTTGTATGTATTTTAGCTAAGCCTGACGATAGGCACTGTCCCGACATCAATTTCCATAGAATAAATTACTACTTCGTGGTTCTTTCTAATTTTATGCATCTAAAATAACTTTTTTGCGCGATCGGTCATTTCTGACTATTTACCATGGGTGTTTCCATGACAGTACGTAGAATTTACCAGTTGCTATGATTACGACGACGTCAAAATTACTTACCGATCTAAAAACAGAACAGCAAAAATACTTACCGACGCCTTTTTAAAAATCAACAGTCTTACATTACATTTAATCTTTAATTATTGTTAGGTACATTAAACGTACAATTTGTGCTGTTGTTTCCTATAGCAAGACGCTCATAAAGTCATAAAGGAAGTGCAAAGCTAGTAAACTACATCAGACACATGCACATTTTTATGAAATTATTAATTTCAATTTTGACATTTAAACTGGTTGCCTAGTGATGTACACCATACCACTTCGAACATTTCGATTTATTCTGCTCGTTAATTTCTTAGTGCATAGTTATATTGGTTGGATAATTTTAATTTCGATCGCGCAAAAAATGTTATAAGCACGTCGAACGTTAAGGGTTACCGTTCTCAGACAATAATTGGAGTCGTCGCTTCGCTCCTCCTCCAAACAATTGTCTTCGAACGGTAAAAATCCCTTACCGTTCTCCATACTTAAAATAACTTTTTAACACAAATAAAGTAAAGTTCTGGCTGGCAAATAGTGCTTATTGCTTTGCTACGCGACAGTTTGTTTTGCATAAACATGATCCTAATGGTACTATCAGGGAAGAATTTTATTTGAAAAACTCGATCTACTCACCAAACTTCGTGGAGAAACGGCTATACGAACCTTTACGGCTTCAGAATGAGCTATAATAATTGTAGTAATGCAAAGATCAATCTGATCTTTGGTATAGGGTCTTCGTAACGTACAATCAAGTACAATGGAGAGTGGTAATTTTCGTTTCCAAGAAGTAAGTAATATATGTTAATTTGGAAATGCGTGTTTTGTTAATCGTTTCTACATGATTAAGTACATCGTTGATTACTGTTTTCAAACTGTTTTTATTAAGGATTTGTGGAATTTGTACAATTCATTGATGACACAGGGCACAATTTATATTAACATAATTAGCATGTAGTATATGTACAATATACCATGCGTGCATAATGCTTCTCGTTCGTCAAATTAGACAATTGTGGGAATCATTTCAATGTTAACTGTACATATTAATCGTTGGATAATAATAGGAAGTTAACACAATTAAATAATAAGTACAAGTTCAAATAGTATATATTACTTATTAGGTAAGACAGTCTGTTCTACAAAAAGAGGGCTCAAGGCTATAGCGACTTTAATTAAGATTTTATGAAAAATTTGTCAAATATACATACATATAATATAATAATAATATGTACAGTGTGTAAAGCGATGGGGTATACAAGAGGAAATTTTTTTTAAAATATTGATTTATGAAAAAAATTTATTCTTCATGATATTTTTTGCTTACTTTGAAAGTACCAATAACGTTTCGATAATCTAAAATTTATTTATAGAAATCTGGAAAAATAATAAAATTAATTTTTTTATTGAAAGTTATCATTCTACATTATAATTAAGATAGAATATTGCTATCAAACCACAAATAATCGAAACGTTATTGGTACTTTCAAAGCAAGCAAAACATATTATGAAGAATAAATTTTTTTCATAAATCAATATTTAAAACAAAAATTCCCTCTTGTATATCTCATCGCTTTACGCACTGTATAATTTCATGTGACATTACGATCTATCCGATCGCATATCAGGCATCACTTCCGGTTAAACTGGGAACCGATGCAACTTTTGTTTTTCAAATGCAATGACTATGTTTTTTAAGATCTTTGAAAAGAGCAATCACTTTGCTGTATGACAACATAAAATGTGCATATCGTTGATACACAAAACAAGTTACAAAAGTAATCGCAAACAAATTCCACATTAATAGCCTTTTTATCCTATACAAGGAGAAACTTACATTTTCTCGCCTGTGTGAGGCAGCGACGGCGTGAGGTTTCTGAAATAGGTGGGCACCAATTGGTCCCAATCTTCTTAAGGTGGACACCAACATTGTACATTCTTCAGCAAATAAAAAAAAGTGGCATACCGTAACTAAACATTTACTTATTCGATTATTCTCTAAAACAAATTAAAAAAAAAGTCAAAATTTGAGGCAGGGGCAGTTGGGCACTCTGTTTAACAGATTGGGCACGTGCCCACCCAGGCCCCCCCCCCCTGGCGCCGTCGCTGGTGTGAGGACGCGAAAGAAGACAATTGCACGCATGGAGCGAGAAAATTCAATTTTGTCGGCTAGGCGAGAAAAAAATACGCCTTATGTAACCTAGATGGCGCGGTTGTAATAAAACTTGTAAAGTCACTAAATATAGAAAGTACCGCAATCCATTGGGCTCGTGTGTTAGAGAGAGAACGCATGATTTTTGCCCAAAAATGGCGGAAGTTACCAGATTCTAGTAACTTTAATGTTAGGGTTTGTTCCACCTGTTTGGAGATATCTGTATACATTTTTGTAAAACATGACAGTACTATGAAGTTAGGTTATAAAAAATGACAGCTATTCAGATTTTATTTGTCAATTTTTTTCAGTTGGCAGCAAATTTGCCCAAAAATGGCGGATGATTGCGGTACTTTCTATATCTAGTGACTTTAAAAACTTGAAGGAAGTCTGTGCCAACACATTTAACACCGAGATGTACTTTGCACTGTACGTAGAACACCGCTTATCCGCAATAAGTAGCATTTTAACATAAGAGAAGAGGCTACCACGAATTTCAAATGTGTCCAGCGAGGTGTCCAGTGTGACTGCCATGAATGAATAAATCTATTTATAAAACACATTTTTTAACATACAAGATTATCAAGGATTTAAAGTTTGCCCATTGCGCTTTCGTCGCCAAGCATAAATCCAGTCTTAAAAGCATCTAACATTTGACAAGACATGGATCCTGCGAAGGATTTAAAATGTAACCGGTGTGATTTTGTCTCTGAAAACGCACATTTAATTTTAAAACACATTTGTTACTACACAAGACCAGTAATAATTTCAAATGCGCCTGGTATTAATTACAACCCCTTAAATCCCGTTCTAAGGAAATAATCACGCGCCAGTGAAATGCCGGGAATGTCAACTATACACTTGCATCTCTGTTGCACCGTGACTTCCTTCGGTGAGCTCCGCACTGTGCAACCGCAAGCGCGCTAGAATTTGAATTTGCGTTGAACTGTATTATAAAAGGGAAAGGGGTAAATCTAAGAGTAAAAAATATACTCGTGGGTCCACTTAGATTGCACCGTTTCGTAAAATTTTGGTCGCGTAGTCAGCAGGAAACGTGGAAATAAACAAAACAAACGCTTGCGCGTTGATGCGTGAAAGCAACTTCTAATGCAAGCGCTTGCGGTTGGACGTTGTTGAGGGAGTAATTTTAAATGTAAGTGTATAGGATAAAAAATATTGTGTGCACCACGGCACGAAAGTTGTTTTCCGGGCCTCGTCTGGCCATATCTTCCTTCGCCCCGGAAAACGACCACTTTCCCGCCTTGGTACACAAAGTACTATTTCCGAAAAAAATCCCAAACAAATTTGTTTCAGCCATTTCACCAAAATGATGAACCGTTACCTATTTGAAAAGCACCTTCTGTTAAAATTTCGGATAAATCCGCTTTCAAATAAAAAGGTTGGCTTTGCGCATGCACAATCCATTTTGTGACGTGTGATTCCAATTCATCTTCAATTAAAATTTTAGAAAAAGTCTTCGAATAAAAAGTTGACTTCGCGCATGCGCAATCTATTTTTTAATACATGATGTCAATTCACTTCTCTTGAAAGCCGTCGCAATCAGGCAGCAGTGGTGTTTTTATAGAAGTTATTCGCCGGAAAACTGCCCCTATATATTTTTTTAAATAGACATTTTAGTGCCTAGGCAACCATTCAGACAACTTTGTTTTTTCCAATGTAAAAGAGCTCAAACAAATCTTATGTTAATGTGATCTCTTTAACTCCATCATTTTCGAAATCTTAGCCACTACTTACTCTTATTCAAATATAATCATATAAGGCCATATAATATTCCATAATTTTTTTTGAAATTTTATAATATTTCATTATTGTGTAATCTATTCGTTATTTTGTAATCTATTTGTTCTGTTGGGCAATATTCTTCAGTTGGAATTTCAGAAAAAATGGTCTACAAATTAGAAAGCTATGTGCTGGGCAATGCGCATGCGTTCCTTTAAGGTTCAGACTGTATAACGTAAAATCCCGTTTTTTCCCGATTTATATATGCAGACAAACATACCATTTTTATTTACATAGAATAATTTCCCAAAGTTTCGTTGCAATCGGATGAACGGTTTAGAAAAGCATAGGAGACAGACAGACAGACACACATTCATTTTTATTTATATAGATAAAATAATAACCATGGCTCTCAGTAGAGTCAATTTTGTTTTGCTATATTAATGCATTTGACCGTTTCCTAAATCAAATTAAGGTTTAGATTTGGGTGTCTGGTCCAAAATGATCGCTTAAACTGAGGTTCATGTTTGAGTTTTTGCCTCGGTTTTTGCTAATCAAGAAGCAAATGGAACAAGCGTAATAAGCATCATATCTGTGAAAAACGCGAGGGGTAGGAGTCAAATTGACCCCCGAGATTTGAATGCAAGAACTACCGTGTACCGCAAGACTATTTTCGAAAGTTTGAACGGCACAATCCAATGTGTCTCGAGCACAATTGATTGCCAATATTGCTTATTCCATATCTGTAAAAAACGTGTGGGGCTAGGAGTTAATTTGGCCCCGGAGGTTTTGGTGCGAGAGCTACCGTGTACCGTAAGACTATTTTCGAATAATTGACCAGCACAATCCAATATGCATCGAGGACAACTAGTTAAAGTAGTAGTGGAATTTGTACGTTAAAAAAACCGGGGGCCTGGGGGCCAGGGCCGTAGCCAGATTGATTGCCAAGAGCGGCCGTATAAATATAAAGAGCGGGCGGACGAAATAATTATTTGCCGTATTCCGCACAAACACCACCCGCTGTACAACCTCGATTTTCTTGGAAAATACAGTTATATGAAATGTGTTTATTGAAAAAGTTTCTTTGTAATAAGTTTACGGGGTCAGGTAAAAAAGTTATCGCACCTAACTGCATTTTTCAAATGGATTCAATTCAAGATAACCGATAACTTTTTAACTTGACCCCGTATACTTACTTTGAAAACGGTAGATTACGCAACCATCAAATTGTAATAAACACATTTCCAATAAAATAAACAAATACATTATAGGCTTTTATCTAAAAATCGAAAAATGCAATTTTTGCCCACAACTCAAGAATGAAAGACTGTATGCCAGTTTGGTTTTTAACATCTTAAAAAATTACACCTCTCGATCTGTGAGGTCATTTTTATTCTATTAGGTGCTTATAGTTTGTGTTACCGCATACTAACAACCGAATTTGACCACCATGTACAGAGAAAGTAATTCGTACACAAACCGAATTCCAAGAGGATTTTTTTTCATATTTGATCATCATTACGAGCAAGCTATATTGAGTCATATTCAGGGGTGGATGGGGAACCATAAACCAGTCCGTGAAATATATATCGGCCCACTTAGCGGGTGGGGGAGGGGGTACTCAATGCGCCCTAATTTTAAACATTTATGCGTTTTCTAACACTGATTGTTGATAATTATTTCCCAACAACATACATGATTATTGTTACACAATCTGTTCCTTAATCGGAATTATACATTTCAGCATTGCGAAAGAATAAGAATCAATTAAATAAGGTGTAACTCTTAAAATGGATTAATTTATAACAGTAATTATAAGCGCGAACTATTCATTACTACGGCGTTGAAATTGGAACTGATAGAAACGCAATTCGATTTGCTTATATAGCAAACGCCTTTCTTTCTGGAGGGTCCCGAGTATTCTAGAATGTTCTCTAACATACACGTCGTATTTCCCGGAAAAATTGCATCACATCTGTATTCGCTCTTTATCGCCGATTCTTCTTCTTTCATGGCGCCTCGGAATTTCTGGAATATTCGCTATAATGTTTCTTGATATAAATTCTACTGGTAATCGCACTATAACAGCATCTAAAACAGGTTTTGACAACTACCACAAACGGCATTTTTAGAGAAATCATCTACATTTTGTTTTTTATTTGCATCGTTCGGAAGCAATGCGGTGGACGGTTGATAATTTTTATACATTTTTTTTCAAGAAATCGCAATTGTGGTTGCCCCCGAGAGGATCCAGTAGATTATTAGGCAATACTTCATTTTTATTATCAGAAGAAAGTATTTGAATTTAAAAGGGAAAGATCCATACAGAAATCTGTATACTTTGTGAAAATCTACCTTTAATAGATTCAATGGCTTGATTTGAAGAGTCTGAACATAGAAATTCTCAATTTTGTTCCAATTTACTCATTTAAATATCCTTATAGTTATTTCATTTTTAGCGCATCTTTGCAAATTGTGTCAAAGGTAGCTTTTAATCCCTTGAGCCGGCTGGCTGGCAGCAAATGCGGGTCTGTAGAAAAACGCTTGGAGGAAGACAAGGAGTGCTACCGGCCTCGTGTAATTAACAAGTTACTACATGCTACGGTTGGCGACATCTGGGAGCCATTCCGAAGCGTGTTGTACTAACGGGGTGATTTTTCCTTCTTCTTCTACAGCTTTGTTCCGATTGTGCGCACCTAAAAGTTTCTTAAGTTCGAATCGCGATCTCTCTTTCTCGTGTCGCTAATATATAAGCTGGAGCTATGAGAAGTGCCCCTTAAATTAAGTACTATTTTGTGGAGGGTTTTTATCAAAATCCACCAAAATACGAATTGCGGGTGAACGGGACGTCGGAGGTCGGTACCGACAAAGGGAATGTGGTAGCCTTTAACGAGATCTTATTGATGGACACGAGGACTTAAATTAATTCCTTGGAAGTGGTGGCGTAGCTTGGCTCTATCTCTGTTTTGTGTTTTCATTTGAGTGATGCTGCCAGCCGCAAAGCGCTCGTGGATCATAACGGCCCACCGGGAAGTTCGCGGTATCCCGCCGGCCTCATTTACCCCTGGTCATATTAAGCAACTTTCAAGAGCGGGCAACGTGGGTTCCAAGAGCGGGCTGAGCACCTTGCCCTCCCCTCTGGCTACGGCCCTGCGGGGGTTGAGAGTTAAATTGGCCCCCGCGTTTCAATTCAAGAAAAATGGATTTACCAGATCAGCACAAATTAAAATTGGATCAGCACAATTTAGCACAACCCTAGCACTATATAAAAATTGTCATTACACATTTTTTTAAATTGCGGGGGCTAACTTGTTGGAGCTCAAGCAGATATAATCGGAAATCGTGTGTGTGGCGCCGGGCGAAGATTTTACAAGAAGGATAATATTTTCGCTATTATTTAAAACCGACGCGACGATGGGAGAGAAAAAACCACAATATTCTGGTGCATTACAGTAATTAAAGGAAAATTAAAAGCGATATTGCGAAAGGGTTTATGTAGTTCAATGAATGTCTATTTGTCATTTTGTGCTGTTTCAATAAAAACTTTGGGCCGACTTTCGGTCATCTATCCACTGCACTGACAAGTGACAACTAAAGCCCTTTGGACAGGCTGCTTCAGAGCAGACAAAGCCTGCTTTAGTTGCAAAATTTGTTCTAATTCACATGAAATAATTTGTAATTTCTTAACTAAACTATTTGCAATATTAAGAGAATGTAAAAATAAAAGGAACATATTTGGTACGTAGTCATTTTGATTTACGATACCTACATTAAAGATTAATGGCCTTCTATTAAAAGGAAATAATGAAACCATACAAGTAGGTAGTGTAACAATTCATTAATTAGTATTCAAAGTTTATGGTACCATTTGTAAAGAAACTAACCTTCCTTGATATAACTGGCTATTCAATGACCCAAAATAACATTGACAGTTTTTAAGGAAACCGCAAGCGTGATTTTCGTAAATCCTGCGTTTCCAACCTCGTTGGGATGATACGGCTAAATGAATTATGTCATGGCTATGTTAAAACGTAATGTCCCCTAAAGACCATGAAAATGTTTGTATTTGTTCGGTCCGGTAGACTCTCTTTATCAGTTCAATTGTATAATTATTGCACGTGTTTGTGTATGTCTAACCTCGCAATTTACGAAGAGTACAAGGAATTATGTTACATGAAAATTATCCCACTTTAAAAAAAGATGACCTTAACTGCTAAACTGTGATGTTCGTATTTACAATTCGTCGAAAGAAAGTTTCCAAGTAGGTACACCTATTAGTTGTGTTTACATTACTTTGGTGACATCGCTCGCTTAAATCCAAAGTTTGCGGACCTAGTCACGTGTAGGTGCTAGTTAAAATTAAACAAATTTTTTTAATCATTTCTACCACCATACAATAATGATTATGTATTGATTCTTAATTATAAGACCTTCATGCTTTGATGAAACGTAGTAATCGTTAACCAATTTCGTAGGTTACAATGTCAAATAATGCTTATATTATACTTGTAAAAATTAGATAGTAACGATGTAAAGGGCGAGGGGTAGTGTACCCCTAAATTAAACACCATACAACAATTTACAATGGGGGTTTTTATTTAATAGTAATACCGAAGTTCCGCTTACATATCTATCTACATTTTAAAAGAATTAAAAACAACAATGTAGTACCTATAGTGAGCGGTTTGTCCACCTGTGCGAGCTCTACGTTTCAACTATCATTTTATTGAATTTTTCTTGATACTTAGGTACCTAAATTTGTGCATCCGTTGATTCGCTAATTTCATGGATGCATAGATCTATAGGCCATGTGTCAAGCTATCTTAAAAATAAAGCAAAGAAATTAACCATGAAAGCACTGTAAAAGGTAAATCTTTATATCTACATCGGAAGAGCTTACCAACACCACATATATCTGTGCCATCACTAAGATTAATTATTTAAGCTCTTGATAGAGTAAATATAATAGGTCAACGTGCAATAAACCAATAAGAACGTATTTTTACTATC
The DNA here is from genome assembly GCF_008802855.1 of Photinus pyralis. Taxonomy (NCBI): domain Eukaryota; kingdom Metazoa; phylum Arthropoda; class Insecta; order Coleoptera; family Lampyridae; genus Photinus; species Photinus pyralis. The sequence continues at coordinate 13,484,987 of NW_022170403.1, read as the reverse complement.
ACGAAAATTATATCTATGGACTATGGCGGACTAACCCTACAAAATATTCCGGACAACTCCTATTCCAAGGTAATTTGTATTGATGTTCTGAAATCGTACGCATTCAACGCATCTCCACGTAACGAAACTATGCCTTCTCTTGCATTGCCTACTTATTTGTAAAGGGATCGGTGTTTCATCGAACATCGACGACTTAACTCGGACCAATACTTCACACAGGGACACCAAGTGAATCTTGTGTTATCACTCGTCAGTCAATAGCATAAATTATTGTTTTCGTGGTTCATCGTGTTTAACCTTCACTTCATTTTGTACCGTATGAATCTTATTTTACTAGATACTTTGTAATCTTATCTCAACCTCGAATTTAGCTTCCCTGGTTATGGACCGGCTTTCATTTCAGTTTGACCGGCTTGTATTGTAACAGTTTTCCCATTTTTCGAAAGTTGCCACAGAAATTCTAGATTCCGGATTTCCCTAGATCGAAATTCGCATTCGGGGTGTATAAAAAAAGTGATGAACACAAAATATATAGATGAATTTGCCTTACGTTTCGCTCAGATTCAAGAGATTTGCTATGGATTTCTACAGCTTCAGCTTTCTTGACGTCAAGGTGCATCATTGTTGAATAACTGATTCATTACTTCTGAGATAAAAGTTGATCGCCGTCGGCACGGCTTGGATCAACGTAATGCACGCGTATAATATTTTATTTCTTGCATATATATTTTCTATTTTTAGTTTTTGCGAATGCAAAGCGAAATTAATTTGCCGTCTCTCAAGTTTACGGTAGAAAACCCCTCATATGTCACGTATTTCCCAGAGTAAATTAAACAATACGCTTACGGCAATGGGCTTAGTTTATTGTGTTTTTTCGCTGTTCACTCTTTGAAATTCTAGTCTTTTATTAATAACACATCCCCTAACTTCTCTGAGGTTGAAACTGTATGATAGTGATTAACTTTATTCAAACGTTTTCGAAACAAACTACAGCCATGTATCCGCTAAGTTTTCACGTTTTTAGCGCATTTCCACAAAAATAAAAAAAGGCGCTATTGTGGCCCCTTTGTCCATCCGTCCGCCCGCTCGTTCTATGAGACGCTACTAGTTCTTTATCTTAAGAGCTATTGTTCTACTTTTTTCGCTGTTTGGTTCGTTATGGTGTCGAGGCTTGCACCAAGGAAGGAATTTTTTCTGCGTTTATTGCTACAAAAGTTATAGTAAAAAAATCAACAAACTGTTTTTTACATGTTCCATAATTTTACACTTTTGCCGTTTATTAACGATCCTATAATAGAGATCGTTTATAATTTTGCATTGCTGTCTGTCGTCTGTCTGTTGGTCTGTCCGTCTGTTCCTTTGTCTGTCTGTCCCTCTATCTGTCCGTGTGAACGATAACTATGTTTAGAAATGTCCGATCGCTTTTACAATTCCGTCAGTTATGAACTGAATTGCATGAAATTCAACATGGGCATAGCTTTAGCCATATAATACGCAATGCCAAAATTTGAGTCAAATCATTTCAAAATTCACAGTCCCTTTTCGCATCTCGACCGAATTGCAAACTTTTTTGTTTATAAAAGTATTTAAATGAAATTTGATACATAGGCACTTGGAATAAAGGAAAATTAAACGCCAGATTCAAAATTTTGTTTTTGCGCATGCGCAGTGTCAACTTTTTTATTAATGGAAGCATTTAAATGACATTTGGTATATAGGTGCTTGAATTAAAGGAAAATCTAGTGCCAGTTTCAAAATTTTATTTTGCGCATGCGCAGTGCCATATTTTTATTTTATAGAAGCATTTAAGTGAAATTTGATACTTCGGCGCTTGGAACAAAGGAAAATCTAACATTATTTTCCAAATTTAGGTTTGACATTTCGGATTTACCGACGCACATTTCACCAACTTTTAGTCGTGAAACAATTTCTACCATATGTGGCGGGAAGATAAAAAAAAATGCGGCGATTTCTATCAATGGACTATGAATGAACTAGGGGAGTTCGTCGACAGCCTCCTACGACAGCGAACGTCCAAGACCGCGGTTCACCCATCGCGTCATTTACAAATTTGTGGGGGGTTGCAACCTCTCTTGCACAGGATTAAAGTTGTAAGAATTGACACTCCTCGGACGGTATTTGAGTTTATTGTTCCAACATTGATTTTGTCGAGTTTCGGGGTGTTAAAAATTTTCGTGGTGATCTTGTATAAGGTATGGTGGAGACATTTTGATTAAATATAATAATATGTATATTGTATATGCCTGCGTAAGCTGTTGTTACTGTTTTTCTGTCTACTACTCTGATTATACCTGTGGGTACTCTTGATCCAAACTTCCAGCTCAAGTTATTAAGGATCCTCAGATCATTTATAGTTGTGTATTGTTGTCTGTCCGGCTGTCCGTCCGCCCGCCCGTGTGCTCTTTTTAAAAGTGGCCGATTGTGTCGAAATTTGGTTTACGGGTATTTTGGACATTAAGGACGGACGCTATTGATTTTCAGGAAGCTGGTTCAGCAGGAACAAAAGTTATGACATTAAGTGAATCGGGAACAGGAAAAACTGCGGGCTTAATATAATAGAAATCAACATATTTCATTCCCTAGGTCATGTATCGAGTTCGGATAGATTATTGCCTATAGCTCTTAGATGTGTAACAATTCACTATAATTCTTCTCTGTGGTATAGGTCAAAAGTTTTAGAGCAAAATGTACTCAACATTACTTTTTACACATGAATTTGGAGTTTTAAACGTTTTCAAACGCATTATCTTGATGCTAAAAGAGTACATCACGTGCACATTTGATAACCGCATGTGTATGATTCAAAGATGTTAAATTATTTTTCTGAGGCCACATGGATTTTGATCAAAACATATCAAAATCGTTATTTATGCACCAAGATCGTTGGGAAAAAGACCAAGAGCATTATCTCAATGACCAAAACCTGAATTTGATCTATTTTTGGCGACCACATGGATTGTTGTGTCCGGGGTTCCACTGCTCCTACCCGGTGCAGTTGCCTCCGAGGTTCGAATAATGCACTGCGGTGGTTCAACAGGAAATGTTATCGCACAAATTAACAGAATTGACAACGACGTATATTTTATGTAATTCAAATTCAAAATTAATTATCTCGTTACTAACTCTACCGTAACTTAGTAACTGCTACAAAATACAACATTCTCCCACCTTGAGGTAGGAATATAACCTGACTCAATACAATAATTATTTCACTGCACTATTATAAATAACGTTTCGGACGCTTAATTGTACGCCCAACTCGTGAAACGCGAACTCGACTATCACTATTATCAGGTAACGACGTATTCTCCTCTGGAGACCTCGATCCATGATTTGTTGGCTCCCGTACAACATCTTCAGATGTTTCTTCTGAACACTCCAACCGATAAATTCTTTGAATTGGACGCATCAAAATACCCTTGCTAGTCTTCACCCGTACAACCCGTATTTGTCCATCTGACGCAGGAAATACTTCTTTGATTATTCCCATTGGCCAGTTGAGACGCTTTGTATCGTTGTCTCCCACTAAAACAACTTCTCCAACGCAAATTGGCTTACTAGTTCGTCTGCTCTGAAGAATTGCGAGCTGACCAAGATATTCGCTCCGAAAACGCTCTCTCAAAGAATCTCTCAGGACCTGGAGACGTTGTAATTTCTTTGTTAATGACTGCCTGTCGACGACATCGCTATCCACAACACTTGTGGATGGCAGTTCTCGTAGATACATCACTGGACAAAGTGCCCATCAACCCTTGAGAACTGGATGAGAGAAAACTGATAGGCCGAGAGTTAATGACTGCTTCACAGTCGCAAAGAATTGTCATCAAATCTTCATAATTCAAAGAAGCTCGACCCAATACTCTTCGTAGTAGTTGTTTTATCATTCCCACCATCCGCTCACAGAATCCTCCCCACCAAGGTGCTGCTGGTGGGTTGAAACGCCATTCTAACCGTTCGCACGATGTCTCTCTTACTATTGCGTTCCAGTCAATTGTATTTAAAATATTTGCAGCACCAACAAAATTCGTCCCATTGTCTGTGTAAATCGTCTTTGGTCTCCCACGTCGAGATATAAATCTACGTAGAGCCTTGAAAAAGTTAGGTGTGGACAGAGATGTGCAGAGCTCTAAATGTACAGCCCGGTAAATTGCACAAGTGAAAACACATATCCACACCATTTCTTCATTTTTTAACACCAAAGGCCCCGCAAAATCAATTCCAACAATCTCAAAAGCTGCTGCGTCCCGAACACGATTGTTGGGTAGCGCGGGATCTTCAGTGACCATGGGCTTACTCAAATGTCTTCTGCAGATACTACACTTCCTGATTATGACAGAAATTGATCGGCGACCACCTAAAATCCAGAAGCGTTCTCGTAGAATGGCCAACAAGCCTTGCGTTCTGATGTGGCATGCTTTAACGTGAGCATCATACACTACTGCTGATACTACTGGATGTCTGGCGGGCAAGAGTATGGGACGTCGAAACTCATTCGAATCCTCTCTTTTCAAAATCTTAGTTTCCACTCGTATTAAACCATCCTCGTCAACGAAAGACGATAGCGTGGCTAAACGCTTCCGTTCGTCTCCTGTGAAAGCATCCAATTGTACAAACTTGAAAATCAAGTTCTCCGCCTTCGGTCCCTCCCACCAGCGAGATTCAAGCAACTTGGAGGGTAGCACGCATCGAGATGGTAAATCAGCTGGATTTTTCGAACCTGTCACATGACTCCATTCCGTAGGCGATGATAGAGAACAAATCTCGTTAACTCTATTTGCTACGAAGATACTCCATTGTTCTCGTCGTTTGATCCACGACAGAACCGTAGTGGAATCACTCCAGAAATGAGTTTTAATTTCCTCTGCCAAACCACTAAGAACTGACTTGGACAACCGAGCTCCTATTAGGGCTGCCAGGAGTTCTAGTCTGGGTATCGTTGCTTTCTTCAAAGGAGCAATTCGACTTTTTCCAGCTAATAATCGAATGAAAACTTTTCCTTGGAAGATGCCTCTTAAAAACACCACAGCTGCGTAGGCGTTCTGGCTTGCATCACAGAATACATGCATAGTCAACTCGTTGGAATCACGGATAGAAAAATGTATCCAACGAGGGATCTTAATTTGCGCCAGAAGATGAACTTCTTCCAACCACCGTTGAAAATCCGAAGAAATCTCTTCTGTTACTTTCTCATCCCAAGACACTTTCTGTTCCCACGTCTTCCTTAGTAATAGCTTAGGCAATAAAGTAGCCGGGCATGTAAAACCCACGGAATCGAAGATCTTCTGCGCAATGGATAGCATGGTTCTTTTTGACACTGGACGTGAATGAACCAGCTCACAATCCTTGATGACATCACTCGCTACACTCAGAGTGTCAGCAAACTTATCCCAAACGAGGCCTAAAATTGGAGTCAACTGGCTTCCTTCTTGCCCAGTATACTCCCACCCTCTCAATTCAAATTTTCCGAGGTTCATCACTGCCGTTGACTCGGATATAAAAGATTTAAGTTCATTCTCCTCTGATAGGCTCGTAACGCAGTTATCTACGTAGAAACTCGTTGCAAGCTTGGCCAAATTTTCGGAGGAGATCAAATGATTATGTCCCTTCGCTTTCTGAAGATGTAATTCGATCGTCGCTCCTAAGAGGAAAGGACTACAACTCAGACCAAAGACGACTCGTCGATGCCGATAGATGATTTCTCTTCCTTCAGAGTCCACCCATAAAAAACGTAGAACATCACGATCGCGGTCATCTATACTTATCTGAACAAACGCCTTCTTAATATCATTAGTAACTCCAAAACGTTGTTTCCTAAATCCCAATAAAATATTCGGTATTAACTCGATTAAATTGGCTCCTTTCTGTACACAGTCATTGAGCGATGGACTCAACTTTTCACGCGCTGACGCATCAAACACCGGCCGAATTTTCGTTGTAACTGACGCGCTCTTGATCACTGGTCGATGGGGTATATAATGTACAAAATCAGATTTCTCCTGTTTGTGTACTTGCTCGATGATTCCCTCATCCAACCACTCTTGAAAAACTTTGTTATAATCTACTCGTAGATTCTGACGATCCAATTTTTGTAGAGTACTCTCGAGTCTCTTCTTCGCTACACCAAAATTACTTGGAAGCGGAGAATGTTCCGATAACCAAGGCAACCGCACAACATATCGATTTTCTTCATCCACCTTTGTTGTGCTCAAAAAAAGTTCTCGTGCTTCGCTAACCATCACGTCTTGAGCTTTCTTTTCAATAGGATCTGTGATTCCCAGAGTCTCTAACTGCCAAAGTTGCTGTAGGTTAGAGTCATTAACTAACATTGACACTGCTGACAGTACTGTAGAGTTCTCAGGTTCACATGGAATCTTCCCCATAAGAGTCCACCCAAAAAAGGTCTCGCTCGCAACTAAACCAGAAGACAACACCTTTCTTCTGCCAGTGAAAAGTTTGCCGACAAGATCAATACCTATTAACAGTTCTACAGGTGCAGGATCTCCCAAATCGGATCTTTCAATGTTTAGTGTACGTAGCTCCTCCGTCCAGGGACCATCAAACACTGGAGGAATGCTGTTACAAATCGTTTCTTGCGACAAGGCTTCGAAAGAACATACATAATCACGATGACGAGCTTCAACCATGTAGCAATGATGTTCGTTCAATACCTTACTCCCACCGAACAAACTATGAATAATTTTCTCCGAACGTTTCGATGTATAACCTAGGTTCTTCGCTGTCGACTGAAGAATGTATGTGTAGTGTGACCCAGAATCCAATAGAACACGTACTGATTTGCTGCCTGCTGGTCCGTTCAAAGAAACTTTTAGGGTCTGGAGAAATACATGAGCCCTAGGGTATGGATTTCTCTCAGAGTTTCCTTTGATTTTTCCTCAATCTTATTTTGATGAATTGGCAACATCGAACACATGAGAACGACATGTGGCTTACCACAGACCATGCACTTAACAGGAATCTTGCATTTGCCTGCTGCATGTCCTACTCTCAGGCACTTGAAGCAACTTTTTTGTTGCTCACGATCTTGTTTTTCTTCTCCAACGACCACTGTTGAGCTTTAAAACAATTTGAACTCTCGTGCGACTTCTCACAGAAAATGCAACTGCTCACATCACAATTAACTAGCCCTACCGCCGTTGGTATTTTCTCTGCAGTCCCTTTATCAGACACATGCTTCTTTTTCTCCTTTGCTTCTTGCAAACCTAAACGTTCAACTGCCAACGATATATGCTGCTCATGCTCGACTTCCGATCGTAGGAATTTCATCAAACCTGAGAGACGCTTACTGAACGTTTCATCAGCACCCTGCATCCCTTCGAGATCACTCTCAGCAACGTCGCTGCCGTAAGCACATGAAGACCGATGCCACACCCTTACAAGTCGGGGATGCAAGACTCTATCATCGGAAACAGCATAGCCCCCCATTTCTCAGAGGTTATGCCTAATGAGTTTAAAGCTCTAATAGGTGTTTCAAGCTGATCATAAAGACTAGCGATATCTGGTTTTGAACTTGAAGATGACGCATTATTTATGATAATTCTGAGGAGTTCTCTGATCTGAACTTCAATCTGTAGATCTTCCCTACCATAACGCGCCTTCAATGCCTTTACTATCTTCGTATAATTTTGCGAAGTTGCCGGATAGCTTTCAACAAGCATCCGTACTCGGCTATTCGAATTGGTGGCAAGCCGTAAATATTCGAACTTATCAACATCATCCAAACTTGGATCATCATGCACCTTCGTAAACTGTGACCAGAAAGGCAACCAATCCTTCACAGTGCCATCAAATTTCCTAAATTCGATTCTAGGAAGCTTAAATCTACGTCGATTTTGATGAGAACTTGTAGCACTTATCGTACTTCTGTTGCTACTATGTTCTTCGATGGCATCTACATGTTGACGGAGTTCTATGTATTTCTTCTTGTAGACTTTCGCTCCGTCCAACTCCTGAATGATTTCCGCCTCTGACATCGAAGCGTCATCTATCATAAACTCGTACACTTGTTGTTCCACTAGCTTTAAATCCTCATAAGGTTCTTGCAGAAGACTCCAACTGACTTTTATTTCATTTACTGGTTTCTTCTCAAGAATTAGACGATACAGCTCATTGGAGCAATTCGTAAACAGTACCCGCATTAGTTTACGTTGTTTCAATTTCTGCTCCATTCCTTTTTAGATGTTGTCTACAACAATCTCTCGAAGAAAATGGACAACAAACGTAGCTGCAAACGGCCTCTGAAGTGCGAAGACTCCGAATTCACCAGCTGATCAATCAATTGTGCACAATGTGCGTTCTAGCGCTGAAAGACTCACCGCAGTGTCCTGTCACGGTCGCCAAATGTTGTGTTCGGGGTTCCACTGCTCCTACCCGGTGCAGTTGCCTCCGAGGTTCGAATAATGCACTGCGGTGGTTCAACAGGAAATGTTATCGCACAAATTAACAGAACGACGTATATTTTATGTAATTCAAATTCAAAATGAATTATCTCGTTACTAACTCTACCGTAACTTAGTAACTGCTACAAAATACAACATGGATTTTGATCAAAACATATTAAAATCGTTATTTATGCACCAATCTCGTAGGGAGAAAGACCAAGAACATTATCTTAATGATCAAAACATGTCATAATCATAATTCTTACACTGATATCATTGGGAACAAGATTAAGAGCATTATCTCAATGACCAAGACATGAATTTGATGAATTTTTGTTAACTATAAAATGTATTATGTAAGATTAAAATAAATTGTCGTTAAAAGTGATTGTAATACTGAGGATCCTTCAAGGGATCCTTCGATATTTCGTTGTATCGGTTTATTCTTCTTTCGCTTGCTTGTAAGTTGGTTGTACCAGTGAATAAGAATTTATTCTTGTTCTCTTTGTCAAAGTAGGTACACGCTTAGTGAATACTTTTCATATCTATTATAAAGAGAGCTTCGTGTGTGTGAATGATATTTTTAATTAACTGGTAACTTCTACAGCGTATTATCATTTCTTAATCTTAATGTTTGATTTATCGTTTAATATTTACCTTTAATTTCGAATGTAGATATTGTCTCGCTCTTGCCATTCGTTGCATAATACCTCGTTGAAGGTAGGTATCTGCATATTTTTGATTCCGTTTTAAGTTCAACGAACTCGAAATTTGGAGTTAGGACCTTTCTTACGAATGTCTCTAGGGATTGATGCCATTGGATATATCGGTGGTATCTACTTGTGTTATTTTTTAATGTTACGCGTATTTGCACATAAAGTCAAGTTTCGACATTTACAACACTGTCCAAAATGTGATTTGTAATTGCGTGTCGCGGTTTCAAATAATTTTGTAATGACAATGTGAAAGGAAAAGTGTAACCAATTCTTTAAATTTATTAGAAAGCAACGTGCAGTGTTTTGCGACTTGGGCACTTATAGTAGACGTTATGCAAAATGAGTCGTGTGCAGGTTTTATTCCTACCAAATGTAAATTCGCAATCAATATAATATAAAACAACGGTATTACATAACTTTGAAGTAGGTATAGCAAAACCTATTGAAATGGAGCAATTAATGGCAATTTCCGTAGTGCAATTATGTATAGCACAGTTTTTGAAATAGTAATCAAGGTTGTCATAATTTCTTGTAATTGAACGTGTACCTATAACTTTTTTTATTCCTATACTACATCTTCAATGCTTCTTACTGATACCTGAAATTAGCATAGTGGGGAAAGTGACGTTGATTAAATGTTAATAGTGGGATTGTCGCAACAAAGCAAAAAAATTATCTATCATTGTACCGATTCCTGCCAGTGCTACCGATTTTTTGAAATAGTATACGTTTTGCATTAATCGAAAGTGTTCGTTTCAATCATCGCTATTCGATACCCACACTAGGTATTTTGATTTCGGTTATCGAATAAGTGCGCGCGTTCAATTTAAGTCGATTTAATTTAGTCGGGTAAGTACTTTCTGTGTCCGATTTTTTGTGTTTACTTTCTTCGTGTTGAGAGGAAACGGCAATAAACCGGCTTGTTTATGTTGGCGGTGAGGTGATTTAAGTCGACCAACCTTTTAGCTAATATTTGTATCAAATCACTCTTCAATACTTAATTGTTAAATCACCGGCTACAATAATTTTTTTACCGGGTCACTACCGGTATTTTTCGTAGTTTAAGAAATCTTTAAAAAAGTAAAAGTAAGTTAATTCTTTAATTACCTACGTTGAAATTCGATTAATTCTTCGTTTTTAAAATTCAAGACTATTGTGGATGTTTTTACGTAACTAAATACTTAGGTAAATGTTATCATTTTCTAGAGTTTCTTAAATTATGAATTGACAAGCCGGAAACAATTAGCTGAAAAAGAATCCTTGTAAACCTATTCTAAGATTAGTAATCACCGGAATGTAATTTTTAAGTAGATATGAGGTAAAGCATATTCTCTACTTAAGTGGAAATTACTCTATTAAGAGAAAATTAGTTTACTTATTGCATATACGACATCCCGTATAGTATATAGATACAGAGTGTATACACTCTGTTCCAGATCGATCAATGTAGTTCAGAAAAAATTGGAGGAATGTTATAGATTTACGTGTATGTTTACTACATTTAAATGCAAATGCACTCAAATAAACCCGAATCAAGTTGATTACCATAAACACTTTCTTTATTATTCGCCATTGCAAAATTATCAAATTCTATTAATGCGAATGATTATATCCAAACCTAAATAATGATTTTTTTCTATGAACTTACTTATCTATCAATAATATGTAAACATTTCTGACAAATTATTGAACTGGTTGATTAATTTTTAACCGTACCTGCTCGTAATTGTTGGACAGTATTTTCAAATAATGAAAATTGTAATTTGTTCATGAGTCATGGAGGTAATCCTAAAATAGCCAATTGTGTATTTTAATTGTTATTGCATGAGAGGTACTTTCTAAGTAATTGGAACAGTTGTATGCAGTAACAATTTTTTATCGCATTTCCAAAAACACCATTCCGACCGCTTTTTCCGTCCTTTCGTCTGTTCGTCTGTTTGGGAATTTTCAAATTATTAGGCAAAAAAATGACTTTATCCAGAAATCGCTTCTGTACTTCTATTTCAGGTTTTATTGTTTCGAGGAATAAAAGTAAGGTTTATATGCTAAAACATTGACCTATATCCCAATTTCGTTTGATAATAGTATTTTGCATTATTAGCCAGGTAAGTGAGCTTTTACTGGCGATGGGAGTTGACTGGCGAGCTGTTGGACGAGCATGTCATCTCCTAGAGTCAATAAAACTATTACCTGGCGTATTTTATTTTATTACATTCTGTAAGAGGTTTTCCTCACTATTTACACTATAACATCTACATCTCCAACACCATTAAAAGGAGTCGGCATTCGGTTTATTAAGCGGCAGAGCAAAGCGATGTAAGCTTTATAGGGGAGTCGATGGTGCCCGTCTGTCCGTCTGTTCGTGAACACGATAACTGTCGAACGCTTGGACCGATTTGGATCAAACTTTGTATTGCAGTTGACCTATATGTCACAAGTAACAAGTCTATTGAAAATGGGTCAAATCCAATGACCCCTTGGGGTCACGGCTTTCTGTCTCTGCAAAACGCTTGAACCTATTTAGTTCAAACTTTGCACAGTTGATCTATATGCCACATGTAATAAGCCTATTGAAAATGGGTCAAATCCAATGACCCCGTGGAGTCACACCGAGGTGCTCTGCCGCTTTTTTAAACGCTCTTTATGGGTTTATTTTGAATATAAGTATATGGTTATTTTATTTATACAGCAAACTTAAGGCCTACTCCTGGAACGTCCAGCTCGAAGTATTATTGGCTGTATACTTGGACCAAAGTGGCTGAAAGGATGGTCGATACAAAAATCCTAGAATATCGTAAATGAATGGCTGTTTTGACTTTGATTTGAAATACGCTCACTCAAAAATAGTAATAATCCCACGGTAGGCGTCAATGGCATTAAAAAATATTTGCGCACAATCGTTCGCTTCATATGGGCGACGAATTATTCTATGAACTTTATTTAGATTCATTCACCTTTGAATTATCATTCGGATTTATTTCCGCTATTGTTCGTCTTCAGCTTCACCGTAGTGGTTTAGAATTCGCGAAATATCTTTTGATTTTTACATTTCTAGAAAACAAAAGTGGTCATAAACAATTGTAAGCATACAATAAACAATTTGACATACCAAGCACCTTCAAAGTTTGAAAAAATAATGTACACTTGGAATCAGGAGTCTGTAGCTTTCGTCGGTCGCGAGCAAGCATGTCTATACTAGTTTTCATTTTATGAATCAAACCCCAGAACGTGTAAAGGAAAATGGAACTTGGTCGCCTTTGTTTTTATTAATATTGTAGCGAATAGTCTAGAAATTCCGATAGACGTCGAGGCGCCATGAAAGATTAGTTATCAGCTATAAAGAACGAAGGGGGATGTGACGTAATCTTTTCTAGAAATATGACGTGTTTGTTTGATAACATTCTGAAGCGACCTTGACACTCGAGGACATTCTAGAAAGAATGGGGTTTGCTGTATAAGCAAATCGAATTGTGGTTCCAGTTCGAACATCGACTCGCTTGAGTTATGTTATAAATATAGTGAGTGATAAATAATAATACTGTATTGCTGTTTTAAATTAACCCAATTGAATAAGTCTCTATAAATTTATTGTTAATTATTTGTAAATAAATAAACGACGTAATTAAATGTATGTTACAATGTATTTAATCAAATGATCATATACGAATTTATTCGAGTTCGATCAAAGCATTAGATGTTGAATTTCAGATTTTAAGAGGAAATATAGACGGAGAGTCAGCGCCAAAAAAAGACTTTTTTTGGCGCTGGCTCTTGGACTGATAAGAGATCAAACTTCCGCACGGTAAAGGGTATTTAGCACTGAGCTAGCCCTGGATAAATTAAAAGTAATTGTCATATTAAAATGTTTGCCGTGGACGTTCAATTTTATTGTATGCAAGTAATGCGTTCCACAAGGGTAAGAAAGTAAAATAATGCTCTGCACCAATACTATAATCTTAAAGTAAAGTTTTGCCCGAATTTCTATTATCTTAATGATAAAATTAAATAATTAATTTTATCTTAATGATAATTTTAAATCATTTTTTTATCTTGTTGATAATTTTAAATAGTAAAATTTAAATTATCACCAAGATAAATTTAATTTTTCCACCATTTACGATTATCTTAGATAATTTTAAATGGCCCCCTTTGCAAGTCATAGCAAGATAGAAATACGCTGTTTTAAAGGGAAAAAGAGAGAAAAACAGCGCACGGCGCCATTTCATTTTATCTCAGAAAATTGGCGGAATGGAATTAAAATTATCAACAAGATAAAAATAATTATTTTTTCATTCAAATAACAATTGCCAGTTTAAACTGCCGCACCCTATTATCCATATCTTGTTGGGGAGCCGCGCCTCAATTCAGTCCAAGCTTGGCGTGCAAGAATTCCTACATATTCAGGCCTGGACTGAACTGACTGAGGGGAAGCATGTACTCGACCCTTTCGGATGTTTGGAAGTAACTTACTGTAACTTTTTTTAGCGTATTTCCACAAAAATTAAAAAAAATGCGCTATTGTGGCCACTTTGTCCTTCTGCCCGTCCGTCCGTCCGCTCGTTCGTTGAGACGCTACTAGTTCTTTATCTTATATCTCTATAGCTCTATTTGTTCTACTTTTTTCGCTATTTGGTTTGTTATGGTGTCGAGGCCTTGCACCAAGAAAGGAATTTTTTCTGCGTTTATTGCTAAAAAAGTTATTGTAAAAAAACCCAAAAAACCGTTTTTTACATGTCTTAGAGATCGTTTATAATTATTTTGTATTGCTGTCTGTCGTCTGTCTGTTGGTCTGGCCGTGTGAACGATAACTTTGTTTAGAAATGTACGATCGCTTTTACATCTCTGTTAGTTATGAACTCAATTGCAAGAAATTCAATATGGCCAAAAGTTGAGTCGAATCGATTCAAAATTCACAGTGTCCTTTTCGCATCTCGACCATTTATAAATCGAATTGCAAACTTTTTTATCTATAAAAGTGTTTGAATGAACTTTGATACATAGGCACTTGAAAATCTAACGCCAGTTTCAAAATTTGGTTTTGCGCATGCGCAGTGCCAACTTTTTTAGTTATGGAAGCATTTAAATGAAATTTGGTACATATCTAGGCACTTAGAATAAAGGAAAATTTAGCGCCAGGTTCAACATTTGATTTTGCGCATGCGCAGTGCCAAGTTTTTTATTTATAAAAGCATTTAAATGTGCAACACTATCTTTCATATTTGTGGCCGGATTTTTACGATATTTTTTCCATTTATCGTCGTTCATCGATCGCAAAGTTTTAATGTCGAGCAAGCTTTTGTTGTTCAGGTTGACAAGGGGGAGGTTCAATCACGCAGACTTCTTCCATTTATACTCAAAATTAACAAAAAAAATCCATAAATTCATGAATAATCACCAAAAAAGTGCAAAAATGCGACCTTTGATCCTCTCTATAACCTCTCTATTGCCACCTTAGTGGTCAAATAGCCGTGGACCAGTTTACTGAAGAGGACATTATTCGTGCCATATTAAAGCGATTAAAAATAAATATACAGCCGGACCGGACCAAATTCCAGCATTCTTTGTTAAGGACTGTCCCAGCATACTAAGTCGACCTCTGCTAGTAACTTTTAATTTAGTTCTGAAACAGCGCACTTTCCCTGAGGTATGGAAAACTGCTAAAGTCTGCCCGAAATTAAAATCGGATTCCCCCTTGAAGATTAAAAATTATCGCCCGATATCTATCCATTGCAACTTCTCGAAATTATTTGAGATGGTATTATATAACAAGCTATTTCATCAAATTCAACCACAGCTGTCGAAATACCAACACGGATTTGTCAGGAAACGATCTACCATATCAAATCTTGCCGTGTTTACTCAAAGTTGTGCCGAAACCATCGACGAACGAGGTCAAATGTACGTTATCTATACAGATTTCAAGAAAGCATTTGATCAGATTGACCATCGTATCATGCGGAAGAAGTTATCTGATTACGGATTTAATGTTGACCTAGTAGAGTAGACCTCTTCGAATCATATTTGTCAACACGAACTCAGTTCGTATGGTAGAATGGCTACCGATCTCGATCATATGTTGTAACCTCAGGCGTACCTCAAGGGTCTAATTTTGGTCCCCTACTTTTTTTAGTATTTATCAAAAACCTTCCCCGAATCTCATCCAACGAGCTGATGTTTGCCGACGATCTCAACATTTTTACAAAAATTACCTACCTTGCAAAGTGTCGTAGACTGCAACACGATCTAGATTCCCTACACGAATGGTGCCGATGCAACAACCTGCACTTAAATGATTCAAAATGCAAAGGAAGCTATGTCTTTTACTCGTTCATATAGTCCACTTCAATATAATTATACCATAGATAAGACCATCCTGGAAAAAGACAATGTAATTAAGGATCTGGGTATTCACTTTGATCCCGCTTTAAATTTGTCCTACCACATAAGAAACAAGATAAAACGTGCACTCTAGACTTTGGGATTTATTATATGAGCAAGTACCGCCTTTAGGAATACTTTTACTATAATAGCTCTGTATACTTCGTTGGTGAGCAGCAAGCTGGAGTAGGTACTGTGCATTAATTTGGTTCCCACTACACCGAAACTACGTCCACGAAATTGAACACGTCCGACGTAGGCTTTTAAAATACCTATGCTACCGAGAAGATGGGTGTTATCCCCCAAGAGGTGTCTCTCAGTCGATTATGTGTGCGCGGTTTGAACTTTTACCTCTTAGTACCAGAAGAAAGCGGCTATGTGTTACCTTTCTTTACGAACTTTTGTGCAATGCTATCGATTGCCCTTTTCTACTAAACAAAATCGGGTTCCGCGTTCCAAGATTGTCGTCAAGATGCGCAGCAACATTCAACCTGTTTAGATGCAGAACTGCTGCGTTACAGAGATCACCAGTTCATTTAGTGTGCTCACTAATAGTGAACAAATGACCTTCCACGACCGATATATTTAATATTACTTTAAACGCACTCGTACAATTCGTAGAATGAAATTTGGTTGTATCCGAGTTGGTTTTTAGCGCATTTCCACAAAAATAAAAATAAAAATGCGCTATTGTGGCCACTTTGTCCGTCCGTCCGCTAACTTTGCGACGCTACTAGTTCTTTATCTTAAGAGCGATTGTTCTACTTTTTTCGCTATTTGGTTCGTTATGGTGTCGAGTCTTGTACCAAAGAAGGAATTTTTTCTGTACTGCTTACAAAAAAAGTTATTGTAAAAAAAACAAAAAACCGTTTTTTACATGTTCCATAATTTTACACTTTTGCCGTTTATTAACGATCCTAGAGATCGTTTATAATTTTGCATTGCTATCTGTCGCCTGCCGGTTGGTCTCTCCGTCTGTTCCTTTGTCTGTCTGTCCATCTATCTGTCCGTGTGAACGATAACTTTGTTTAGAAATGTTCGATCGCTTTTACATCTCCGTTAGTTATGAACTGAATTGCATGAAATTCAATATGGGCATAGATTTAGCCATATAATACGCAATGCCAAAAGTTGAATCGAATCGATTCAAAATTCACAGTGCCCTTTTCGCATCTCGACCATTTATAACCCGAATTGCAAACTTTTTTACTTATAAAAGTATTTGAATGAAATTTGATACATAGGCACTTGGAATAAAGGAAAATCAAACGCCATTTTCAAAATTTGGTTTTGCGCATGCGCAGTGCCAACTTTTTTATTTATGGAAGAATTTAAACGAAATTTGATACATAGGCACTTAGGATAAAGGAAAATCAAACGCCAATTTCAAAATTTGGTTTTGCGCATGCGCAGTGCCAACTTTTTTATTTATAGAAGAATTTAAACGAAATTTGATACATAAGCACTTCGAATAAAGGAAAATCAAACGCCAATTTCAAAATTTGGTTTTGCGCATGAGCAGTTCCAACTTTCTTATTTAGAAAAGCATTGAAATGAAATTCTTCTCATAAACTGAAATTGAAGTAACACGTCAAAAATGGATTGCCCATGTGCAACGCTATCTTTCATATTTGTGGCCGGATTTTTACGATTTTAACAAAAGTTGCATCTTACAAATGGGAAATGAATGCAAGTGGAAATGCGCTTTATGTAAATCGTTTACGATTACTTTTTAACTTGTTATATTTTTGTTTGTTTGTTTTTTTCTTGAATAGTTAACGGCGCGCAATAACTTTAATATTTCTTTTTTAGATATTGTCCTGTTATGGAGTATTTACTTGTTTGGACAATAATAATAATAATAATTATTATTATTATTGTGGTCGGTCGGTGTTTCTTGTGAGAACTCAGGTCTAGCCTGGCTAACTAATCGCACGGATTAAAATCAATTATTATTAATATTATTATGTTGCATCTCGACTACTTCATCGATGAAATTGTTTGTTAAACGGAACTGTATCTGAATTAAAAAAAAAAATTGGATTGGATGTTGAAGAAACTCGAAAGTTGATAATATGGCAAGAATTTAAAAATGGGCTGCTACACGCATGTTTATAGTACGTTAATTTGCTAATTAACAAAGCCAAAGGAAGAATGGGACCCCATCAGGAAGCTTATGTCAAATGTGTTTAGGAGAGACAAGGTGTGTGTCCATACTTTGGCGGTCGTCGCCCAATGGGGACAGGTGACCACTATGAAACCTTCCAATGATTAAGATGAGAAAGTGTCATTTAGATAAATGAGGATGTTCAGTCATGCAGTGTTTACTTATTTTTGTAGGTTTCACATAGGACCAAATCATGCAGTTTAGCATTTCCTTGACCACCTCAATAGGTACTTTCACTTGTTTAAATATTCCACGAAAAGAGGAAGGATTTCCTGCTGATCGCCCCTAGTAACACTATATATCGAACAACAGAGATGACAAAATCTTTCTCTTTAATAACAATTCGTCATCATTAGTTATGTGACAAGCAAAAATTTATAAGTGGGTATATCTTCCCTGGTCCATTGGCCTGGTCTTTTAGATTTTATCATTCATCTTATTCTAGTAGGTTCCTAATGGGTGAACTTCTTTGTCTCCTTCTTTGACTGCATGCTTTTTTTAAATTAATGACATTTCACAAACATTATAGCACATACATATTGTTTAATTTCCTTAGGAAAAAATTAACATACTGAACCGGTATTTACCAGATGACATGAATGAAATTCGTGCGAAGTTGTATTGTAAATAAGTTAATAGTTGATTGACCCCCATTTCGTGGATATGGTCCACCCCAACTAGGTAATGCTTATGCGTTTTATAAATTTGTTGTTTGTATAATAATTAATTTGGAGATCGAGCAGGTACAGTGGAGGCAGACGAAGACGTTTTATGGCCGAGAAACTGGCGCAAACAGATTGTCATGAATAAAGCAATGCTTTCGGAGTAGTTTCAATTAAGTGAATGTCATTTAAAAGTGACAAATATTAATTTGCAATTCAATGGATTTGAATTTGCACTCTTAGAAATTCGCTACTTTGCTTAACCTAATAAGTAGGTATGCCCATAATCCGATAGATCTAGCATTTTCGTCAGTAATTAGTACGCGAAATAGTTTCAATAGTTCACCATCTTTATTGACAACGATCCACTGCATCGAACTTGCTCAACTTTTCTTAAATAACTTGTTCGCCTCCGGTACTCAAGTCAGTATAATTTATACAGATTTCACAAAGACATTTGACTTAGTTGGTCACGGTGCACTGTTGGACACACTCGATACGTCTGGATTAATGGTAAACGTTCCTAAATTCTATTCATATACCTAAGCTCTATCAAAACATTGCTTCCTACACTTTTAAGTAGTACTGTGCGCTTTATTACGGTGTTCCGCAAGGTTCTAACTTAGGTCCTTTCATTTTATGTCACTAATAAAACATTGTGCTCCTTCTTTTGGAGGTATGTATACTGATGTGCAAAAAAATGTCTCAATTAAATTATTCGTATACCGGAAACGTTTTCTTGAAACCTGTAGGAAATTGATTTTGAAACAAAATTGGATCTAAATATAATAGGGCATGGAGAAGGACGATTCTTATTTTCTATCAAATCCCTTTTGTGTCATAGAGTATAGTGATTGCAACAAAAGTTCATTCACTGAAAAACTTCCATAGTAGGAAAAAGGTACTACTACAGTAATTGCGCGGTTTGTGGCTATAAAAAAATATGAGCGGGGATCTGGAAAACTCTGCGCGGAAGGGGTTGAGGAAAAGGGGAAATAATGTTAGCGTAGGTATAAGAAACCATTTCACATAATTAAGTGATAGAATTTCATTACTGTACTTTCGATTGGGTGTGAAGGGGGCAAAAACATATACTGTGTAGTGAAACCTTCAGTTTTAACATGTCTGTCTTATTTTTATACGCCCGGATTTATGTGAGCTCATGGAACTGTGAAATCCGTTTAAAAGTTGCGTATCTGAAGTTATGGCGGTTCAGTCATCATCCTTTTGGAGGGAGTTCTCTCTACAAGGGCAACCGAACCGCTCGTTCGTCATGAGTCGATTCCTTATTCAGGGAGTGCAGTGGGCAACGAAGATAAAGTTGGCATAACAGTTTGATCAAAACCAACATTCACCAAATTCATTGAAGAAATGGCAAAACTCACTATTTTGCTGGGCGAAAACAATCTTCTTCAGTATCCCCTTTGATGAAAATGTTTGAAACGCCAAAATTTCAAACGACTATAGGTATCATATCTCGGAAATGCAGTATAGTCAAAAGATAAAGGATAGTCTCAACGGGAATCGCTACATATATGGTACGGTAGGACAATGCGAAAAAATGTTAATAAATTGTTTAGTTATATCGAGAATCAGTGAGGCACGCCGATAAGAAGCTACGATAATTAATATGGTTGATCAGTTGATGTCGAGGTCAAGTCAAGTCAAGTGTCAAGGTTAAAAGGGAAAACAGTGTACTCTAGAGCACCCGTAAGTTGGTGGCGTGAACCCCTTCTCAAATGCAAATGTCTCGAGAACTAAGTGTTATAGGAAAGAGTACCCACACAGTCAAAATACTAACACATTTAACAGGAGCGCGGATTTCATTCACAAATTTATCACTTCGACATCTGTGTTACAAACTGAAACTAAACACAATTAAATTTACTTGCTTGTTATATCAAACAAAAATCTTCACTTCTCGAAAATTACGGAACACTCTCGAATGTCTGCATATTATATATCATAGAAAAAAATCAGTCACATTCTATATGGACTTTATTAAACCTCGATAACGTTCTAGATAATTCGCAACAATATACTATGAATATGAATCTGGAAAATGCGACGAGGCGATTAGGCTGATTATCTCATGGGGGAAACATTTATATGGCAGCATATATTTAAGAGAATCAATACTTGTCGCAATATCCTGATTGTGGTCGCATAACCGTTTTAAAAATTGTTATTAATCCAATTTGTACGACATTTTTAGCTACGATGCGAGAAATATCTTCGCGTATGTGTGAAGATTTGCGGTCGAAATTCAAGAACCAAAATGTACATTTATTGAGCGAAATCTATCTGAATAGCAGTAGAAAACAAGTTAAAAAGTAATCGTAAACGATTTACATAAAGCGCATTTCCACTTGCATTCATTTCCCATTTGTAAGATGCAACTTCTGTTAAAATCGTAAAAATCCGGTCACAAATATGAAAGATAGCGTTCCATAAATAAAAAATTGGCACTGCGCATGCGCAAAACCGCATTTTGAAACTGGCGTTTCTTTTTCCTTTATTCGAAGTGCCTATGTATCAAATTTCGTTTAAATTCTTCCATAAATAAAAAAGTTCGCACTGCGCATGCGCAAAACCAAATTTTGAAACTGGCGTTTGATTTTCCTTTATTCCATGTGTCTATGTATCAAATTTCATTTAAATTCTTCCATAAATAAAAAAGTTGGCACTGCGCATGCGCAAAACCAAATTTTGAAATTGGCGTTTGATTTTCCTTTATCCCAAAGTGCCTATGTATCAAATTTCGTTTAAATTCTTCCATAAATAAAAAAGTTGGCACTGCGCATGCGCAAAACCTAATTTTGAAATTGGCGTTAGATTTTCATTTATTCCAAGTGCCTATGTATCAAATTTCATACAAATACTTTTATAAGTAAAAAAGTTTGCAATTCGGTTTATAAATGGTCGAGATGCGAAAAGGGCACTGTGAATTTTGAATCGATTCGATTCAACTTTTGGCATAGCGTATTATATGGCTAAAGCTATGCCCATATTGAATTTCATGCAATTCAGTTCATAACTAACGGAGATGTAAAAGCGATCGAACATTTCTAAACAAAGTTATTGTTCACACGGACAGATAGATGGACAGACAGACAAAAGAACAGACGGACAGATCAGCATGCAGACGACAGATAGCAATGCAAAATTATAAACGATCTCTAGGATCGTTAATAAACGGCAAAAGTGTAAAATTATGGAACATGTAAAAAACGGCTTTTTGTTTTTTTTACAATAACTTTTTTTGCAAGCGGTACAGAAAAAAATCCTTCCTTGGTACAAGACTTGACACCATAACGAACCAAATAGCGAAAAAAGTAGAACAATAGCTCTTAAGATAGAGAACTAGTAGCGTCGCAAAACGAGCGGACGGACGGACGGACGGACGGACAAAGTGGCCACAATAGCGCATTTTTTTTTTATTTTTGTGGAAATGCGCTAAAAAACTAGCACTTTAGCTTCGGGCAAAAAACATATTAGGTAACGAGAACTCCTAAATTTCTAGTACGTCGTAGAAGAGTAATTAAGAAAAATTCGGAATTGTGACAAATTGTGAGTTACCTGCAATGGTATATGTGTGCGAATAGTAAATTACGGAACGAGAAAAAATTTTTTAGCTCACTGATTCGTAGCAAGGCGTTTTTATTTACGAGTGGTAAAATATACGCGAAGAAACATTTTCGAGTTGGAGAACCGCTTTTCAAATAAAAAAACGCAATTGAATAAATTGACATTAAAACTCATTGTGATAAACAAAAAAGATTTTTTTGGATGGCTAACAGTAACGGCTGCTTAAAAGCAAGTTTCTCAAAGTTGAGCGGCGTCATTGGATAACGCATTATGCGATGAATAAAATTTATGCACCGACATACGGCGTCGAATTTCAAAAAGTCTTCCGAAAGAATGATTTCAATTTTGATCGCACTTCTACAGGGTGTTTTAAAATTAGTGGTCAATTTTAATCTTCAAATCTTAAAAACCTAATTTTTTCCAATAAAACATGATTTATTGATTTTGTTGCACTTACAATTAATGTTGAAAAAAGTTCTCATGTAGCATCAACTCAGTATTGCTAATTTTTGGAAAACTTATTTGTTAAATGCAGTTAGGGGTGCAAGTGTGTACACACGTGCAACTTAAGAATCGCAACAAAAAATGTGTTAATTGCGCGAAAGGGATTTGCATGCATAGTAATATGAATCGAATTAACTAGGATCGTAGTTTTTCGTAAGGTAATACAGCTCTACATTTTTTGTCAATTTGGTAGTGGTTAGGTACTGGAATACAGCGTCTCGTATACAGATTTTGTTGCAAATTCAGATGTAATTGAGGTTATAGCAAAATTAACGATATTAATTCTCTTAGCCTGAGAAAATGCACCAACCTCTTATTTTCTAAAGTTATTATTAAATAAACCCACGAAATAATTGAAGTTAAAATCTGTTACAAGGTATTTTCATGACCTCGTTGTTGTTAGTGCAGATCTTCCACTTTTTTGTAGGTTTTCTTCATATATCCTGAATGGATTATTTAATTTATTCTAAAACCGTTTATCAAGAAATCCGGTTTATTTGTTGTAAATCCAGCATCCATTATCGCATTGCTCTTTGCTACGACCTTAGAGAATGGTCACTGGTCAGTTGAAAGTAGAAACAGCCTAATGTAACATCATTGAATTTATAAACTTAAATTCAATGGTATCACCTCATGTACCTACTTCAATAAATTATAGTCATTAAAATAATATGAAGCAGGAGGGGGTATTTCTTCTCATGAAATGCATGCACGCGCTGTTAAAAATGCCAATGGTATAGTCTAAGGATCGGTACTGGCTTGCTCAATTAGTCGTTGAGATGAAACCCCGGCAATAATCGTAAGAATTCAATTGTACTTCATTTAGAAACTGTTAATGAATCGAAGACGTGGAGATCATTCCAAAACCAATAGATAATGGGCGCAAAAACCAGCTTTGAAACGAAAGCAAATATAGGTACAGTACAACCTCGTTAATCCGAATAGATTCGGACCACCGACCTTTCGGATTATCAAATTTTCGGATTATCGCGAAACTAGTGAAAATAATAAATTTGGACACAAGCATTAAGAAATAAACTTTATTCTTTTCAACGTCTTCAGGGGTGTCATCGTTGTTACGAGGAGCGAAATTATTTCGGACTATCGCGATTTCGGATTAGCGTGTATTCGGATTCTCGAGGTTATACTGTACTATCTAATTTCAAAATGTGGGCATATGTTATTTTGTGTTTGAAGTGTTCATAACCGTTCCTTGCATCATGTGTCGGGTGGACGTTTTTATTTATAATTTAATT
This sequence comes from Photinus pyralis, assembly GCF_008802855.1. Classification (NCBI taxonomy): domain Eukaryota; kingdom Metazoa; phylum Arthropoda; class Insecta; order Coleoptera; family Lampyridae; genus Photinus; species Photinus pyralis. The sequence goes on along the minus strand of NW_022170403.1, from coordinate 13,461,296 downwards.
AATTAATTCCGGTTTTACCATCTTTTAGTCGTGGAACGATCTCTACTCAATTTAATTCCCTTAAAGTTTCGACGTGTGCTCAAAGGGAAGTTGTCCTTTAGGTAAGATTACCGACAAAACTAATGATAATCGCCACTTAGGCAACCAAACATACACTATCTAAACTGGCAAAGTTGAAGTGTAAGTTTTCCGGCGGGGATTCGTGTGAGATGGGCCGCATGGCATCGCACGTTGGGGGATTTGCTTTGGTGTTTCTTCGTCGCTGTCTTGATATATGCTACAGCAGGTATAATTACAAGAACTGGTAAAAAAAAGTTATACTTCAACGATGTCCTCTTAGATAGTGTATGGTTGGTTGCCTGAGTGGCAGTAAGCTTCCGATTATCATTACTTTAGTCGGCGATCGTACATTTGCCCGTCTTGATTTTTGTCTTCATTATAACGAGATTATTTTGTAAGCTTATGATTGAACTTCTACACTCTTTGGCGTATTTTTAAGGATTTCGTGTCTACAGGGTGATTCCTATAGTACCTGCCACCGTTTGGGAGCGTGTAGGTGGTGCGTAGGGGAGTATTTTGATATAGGACACTTGGGGTCGGAAATCTAAAATAAGGTGCCAGAGCCAAATTTACCTTCTGGAATTTCGCGCCTGTAGGTAGTCAACCCAACCGGCCGGCGGTGCACACGGAGCGATCTCAGGCGGCGATGTGTGGCTGACACTTGATCAGAATTTTGTTTAAACCCACGAAATCCCGTCTGCAACGACGCGTTTCAAGTGAATAAACACTATGGCAATAGTATAATAATAGTTGGCTAGATGTAGGAAGTGCATTGAGAACAACGGTGGCCACGTTGAACGCTTGTAAACGTTGTTGCTTTTGACTGTCGTTTCCCTCCTTCCCTCCCATGTCGCTTCCTCGCGCTAACTCGCTCTGCATCGCTCCGCGCGAAACGTCGGTCGGTTGGGTTGCCTACATACAGGCGTGAAATTCCAGAAGATAAATTTGGTTCTGGCGCCCTTGTTTTAGATTTCCGACCCCAAGTGTCCTATATCAAAATACTCCCCTAGGCACCCCCTATACGCTCCCAAACGGTGGCAGGTACTATAGGAATCACCCTGTATATTGATATTTTGGCATAAATTAGTTCTTTATGGATCAAGAATAAGCGTTGCCGATTTTGACACAAGGTCAACTGGGTGAAAGGTTTTTCAGTGCGTAGGTACAATACTAGGTACGTCAACTACAACTAAAACGTATCAAACACCTCCATGGGACATTGGTAAGGGCCCATCTAAATTTTATTGTTCGTCAGGACATCTTGAAGAATGCGTTGCTACTCCGGAGCAGGTATTATACCGGACTTGGAGAACTGACAAGTCTCACTACATATTTTAATGACGGTGTTGACTGTGCGGTACATGTTTTTCCAAGAAATCTCCTTCTGCAATGCACCGAAATGACCGAAAGCGCCATGATAGATTTTGCCTTCCCGTAACTCCTTTTGGTGTGCAATTTAGTACCGCCATCATCTTATTTCTTGAGTTCGCCCCACGTTGAGCGCCAAAGCTGTAACGGAAAAATAAACGCCCGACTTCGCCGTTTCAGTGTTTATTGAGCAGCTCAACATCCAATTGAAAAAAATAACAATAGTTGACAAAAAACTGTAACAAAATGAAACTTATACCGAGAAAAACACGGACAATTACAACAAATTAAATCTTACCTGCCAAGTGTCAAAATAGTGCACCACTCGGTACTTTTTTAACTGTATAATTTATATCCAAATGTTTCAACGCACAGAACTCTGATCAAGTGCCCAGAAATGTGCCTATGATCAAATATGGTCGAAGATCAAATAGGAAAAATCCACCAAAATTATACTAATCAGATCAGTGATGTTTTCGAGCGGATAAGACCATCTATTTATTTCAAGTCAGTATATTATGTGGATCGGGTACGGACAA